>NW_004955450.1:5840616-5849002 GCF_000276665.1 Chinchilla lanigera
CCCCGGCCTCCCGCTGTCACCCGGAGCCGCTCCCGCCTCCCCCTGGCGGCCGCCTAGGGAAGAGCCGTCCCCGTCCACCCATGAAACCCCGGGCCTTTTTTTTTTTCTTTTTTTTTTTTAGGTTGGCCTCGAATTCGCGGCGATCCTCCTGCCTCAGCCTCCCAAACGCTGGGATTACAGGCGTGCACCACCAGGCCCGGCTCCTCAAGGGTCCCCTTAAATCACCAACAGGATGACCCTTGCTTATAGATGAGGCATCCTCCATTAGACGGGATCGCAGTCCAGACAGGCCACGAAGGTGGCGATTTTGGAAAGGGAGGCAACCTGGATTTGGCAGGACTGTCTAAGGGAGGGGAAACAGGGAGGGCGGAGGTAGAGGAGAGCAAGCTTGGAGGGCCCTGGTTCCCCCTTCCTCCTCCCACAGGTTTGTGGGGAGCCACTGAAGCACCGCAACGTGGAAGGAGGAGGGTACCTTGGTTCCCTCGCACCGCAAGGGAAGCTCCGCGGTCAACCAAAGCAGGGCAGAGCGGCAGTGGCTGTGAGGGTAGAAAAGAAGGAACCCTGATCTACAGGGCGCCCCACACTCACACACAAGCTTAAACTCCCGCGCCTTCTGGGGCAAGGGACCAGGGCGAGGACAGGAGCCTGCCGGGTTCCAGCCAGGGTCGACAGCGCGGGAGAGAAGACCACGCGCGCAGCCAGGGCGATTCAGCATTGCTGCTGGTCTGCATGGAGCTGGAACAAAAACCTTGCTGCAAATAATAATACTGTAATAATGAAACAGTGTGTATTTACAGCCCCCCCCCTTTTTTTACTAATGAGGAAATACTGTCCCAAAGAGGGCGTGACCAAAATCACACAGCCAATTAATGACAAGAAAACCCACCTTCTAGAGGCTGCAGCCTGGCGCCGCCAGTTCAGATTTTGATGGGCGGCGCCTGGAAAGGGTGGGATTAGGGCCGCCTGGGTGCCTCGAGCCACATCCAGTGGGACAGATCCTGGAATCTCTAACTGGAGTTACAACCGCTTCAAACTGGTAAACAAATTGCACAATATGGGATTGTACCTCATGCCACCGGACTGTACACTAAAGACTAGTTACAGTGTGGTGGTGCGTACCTGCAACCCCAGTGCACTATAAGGCTGAGGCAGGAGGGTTGCCAGTTGGAGCCCAGGCTGGGCAAGTGAAGAACTCAGCAAGAGCCTGTCCTAAAATAAAAATAAATAAATAAATAAATAAATAAATAAATAAATAGACAGAAAGAAAGAGAAGAAAAGAAAAAATATGCTGGGGATGCAGCAAAGGCTCAGGGTTCAATAGTCAGTCAAACAACAACAACAAATGATAATAATAATGAAAATAAAATAAAAGGGATGAGTATGCTGCTGAGTGGTAGAGTGTTTGCCTAGCATGCACAAAGCCCCAACAGGTTCAATCCCCAACACTAAAAAAAGAAAAATAAAATTTCTGAAGGTTAAAATGAAAAATGTCCTGGTATGTGCTTTTTACCATACCCTCCCCTGCAGAAAAATTTAAAAAAGCAAAACTAATAAAAACTTGTTCAAACTGGATGGACTTATTAATTCATTTAAGAGACGTTAATTGAGAGCTGGGAGTGGCGTTGGTGCTACGTACAATGGAGAAAACATTCGTGCCTAAAGGAGGGTTAGAATCTCAAATAAGGCAAGAAATACACTCGCGGGGGGCAGATATAATTAGGGGACATGCAGAAATACTTGGGGAACTACACCAGGGATGCCTGCCACAAAACCAAATCTGGGATGTCCAGCTCAGCTCACCTAACTTTCTTTCTTTCTTTCTTTCTTTCTTTCTTTCTTTCTTTCTTTCTTTCTCTTTCTCTCTCTTTCTCTCTCTTTCTCTCTCTTTCTCTCTCTTTCTCTCTCTTTCTCTCTCTTTCTCTCTCTTTCTCTCTCTCTCTCTCTCTTTCTCTCTCTCTCTCTCTCTCTTTCTCTCTCTCTTTCTTTCTTCCTTTCTCCCTTTTTTTGGCACAGGGTCTCACTCTGTAGATCAGGGTCAGCTTACTATGTAGCCCCAACCCACCTGGAACTCACAGCAAACCTCCTGCCTCAGTCTCCTGAGTGCTGGGATTACAGGCGTGCACGACTGCACCTGGCTTTTGCTCGGCTAAAGGATGAGCCAAATTCATAAGATACAATACAGTATGAAGCAAAGGGTATGAGTTTATTTATTTATTTATGCATTTTTAAGGAGTTGTAGACTCACCAGTTACAAAAAATGTGGACGGAGAGTTAATCCCCGCCCCCCATTTCCCTCAATGGTTAACATGTCACTCAACCGAAGGGCAAGTATTCTTGGCCAAACTTGACCTAGGCTAGCTCCACAGAGCTAATTCGGATCCACTCCAAACTCACCCCAGTTGCTTTGACCATTTCGTCTGTGCGTCACAAAGTGCCCTCTTTAATAAAAGTCAAGACTGTACTTACGGTAAAGAACGAGATACTTGCATTATATAGGCACACTGGTGAATACCCGTGCTCAGACCGCACGTTTCCAATCTCTCGGCCATGTTACACTTCTCCTTTGAGCCAAATGTGTGTGTATGTATGAGCCCCCTTGGCCCTAGAGGTGGCCCTGAAAATGACCACAGAACACCGACTCCCTGTCCTGCGTCTGCTCTGTGCACACAGGAGAGCCCTCGGGTACACCTGCTGCCCCAGTATAATCAGGCATCGGTGATTAGCGGTGGCCTCCGCACTCTGTCGCCCTGGCTGGGCTGGGAAATGACGTGGCCACCTTACGGCAGGCTTCCTCCGCCTTCGCCCCTGCCTCGGCTCACCGCCGCGTCCGCAGAGCGCCCAGCCGTTTCTGCCGTGCTTCCCTGCCAGGGCGCGGCATCTGCACGTGGCAAGGGCTCCCCAAGAGTGGAGACGGACTGGCAGCCGGCCACAGCACCTGATCGGGCGCGGAGCCCGAACTATTGGAGCTGGAGCCAGGTTCCTGTGGGCTGCAGTCTGGGACCAGGTTGGCATTCACTGAGAGAAGTACGGCGCCAGAGCGGGGAGAACGCGCGCAGGGTTTCCCACATGTGTGTGACCGTGCGCGCTTCTGCCAGCCGAACGTTTCTTGGGACCAGTGTTCCAAAATCTGCACCTTGGAAAACACTGCTGTGAACTTTGGACACACGCGCGCTCACACAGACACACACAGACACACACAGACTCACACACAGACACACACACACACACACACACACACACACACACTGGGGTTGTGCCCCAGGAGGGAAGGAAACCGCCACGTTATCCCCGACTCTGCTAGCTTTTGGAGGTGGAAAGAAAGCAGACATCTATCCAAACCCTCTAATTTCAGGCTCCACTTGAGGTACCGGGATCTATCACAGTGCTTGTAAAACCGTTTCTTGCTTGTAAACTCATGTACTCTGTGAAGTCAAGGCAAGCGGGTGCCCAATAAATGAACAAACAGGGAAACATGGTCCACAAAAACCAAAATCCCTTGAGAGCTGGTAAACCTGCTGTTGCCATTTTCAGACTGTTTCTAAGTGTCTCAGGGTCAATGCCCTCCCCTGCTTGTCTCTTTAATCCAATTCGCTTCTTCCTCCTCCAGGAATCTGGGACACTGAGCTAAGGATGAGTCCATGCCCCTGCCTGGGGCTGGCTCCTACTTGACCTGTAACCCATGACCGGCCAGAGAATAAATAATCAACAGCCACAAACTCTGAGGACATAAGCAAAATGGTTTCTAGAGAGAATGCCACAGATTCCTGGGAGGTGGCCGGACTCTTAGGCTCATTTCAGTTGATTTCATTCTCTTTCCCTTTCTTGCTTTGCTCTCACTCTCCTCCACTTCTCACCCCACACCCAGTCAGGAGAGATAGGAGAGAGTTCACATTACCTGGTACAACACAACTTAGGGAATTCCAAACATTCAGATTATTCCTCTTCCCCTCTGTGTGCTTACAGACAAGAGGAATCCTTTGGTAGCGACATTGAGGAGCAAGACGGGGGACAGGGTGGCCTCGGGGCTCTTGGTGAGGACCAAGGCTATGGAAGGAGTACATCCATCTGCAAGGGTCCATTTGGGCCTTTCAGAGGGGACAAATGAGTCACGCATCCATGCATCCAACTTCTTTTTACTGATGCTGAGAAATGTCAGCCAAAGTAAAAGGCAGAACGAGTGACAGCGGTTCTGCACAGAACGAAGTGGGTTGTAGAAATTCTGAGGGAGCCAGAAAGCTGTGTGCTCAGGGTTCAGAGGCAGAGAGAGAGAAAGAGAGAGAGAGAGAGACAGAGACAGAAAGAAAGAGAGAGAGAAGATTGCACAGGGACTTCTCCACACGGTTAACAGCCATGTGACAGCTGCAGAGGCTCTGAGCTGTCCCATCAGAGTAGACCCAAGGCACAGGCTGGAGCAGGGCCCTGGAGCCCCCACGTCAGGGCAGCTTGGGGGTCCCCAGAGGGTGGTGACCCCTAGCCAACAGACACCAGAGGATCTTGTTTTTAAACAGTGAGATGGCTGTGGTGTGCAGGTCTATTGCGCTTACTGCCACTACTGTGAGTTGTATGTCACTTTCAGATGAGCAAGAGGACCCCTCTGAGGGGGTTTAAACTGAGGCTGACACAGTCAGATCCACATTTTCCCACAAAGAGAGAAAAACAAGACCCCTGTGTGATTAAAAAAAAAAAAAAAAGTTAGTGCAAACATCTCATTCCATAATTCTTTTGTAATGAAAAAAATTAGTAGAAAATAAAACAAATTCATCATTCTAAAGGAATGCCCTGTGTTTGCCTTGCCCTGCTTCCTGGGAGACTCTCCTAATAAGGTCTTGTCCTGCACCCCTGCACATGCTGCCGCAGCCTGGTACCTCCTGTGACCAGGCGGCAAATCCCCAAGACGGCTGCAGGGTCAGGGGTCTCCTCCAGGAAGCAGTGTCTGTGTTTGAAGCTAATCAGCTTACAGTGTGCCTGAAACTGCTGTCACCTCAGCCTCTTAGCAATTTTCCCTCTTTAGCAAACTGGTTTTCTTGTTGAAAGAATTCCTTTTGATAAAGGCTCAGAGATATGGCATATCAATGATCCCCGGGCAGTGAGAGTTTGTGTATGAACCGTACATACAAAGTGGTGCAAGTTCATTGCTTAACCTTGCCTCCCCGACCTCCATCCTGCCTCTCTGGGAGCTGGGAGATTAGGGCTGGGGCAAACCAGACAACCAGCTGGGTGGAATGTGTCAAAAGTCATAAAAACCCATGGCTAACAGGTTGAGTGATGTTTCCTACAGAGGATATGTACAGAACACAGGACCCAAAATGATGTCAGGCTTATGTTGAGCACTGTGGACCAATCAGAAAAGTGCTATTTTCAATCCCTCATTTGAATGTGATGCTGTTTCCAGGACCAATCAGAAGATTCTCTTTTCAGTCCTTCATTTGCATGTGGTCACAGCCAATCAAAAGACACCATTCTGAGCCTTCATTTACATCTGGCTAGAAGCCAAGTGAGCTTTTCCCTAGGAAAGTTTATACCTGGCCTGAGGCCAAGTGAGTTTTTGGTAGGGTGACTGTCTCAGAGTCTTATTTGCATGAGGTGAAAGATAATGTGGGAATTCTGGATGCTAAGACCCCGCTCATTTCCTTCATCCTCAGGGCACTGTGAGCTTTTCCACCGGTGTGATCTTGCCCTAGAGCTTTTCCACCAGTCTGATCTTGCCCTAGAGTGAAGCTCTTTTCCACCTGCAATAAAGATGCACCTTCTCTAGCATATTTTCTGTGTATCTAGTTTAATTTTTTGTTGGGGACACCAAGACCTGGAAAAAAGTTCCGAGGGCCCTGGCCCAGTAGCATAAAGAGCCTACTATGTGCTGGTGGGGACAGCTCACCAACCTCTGCTGCCCAACTTCTCATGGATCTCACAGTCCTCTTTCTCCTTAAAGTTTTCTGTTCAGAGCTCTTTCCCGATGGCACAGCCTTGGCTGCTGGTGTCGTTGAAGGCTGTGGGTCCCCCAAACACTTCCAGCATCACCCTCTGGCTTTGCCACTGGCGGCATTAGCAGCTCTGGAAGCACTCACCTCATCTATAAAATGGGAACATAATCACACCTGCTAGAAGCAAAGGGACCAGCTCACAGCATCTTCCGAAGCCCCTTCCAGCTCTTGCATCCATGAATCTCAGAAATACTGAGACAGGGAAATTACACAGTTCATTTGGGATCCATCTGGGAAAAGATGACACACAGAGAGAAGTATGTGGCTTCTCTTTCAAAAAATTTTAAGCTGCATTTGAAATAGCTTCTTTCGTTCCCTGTAATGTACAGGGTTACAATGCAGTAAGGGTAGCACATTGTATCTTCGTGGGGAAACACCCCACAACCCTGTCCCCCTGGTCCAGCTGCTGTGTGCTCTGATGTGGGGGTGCCCAGACAGCACCCGGGTGTGGGGTGACCTGGAGTGGCTCCATACGCCTCTTGAGTTAGGTGCCAGTCCAAAAGGTACCGGGCCATTGTCCGTGGCCAGTTTCTTCTTAAGTCCATCTTTCCTCATTTAAAATCATGGGTTCTAGAGCAGAAGACAGCATTTTCTCTTACTCAGATAAGATGAGGCTGGGTGTGGTGGTGCACATCTGCAATCCCAGCACTCAGGAGACTGTGGCAAGAGGATCGCTGCATGTTCGAGGCCAGCCTGTGCTACAGAACAAGATCATGCCTCAAAGGAAAAGAAGAAAAGAAAAGAAAAGAGAAGGAAGATGGAGGCTGAGAAAACCATGCATGGTGTATATTCATGCTCTGAGGATGTGAACATGGGAAGCCAGAATTTACCTAGCAGGCTCTGAGCTATTTCCCTGTCCTCTCCACCCTACTATCCTCCCCTCCCTAGTTCATGGGTGGAAAAACTGGGGAGAGGGAGAGGTTCACACTGTCAGAAATAGATACCCAAACTACTAAAAGCATCTTGAATTTCTACTATCACACTGAAGCTGAGCACTTTAGGCCCTGATTGAAGTTGTTATTTAGTTGTAGTGGGGACTGAACACAAGGCCCTTGCACTGAGCTACATTCCTGACCCCCCCTTTTTTATTGTCTTTTTGAGACAGGGTCTTGCTATGCAGTTCAGGCTGAACTTCAGCTCACTTTGTAGCCCAGGCTGATCTTGAACTCGCAGTGATTCTCCTGTCTCAGCTTCCCCAATGCTGGGATTACAGACGTGCATCACCACACCTGGCTCCCCACCCCTTTTCGTATTTTATTTTGAGACATGATCTACTGAGTCACTAATTTGAGATCCTCCTTCCTCAGTCTCCTAGAGGGATGAGATTATAGGTGAGTATGGCCACCAGCACCTAATCAACTTATTGTTTTTTCCTCCTTGGGGTTAAAAGTGTTTCTGGGCCAGGCTCACCAGCTTATCCTGAGACTCAGCCCGGTAGTACAGATTCAAGTTTCTCCAGCTACTCATGTCTTTCAGTAATCCTGCCTCTTTCTGGGGTTCTCCCTCTGAAGATGATAGGTTTGTTCAGGAAGTTCTGAGGCCTGACTTGCAAAGTTCTAAAGTAAGGGAGTTCTCCCACTTCTAGGACTTGCAGCCTGAGCCTGGGGTCACCACCTCACCTCTTCCTGTCTGGAGGAGAAGCCTCTGGGCAGGTGGACGCCAGCAGACAGGGGACAGCCCTTTGCATCAACTTGTGTGCAGCAGGTAAGCTCACTAGGAGCAGGAGGGCACAGAGAAGGTGGCAAAACAGAACGGACAGAAAGCAAAGCTGTAATTCAGGAAGAAAATAATAGCAGTTCGTTTTAATCTGGGTTCCAGCCGTGTGACCTTGGGCAATCACTTGCCCAGGCTGGGCCCACTTGTCCTCCCCAACAGAGCAGCCCGACCCTCACTCACTGCCAGGCCTCACGGGTGCAGAAGTGGGTGGAGACCCCCTCGTGCCCTCGACCTCCTAGCGCAGCGCTCTCAGTGTGCAAGACTGGACACCTGGCCCCTCTGTCCCTTCGGTCTGCCTGGCTGAGGTGTCATTCTTCTGTTGCCGCAGGAACATGTCAAAGGGTAAATGAAGGGCACAAGATCAAGCAGAAAACAAACATGAGGAAGAACCAGGGTGCAGATTCAGACATATACTTCTGACCTGGTCCTGTGAGTGGAAGATACCTCACCGTGGGAAAAAACCCATATCACCCTGACACATAGTCAGATATTGTGCAGGTCAGAGGATACCCCAAAGGCTGCTCCTAACTTCCATTGCTTTCCTTTCCTTTCCTTTCCTTTCCTTTCCTTTCCTTTCCTTTCCTTTCCTATCCCTTCCTTTCTTTTCCTTTCCTTTCCTTTCCTTTCCTTTCCTTTCCTTTCCTTTCCTTTCCTTTCCTTTCCTTTCCTTTCCTTTCCTTTCCTTTCCT
>NW_004955450.1:5849102-5856116 GCF_000276665.1 Chinchilla lanigera
TCCTTTCCTTTCCTTTCCTTTCCTTTCCTTTCCTTTCCTTTCCTTTCCTTTCCTTTCCTTTCCTTTCCTTTCCTTTCCTTCCTTCCCTTCCCTTCCCTTCCCTTCCCTTCCCTTCCCTTCCTTTCCTTTTCCTTTACCTTTTCTTTTTCTCTTTCTCTTACTTTTTTTTTCTTTCTCTTTCTTTCTTTCTTTCTTTCTTTCTTCTTTCTGTTTTTTTCTTCCTTCCTTCCTCCATACTTTTTTCCTCTAGATAGAGGTTTTGCAAAAGGAGAGGAAAAAGAACCAACTTTCACAAGATTAAGTTTAATTGGAAGGTCAAACTTTTCTGGTCAGTGTCTGAAATTCCTTGATGCTGATAAGAACCACTTGGAAGTCATGGTTTCCGGAGGAGGAGGCAGCCCGCTGTGGAAGGCACATGCGTTTCATAATCAAAGAAACGCACACCTGGAACCTTTCTCTGCTGACTTCCTAACTGCTTGACTTTGGAAAAAGAGCTCTGTCGAATCTGAGTATTTTCAGCTCTCAAGTGGAGATTATGATTCTGGAGGTTTTGGTAGGTTCGCCTTTTCCTCCTAAGGGATGGAAGAGGGTTTTACTGGTTTTACTTCCTCTGTGCTCTGGAAGTTAAAGGTGATCTTAAGATTTAATGTAGCCAATGGAATGCTATTTCTGTTTTTTTAAAATTTGGAAGGGAAGAAAGAAGGAAGGAAGGAAGGAAGGAAGGGACTGGAAAATGCTTTAAGGCTCAGTATACAAATCACGATGCTTCCTTCCAGTGGAGCTGGGACTGTGGAGCCTTACCCTGGGTCTCAGAGGACCCGGATGAGCAGGCACCTTGGCCCCTAGTTGAATTTTTATTGTATTAAATCACTGAGATTTGAAGCAAAACCTATCATACCATGACTAATATAGTAGTTATTAGGGTAAAAGATGGTGGTGTTTGTAAGTATAAGTTGGCAGTGTCAAAGTGTTCCAAGAGCTTGTTTCCTCACTATCCAGAAGGCCTGGGGAAAGGGTGAGTTCTTGCACGGGCCATGTGAGCCACAGAAGGGAGTGAGAAAAGAAAAACTCGGAGATATCCTAAATTTAATTATGAGACTGCAAAGAGAAGGTAATCAATCAGATAACAGCCTGGGCCCAAACCAACAAAAGACCGTTCCCTATTCCTGAATGTATCTCAAACTCTGACTTAAACCCATGGTGGCCAATGCCAGGCACCTCTGCCCCCTGTTATGCATAAACTTTCGGGATAACAAACCCTGACCAATACGGAAGAAACACACTCTCCTTAGGGGCTGCCCTATCTTCAAATTCTCCCTGCTTTGTGTTATCCTGTGTCCTTCTTGCTATAGCTAATGTCAATTCAGTGTAAACAATTTATGCTTTCTTTATCCAAATTGTCATTATAAAAATGTTCTCAGCTCATAAGTCCAGCACACATTTTCCTAACAGCTGTGTAGCTCGGCTGCTGCTGGTTGGAGAACCTGTCTCAGGACTTGTCCTTCTCTGGCTAGCATCCGTGATGGCTCAGCAAACTCTTTTATTTCAGAGATGCCTTGGTCTCAGAGCTTTGGTTCATTAGCTGCAACTTTCATCCAGACTATTCTTCTCCGCCAGGGGTCAGAATGAGAAAAATGTGAAAACAGACCTCCCTCCACAGACAGGCCATGCTACCTGAAGACCACCTGTACCTTTGAACAAGCTCTAGATAAAGGGCCAACCTGTGCCATGAAAGGGGGAGCTTGGGGAAACTCAAGAGGCCCTGGGGAGTGGGGGATTTTTGGACAAGTGGGGAAACTCAGTCTTGAAGACTCTCAATCAGGCCCAAGGCCCGGGTGGGAGTCCTTGGTGATATGAAGGCGGGCACCCTCTGCGCATGACCTCGTCCTTCCTCTCTGCCGGGCCACACACTCTGCGCTTGTCTGATCATTTTCTCCTTCACAGCTTCTGCAAGTTTCATTGGTAGTTGTCCCTTATGCCACAGTCAGAGGGCCACGCTGAAACCAGGTATATATCTCAATTGACTTTATTTTCACCTCTGGAATCAGGCGACACTGCATTCCAGAAAACAGATTAAGTGTCCTTGTGAGCTGAGCAGAGAGATTGGTTTTCTAGGTGGAAGAGGGTTTGAAAAAAATAAATTCTAAACAAAAGCAGACTGGTCATTTTAAAGTTACTCCCTTGTAAAGTGATGGACAGAAGGACAGAACACAACAACAAAAAAACTGGTTGGTATCAGGTTGCTTCCTGTTACCTGTGTGTGTGTGTGTGTGTGTGAAGGATTAAAGGAAAGAGAACTTCATTATTTAGGAAATCTAGCTGTTATATCTCTAACCACGATTTCTCAAGGTTTGGATAAACAGTTTCAGCTTGGTGATAGGAACTTTAGCATGAGTGAGTCATTTTGAGATCTGTAAATAGTTTCAATGTTGCCCTTCAACAGAGGCATGGAAGTTAAACAAGTAGTTCTTGAATAATTGATAGCTCACAGAATAAACCAAGGAAGAGATTACACAGTTCCTAGAACCAATGATAAAGCCAGAAAACACATCAGAACTTACATGACACAATGAAAGGAGTCCTAAGGAGGAACTTTATAGCTATGAATGCCCACATCAAAACAAAACAAAACAAAACAAAAAACAGAGTGAGCCCAATAACCTAATGATGCACCTTAAGATCCTAGAAAAATGAGAAAAATCCAACTCTAAAGCTAGTACAGGAAAGAAATTATAAAATTAGAGCAAAAACTAATGAAATTGAGACTACAAAAACAATACAAAGAATCAGTGAATCAAAGAGTTGGCTCCCTAAAAGAATAAACAATGTGGACAAATCTTTAGCCAGTCCTAGCAAAAAAAGAAAGAAAGAAAGAAAGAAAAGACCCAAATCAGTGCTATTAGAAATGAAGAAGGCAAAATCACAACAGATAATACTAAACTCCAGAAGGGCATTAGTAACTACTTTGAGAACATATACACAATTAATTGGAGAACTCAGAAGAAATGGCTAGATTCTTGGTACATCAATTACCAAAATGGAACCAAGAAGATATAAAAACCTGAATAATCCAATAAAAGGCAATGAAATTGGAACAATAATATAAAAAACCTAGAAGACCAAGAAAATCCCAGGATCCAGTGGATTCATCACTGAGTTCTACAAGAAATTTACAACATATGCTCCTCAAACTCTTTAATGAAACTGAAAGGGGAGGAGTTCTCCCAAAGTCATTCCTGGAAGCTAGCATTACTCTTATTCCAAAACCAGAAAAAGACCCAAGCATAAAATGAGACCCACAGGTCATCTTTTTAATGAATGGAGACACAAAAATCCTAGACGAGATACTGACGGACAATGCAACATATCATGTACTGTGACCAAGCAGTCTTTATCTCAGGGATGCAGGGATGGTTCAACATACACACATTAATAAATGTAATATACCACACAAACAGTGGCAAGAACAAAAATCACTTGATCATCTCAAAAGATACAGAAAAACTTTTGATAACATCCAGCATCCATTTATAATAAAAACCCTGAAGAAGATTTGTATGGAAGGATCTTATCTGAATCTAATAAAAGCCATTTGTGACAAACTAATGCTGTTACGGTTTATTTCCAAGTGTCCTCCCAAAGCCTCATGCAGTCATGGGATAGGGATCTAGAGTTTACGATTGATTCATGGTCCAACGTTGAAATTATGGGTGGATAGTTTGTATACAATGTAAAGGAGGGAAGAGGCTGTTTGCCGCTGCTCTTCCCTTTTCCTCTTGTTGCTTTTGCTGTCTTCTGCTGCCGTGAACTTTTGCCCTCTGCCATGTGCCACTCTGCCTTGGAGCCAGCTGAGTATGGACTGAAATCTCCACAAACTGTGAGCTAAATAAACCTTTCTTTCCTTAATTCTTGGTGTCAGGTATTTTGTCTCAGCAATGAGAGAAAAGTAACAAAGACAAATGCCCAACATTATATCAAATGGGGAAAATCAGGAATAGGACAAGGATGCTCTCCACTCTCGCCACCCTTGTTCAATATAATTCTCAAAACATTAGCCACAGCAATCAGGCAAGAGAAAGAAATGAAAGGGATACATGTTGGGAAGGAAGAAGTCAAATTATTATTATTGCTGATGAGATGATTTTTTACTTACAAGACCCCAAAAATTCCACCTAAAGATTCCTAGATTTAATAACCAGTAGCAGAGGAATAATTCAGTAGCACAGGAAGACACAGAATCAACACACACAAATCAGTAGTGTTCCTCTACACTAATGATGAGTTCACCAAGAAAGAATTTAGAAAAACAGTACCATTCACAATAGCATCAAAAATTTAAATCCTTGGGAATTAACCTAACTAAGGAGTAAAAGATCTTTACAGTGAAAACTACAGTACCCTGAAAGGATAATCAAAGAGGACATTAGAAAATGGAGGGATATATATACCCTGTTCTCAGATAAGAAGAACAGATATTGTCAAAGAGGCCATGTTTCCAAATTAATGTACACATTTAATGCAATCCCAATCAAAATACCAACAGCCCTCCTCTCTGAACTAGAGAAAGCAATCCTAAAATTCATGTGGCACCAGAAGAGATCCACATAGCGAAAGGAATCCTGGGCACAAGAGCAGAGCAACAGGAATTATGATTCCAGACTTCAAGTTATATTACAAAGCTACAGTGATAAAAACAGCACAGTACTGGCCAATCAATCAATCAATCAATCAAGTGGAGGATACAGAAACAGCTCCAGATGATTCAGCTATCCAATCTTTGACAAAGGGACCAAAACATATACTGGTGGAAACATATCTTCTTTAATAAATGGTGCTGGAAAAACTGGCTATCCATATGCAAAAGATTGAATTTAGACCATATCTCTCACCATGTACTAAACTAAAATCAAGAAGAGTCAAAGATTTAAATGTTAAAACAGTTAGTCTAATGGAAGATAAAATAAATAAAACTCTTGAAGACATAGGCATAGGCTAGAACTTTTTAAAAACAGAACCCAAATTGCACAAGAAATAGGACCAAGCAAGAATCAATAAATGAAATCATATTAAATTAAGAAGTTTCTGCACATACAACCTACAAAATGGGAAATTTTTTCCCAACTATTCCCTGGACAGATGATTAATATCTAGAATACACAAAGAACTAAAAAAAGAAAAAATTAGACCCCCCCACAAAAGACCAAATAGAAAACTGAGGCACTGAAATGAACAGACACTTTTCAGAAGAAGTACAAATGGACAATAAATATATTAAAACATGTTCACCATCTCAGGCCATTAGAGAAATGCAAATTAAAACAACACTGAAATTTACCTTAATCTAGAGAAAAATGGCTATCATCAAGAAATTAAATAATAACAAATGCTGGTAAGACTTCAGGGGGAGCAGGAGCCCTTCTACATTGTTGGTGGGAATGTGAACTAGTACAACGATAATAGAAATCAGTATGGAGATTCCTCAAAAAACTAAAACTAGAAATTCCATTTGGCTCAGCTATTCCTCTTCTAAGTATTTTCCCTAAAGAGTTAATTGCACAGTACAGTGCTACACGCACACCCATGTTTATAGTAGCAAAGCTCATAATAGCTAAAGCTTGAAACAGCCTATAGGTCCATCAACAGATGAATGGATAAAGAAAATGTGGTAGGTATACACAATGGAGTACTACTCTGTCATAAAAAAAGATAAATTTGTGTCATTTGTAGGGAAATGAATGTACCATGAAACCATAAGTTTAAGTAAAATAAGACACAAGCTTAAATACTGCATGGTTACTTTTATATGAGAAACCCAAATATAATAAAGAGAAAAATAAAAAAAAAAAAGAGATAGGGAGATATGTCTTTTTCTTTTTCTTTTTTTTTTTTTCTTTTGCCTTTTTGAAACAGAGTCTCACTATGCAGGTCAGGCTGGCCTTGAGCTCACTTTGTAGCCCAGGCTAGTCTCGAACTCTCAACCATCCTCCTGCCTCAGCTTCCCTAAGGCTGGGATTACAGGCGTGCACCACCACACCCAGGTGGGAGATATAACCTTTTAAAAAGCAGAATGAGATCAAGAGATGGAGGGGGAAGAGCAAGGAGGAGAAGGTGGTGAAAAGGAATGAAAACGCTATGTACATGCATCAACTCCTCATGAGGAATGTAATTATTATGCACTGCAGGCATGTCCTGATAAAAATTAATGTAAATTAAAAAAAGAAAGAGCTATTATGGTCAATATAATTTTTTAAAACCTAAAATTTAGGGAGGAGTACATTTCATATACTGTACCTAAATGAGAACACCATTTGACAAAAGCACATGGTCAAAGATTCAACATGTTCGTGATGGGGCCATCTCTGTCCAGTGACTTGAACCACCAGGTGTCCATGCACAGCTGTCCCGTGCATGACTGTCCCGCTTCTACCACCAGTGGTCCAAGACACCCAGAAGGACAGTCATGCACGCACCATCAGCGGCAAAAGGAAGTTAGGCCTGGTGGCATATGCCTGCAGGGGCCAGTCACGTGGGAGGCTGAGGCAACAGATTCACAGGAGCCCAGGGGTGGAGGCCAACCTGGGCAACACAGTGAGACCTTCTCCCTCAAACAAACAAGCAGCCTGAGCCCCCTCCCCCCGAAAAAGGAATTAGAGAGATTACACTAAATGAAACTATAAATTCTGCACAGTCCGAATGGAGTGACTATCAAGGGTTGAAATATAAATTATAGTAATTTGATTGGGGAAGGAAGCTAGAATTCAAATCACCAGCAGTGATTCTGACATTTTATTTTCCCCCCTGCAGTATTGTAGTATTTTATCCTGTAGCATTTTCTTTCCACCCTGGACTCGAAGGCAGCTAGAAACTCATAATTATACACCAGGGACAGACGGGAAGAATTCCAACAGAAGGCCTCTGTTTGGTCCAAAAGACAGCAATGGGAATTCCCAGGAGTTGTGGTGGGGTTCTCCCTCCTCTCCTCTCATCTCCTCCCTCCCTCCCCTCCCCTCCCTT
>NW_004955450.1:5856281-5883017 GCF_000276665.1 Chinchilla lanigera
CCTCTCTTTTCTCTCTCTCTCTCTCTCTCTCTCTCTCTCTCTCTCTCTCCCCTTTTCAGTCTCAGATCACAGGCAATATTTGTGGCAACAGTGGTGGTGGTAAGGTCTTGTTAGGAACTAAATCTCTGCAGGAGGAGAATCATTCAATCTGGCCAGAGAGGCAGCGATCACAAGAGTGTGCGGCAGATCTCTATTCCTGTTTTCCCATCTCTGTCCTCCTGCCACTTGACTCCGGACACAGAACTGGTCACAGCAAGCATGTGGCAGAGGAGGAAGACAAAAGCCCCAGCTTGCAGTTTGGTGGGCTAGAAAGTGAGGTTCCAAGAACTAGACAATGTCGGGGAAGCTAGGGACAGAGGGGAGCTAAAAGAGGAATCGCATAAACCTATGATTAGACTCCTGTGCTCATCTCCAGGCTGGACATATGTGGATATGTGAATCCTACTGTACATGCACAGCATGTGCTATGAGAGCTAGAACTCCAGGCCCAGGACTGGTCACTGTTGGCACGATGTATGGACTAATCTGAGTAACACCACACTTTGGAAACAGAGCTGATATTGGAACCACAGTCTAAGAGGCAAACTAAAACTTGTAAAAGCAATATAACCTGGCTGGTTATCTGCTTTAGAAAAAAATCAACATTCTTTTTAGGATTTTTAAAAACCAAACCTAGAATCTCATATCATTGTATTTTAAAATGTCCAGAACATAATACAAAGTTAGCTAGCCTATGCAGAACCTTGAAAGTCTCAACTGACAAGGGAAGAGATAATCAGTAGAAGCCAGCAGATGCCAGAGAAGGTACAGGTATTAGAATTATCAGACAAAGATGTTTTTGGTGGTACTGATAATTGAACCCAGGACCTGGGCTGGGGGTATAGCTCAGGGGTGCAATGCTTGCCTGGCAAGTGCAAGGTCTTGAGCTTGATTGCTGGTACAAAAAAAGAAAAGAGTAGGGAACCCAGGACCTCTGCACTGAGCTACATTCCCAGCCTCCCTGCCCCTCCCCCTTGAGACAAATTACTCAGTTGGGCTTGAACTTGCAATCCTCCTGTGTCAGCCTCCCAGAGTGCTGGAATTACAGGTATGCACCACCACACTCAGCTCAGATGAAGATTTTTTAAAAGCAGTTATTATAACCATGCTCCATGAATTAAAGGCAAACACTCTTGAAACAAATGGAAAGATAGAAAGTTTCAGTAAAAAGAACAAAAAATGGAAGTTATAAAGACAAACGAAATGGAAATTTTAGAATTTGGTTAATACACTAACAATTTTAAAATTAACTGAGTGGAAATGAATTTAAAGATAGATCAACAGAAATGATCTAATCTGAACGACAGTGAAAACATACTGGGGAGAAAAATTTCAAGATTGATAGCCCCAGAGACCTGTGGAAAAATATCAAAATATTTACTATTTGTGTAATTAGATTTCAGAAGGAATGGAGAAAAAAATGTCCGACGGGGAAATGCATTTTAAGCAATGATGATAGAAAAATCACAGTTTAAAAAGACATGAACAAACTATAAACTCAATGAATCTCAAGCATAATAAAATCAAAAGAATCTATACATCACAATGAAATCAATGAAAGCTAAAAATAGTGAAATTCTTGAAAGCAAGCAAGAACAAACGACTCACTTCATATAGGGAAACTGATTTGAATGACCATACGTTTCTCATCAGAAACCACAGAAGCTGACAGGCAGTATAATAGCATATTTAACATGCTAAAAGAAAGAGCTGTCAATTCAGATTCTATATCCAGTGCTGAAAGAAAAGAACTGTCAACTCAGAATTCCATGTAAAGTGAAAATATCCTTTAGACGTGAAGATGAAAGAAAGATGTTTCCAGATAGAGGAAAAATATGAGAATTTATTGCTACCAGATCTCTTCTATCAGGAATGATAAAGGAGATTCTTCGGGGTAAGAGAATTTATATCAGAGGGAAACTTGTAACATTAGTAAGAAGTAAGAGCAACCAAAATGGCAAATATCTGGGAAAATATAATAGAATTTAGGTTCATTAAAATATGTGTGATAGTTGAGAATAAAATTATAAGACTTATGATATTCTGATGTAGTTTTCCACGTATAGAGATGTAATATTATTGTAACTATGCAAAGTAAGGCTGCTAATGGTAATTATATAGTGATAAATTTTCTATACTTCACCTGAACTTACCAAATAAAATTCCTTATTGGTTGTGAAAAGGAAAGAATACATACTTGAATTACTAAGAGAGCCTGATTTTTTTTCAAAGATAAGGACAAATACTCATAAAAGTTAGAATAAAAAATATTCACATAGCTAAATTTTATTGGCAGAGAAAGGTTTGAGAAAGTTTGATCTGATTAGACAGGGATTATAGGCTTATAGGTGTATGGTTTTGAAACACAAAAGTCCAGTGTTTTCTTTTTTTTTTTTTGGTTTTTCTCTGGTACCGGGAACCGAACTCACGACCTTGCGCTTGCCAGGCAGGCGCGTTTGCCGTTCAGCTAAATCCCCAGCCCCAAAGTCCAGTGTTTTCTTTCCATCTGGAAAATGTTTTCTAGACAAGAGAAAAATTTGAAAAACATAAAGTAGATAATACATGGCAATGTACATACAATTTTTATATAACAAAAACAATTCAAATAATTACATTAGTTATCACTTGCTATATAACAAACTAGCACAAACTTAGCTTTCAACAACATGAATTTATCATTTCACAGTTCTGGCCAGGAATCTTAGCACGGGTTTGTTGGGTTTTCTGGTACAGGGTCTCTCTGAAAGCTACAATCAAGATGTTGGCCAGGGCTGGGGTCACATCTGTAGGCTTGACTGGGGAAGGATCCAGTTCTAAGTTTGGGTTTCAGGACAATTTAGTTTCTCTGGGGCTCTTAGACCAAGGGTCTCAGTACTTAGGTGGCTATGAACTGGAGGCTGTCCTTGTTCATGACATCTGAGCTTCTCCAACGCGACAACTTGCTTTGATGGATATTACAGTGTTAAGTAACTTCACTTAGGAAGTGACACCCCAACTCCTCTGCCATCTTCTATTGGTTAGAACAATTCATGGGACCTTTCCACACTAAGAAGAGATTTTAAAAGAACATAGATTCCAGGAGAATTCTATTTTAGAATCTGGCCACCAGACCTAACAGTTAAACACATACATTAAAAGAATTTTTTAAAAAATGACATAGCTACCTACTGCCTAAAAGAAAGTCACTTTCATATAATGATATACGTATGTTCAAAACTTTTAAAAAATAAAGAACATTTTAAAACAGATCAAAAGAACTGACCAAAAGTAGTACTAGCTTAATATTAGGCTTCAGAAAAGATTATAGGGATAAAGAGGAGACACTGTATAATGATAAAAAAGAGTGAGCTCATAGAGCAGGAGAGAACAATCCTAAATGTGTATGTATCCCACAACAGACTTTAAGAACACAAAAACTGTTAGACTTGAATAACACACAATTATTGTTGAAGACTTCAAAACTTCTCTTTCAATAATTGATTGTATAAATACACAGAAAGTCAGCAAAAATATAGAGCCAGCTGAATCTAACATTTATAGACCATCCAGTTTAACAGCAGCACACACATCTCTTTGAAGTGTACATGAAAATGTGGGGGCTTTCAATGCATAAAATCCTCTTCCCCAGCCAGCTACGAGGCAAGTCTTGGGGCAGAGCAGCTCTAAGGTGCCTGTCAGACCATGAAAAGGCAGTTCTCATTTTAACTTAATTGCAACAAATTTAAACCACTGGGAACAAATTTTATTGGCAGAGAAAGGTTTGAGAAAGTTTGATCTGATTAGACAGGGATTATAGGCTTATAGGTGTATGGTTTTGAAACACAAAAGTCCAATGTTTTCTTTCCGTCTGGAAAATATTTTTCCTTAAAAATGTGGTTCATATGAATTACCTTTCTACTTCAGTTTTTACCATGAATTGCGTTATAATTGAACTTGACTTCTCAGTCTCCACATCTTTCCTGGCTACTTCTGTACTGGTTTGGCATTTGAATAAATAAAGCAATGATTATATATCAGTTTAGGGGACTCCTGGGAAATCAACACAATTGTGAATTCACTTTTACACCCTTCACTTGCCAGGAAACCTGCAACTATGTAAAAGTAATGAGCCAGGCGTGGTGGAGCATGACTGTAATCCGAGCACTCGGGAGGCTGAGGCAGGAGGATCTTTGCAGGTTTGAGGCCAGCCTGGGCTACAAAGTGAGCTTAAGGCCAGCCTGAACTATATAGCGAGACCCTGTCTCAAAAAGACAAAAAAAAAAAAAAAAAAAAAAAAAAAGTGATGAATGTCCCTATATCAAATGATGATTTCGTTCAGAAAGTCTTTGAATAAAAA
Organism: Chinchilla lanigera; assembly: GCF_000276665.1. Taxonomy (NCBI): domain Eukaryota; kingdom Metazoa; phylum Chordata; class Mammalia; order Rodentia; family Chinchillidae; genus Chinchilla; species Chinchilla lanigera. The sequence goes on from NW_004955450.1 coordinate 5,860,657, forward strand.
ATGGAAAGGATTTTTATTGGAAAGTAATATTCTGATTTATAGAAGGACTGTTCAGCAATTCATGTAGTAAAAATATTTACCATGAAAGTAACACTGCCTGGTGAGCCAGTGCCATAGATTTGGAGGAATCATTTCTCTTTGGAAATGTGTCCTATTGTGGATCTGGCTCCTTAGGATTTACTTTTGATGAAATAATTCAAGTGTCTTATCTCCATTTAAAAAAACATGTCTCCAAAAATATCTTTGTGAGCAGGTTAGGGCATGGACATCAACTTCACTTCCACCAGGGAAGCTCATCTCTAATAGCTGGTGGAAAAATTTTTTTAGCATCTTTCACCAAATTGATTATGACCTGAGAGTAAACAGTGTAAGGAATAATTTCAGTGTCAAGTGACCTATAAATCAATGAATATTACAAATTGTGTGCAGAATCAGTAAATAGCTTATTTTTGTAACTAGATACCATAATCATAAGTGAAATAAATAGGACCAACATGTGTAAACATCATATTGTCTCCTTGGTGTAGGAACCTGTGTGGTGTAGGAAAATATATATACATATCTATATATAAAGATAGATATAGGTATATAGAAGAATAGCTGGGATAACTGTACTGCTGATGGTATATTGAAAGGAACAGTTAATGCTTAAAAGTTTTTATATTGTGACCAATTTTGCATGCTTATATCTGGTAATCTGAGCAACTGATTTGAAGACAACAATATGCAATGGAAGAACCGTTGGTGAATTCCTACCATCTTGCCTAGTGAAACTCTGTATTATCTGTAACGTTTTATTTAATAATTTTTTTTTATTCTCCTTAATGGTTTGATCAGTCTTGCATTCTTACATCTGGTAATCTGAGCAATGTAGTTGAAGATAACTATGTGTAGTATAACAACCACTGCTAATTCCTATCATGTTGTTTTGAAATCCTGTATCACTTTTAATGTTCTTGCTTTGTTTGGTTTATGTCTGTGATGTTGGTATGGTGCTATTGTTTCTTTTTTTCTACTCTCTTTAAAATAAAAAATAGCTTATTTTTGCACTTGGTCTTAGCCAAAAGGCCAAGAAGCGATCAAAAAAATAGCTTATTTTTTGATTTTCAAAAAAATATACACAGTCAGCCCCTTCAAATGCATAGCTTCTGCGCTTGCAGATTTGGTCAACTGGAGATTGAAAATATTCTGGAAAAAAATTGCAACTGTACTCAACATTTTCATCATTATTTCCTAAACAGCGCACTGTAGTAACTATTTACATGGTATTAGTAGCTATAAGACATATATGATTTAAAGTATATGCAAAAACCAGGGTTGAGGATACACACCCATAATACCAGTGCTCTGGGAGGCTGAGGCAAGAGGATCACAAGTTTGAGCCCAGCTTGGGAAACCTTGTGACTTAGTGAGACCCTGTCTCAAAATAAAAAAATAAAAAGTGGTCTGAGGATGTAGCTCAGGGCAAAAGACCTAGGTTCGATCCCCAGTACTGCCAAAAAATGTGTGTGGGAGCACAGTCATAGGTTATATGTAAATATGGCACAATATTACACAAGAGACTTGAACATCAAGGAGTTTGTTCTTTTTAGAGGGTTCTGGAACTAGTCCCCACAAATACAGAGGAGCAGTAGTATCTTTTAATGATCTATGAAAGTAAAATGTGAATTATAAGATATAGAGCAAAGCCAGGGTATAGAGTATATGCCTACCATGCATATAGTCCTGAGTTCAAATCCCAAATATAAATGCTAGCGGAAGGTATAACACATCTATGATGTATCCATCTTTTTTCGCTAAATAAATAGTTAATAACATATTTATGTATCCATCTGGCAAGGCTGTCAGATCCATTTGGTTTAAACTGGTCAACTGGTTTTAATGAACAAGGCTGGTAAAGCTAATGAAATTAGAGCTGATTTGATCTTGCTTAAACTAGCCTATGTTGACAACTGTGACTTAAACTGGTTTGGTTAGAATTTGTTTGCTTTGGTAAGAATCATTCTACACCATTTTCCTGTAATAAAAACAGTCTTACCTGGCTTCATTTGGTTTCTTTCTCCTGAACTGCCGTGATTCTGCCCACTTGCTCTAATCCAGTAAGAACAAGTTGGATGCATGTCTATCTGGTCCCCATCAGTATGTTCTTCTCTGAATTTGATTTGTTTCCATTTGGAACTGTTCCATCCTGTTTGAGCTGGATTTCTCCATTCAACCTAGGAAGATTGGATTTGACCTGATTAGAACCCAGTCAAACTCGTTTTAATCAACTTGGAATCAGTTGCTTCTACAGAGCATCTGTTGCTCTCCGTTCAAATGTGACCTCCATGCTCCACTGAGCCAGCTGTGGACCCCTAACTCAGATTAGTTCAGTTAGAACTCTTTGGTCTGGTCTGAAACAAACCAGAGGGGTGGTAGGAGCCTGGTAACACTTTGTTAGAGAGTAGAAGGAGTGAGAGAGAAAATGGAAGGTGTTGCATCTGTACTTGTCAAAATCCGGATTGAAGCAGTAACTCAGGGCCAAGAGATGACTTTTTGTTTGTCCACTTTTAAATATGGATGAAGAACCCTGATGAGATAGGAGAGCATAGCATTAGACGGGCTGCGCTGGAAACAAAGGTATATTGTGATTACATTGAGAGATTATATGGATGTGCTCATGGTTAGATTAAATATCAAATGAACAAAATATGTTTACCATAGAAATGGAACTTTAAACAATTTATGCAGCTGATTACATTCTTTGGACAATTCTATCAAATTTCCAAGAGTTGGTCCTCCTCCCCAAGACTCTTGGAGAGCAGAGCGCACCTGTTCCTGTCCCTTTCACATCTCCCTTGTCTTTCTGGAAGGATGGAGCTGGGAGGGAAGCTCTGGCCAGCCAAGGGCAGACAAGGTTCAGAACCTCACGATGACCCCAGTGAGGAGGATAGCAAAATACTTCATGCTCCAGGCCGTGTCTAGCCACAGCCTCTTCCTCATTTCCCGCCACCATGGAGCAAGTGTCAGGGCTGTGGTGAAGGTCAGGCATCATCACCAGCCCCCTCAGTACATTGATCCTCGCGTTAGAGTGACCACGTATGTCCCTCTGTGTTGTACCCCTGTGTGCAAGACAGTTGTGGTCTAGAGCTGATGTCCCAGTGTCAAAATGGTTCCCTTCCCTAATGTTCTCCAGTTCTAATTTGGCAATGAACCCACTTAAGGCCCTGGCTTCTTCCTCTGTTTCTCTCCTTTTCCACAGAAATCTTACTTATCCCCATAGCTTAATAACACTTCTCTGTGAAGATGCCTTCAGAATTTCATCTCCTTTTTCTGAGTCCACCTGGACATTAAGACAATGATCTTCTAAGTACGGAGCCCATGGAAATGATGCATGACCATTTACATCATCCAGTCTCGCACCCAGACAAGGTTACCTGAGATTTATGGAACCCATTCCTGACACTAGGGAAAGACAGTGAATAGTTACCCTGTGTTGCAAAATAAAGGAAATTCACGCAGATTGCCAGGGTTCCTGTGGAAAGGATCCAGGAACCATTTCCAGGTGTGTGTTTCTTTAAGAAAACATTGTGCAGCTGAGTAGAACACACTGCGCGTGGTGCCATTGGCTGTGGGCGTTGCCATGGCAGATGGGCCGTGTTAGTGAATAGCAAAGGAAGGAGTCATGGGAAACACAACATGAACGGGCAGAATGCATACTGCACAGCTCTCCCGGGAAAGCCATCGTCAGGCGACTGACACATTTCCAGAGTGTGGCGTTGAAAAGACCAACTGTCTGGCTGCAGAGCGGCAGCCAGCTGGGCTGGCAGAGAAGAAAAGCTCTGTCCTGGGATCATGGAGCAAATCATATGTCTGCTGGACTCTGGAACTCCTGCTAGAGGCTGCTTTGGTCCAACCTCAGCCCTTGCCTTGTAGATTCTTTGGGAGCCTGAGCAGTACAGCTATCTGGGGATTTCAGCATCCGGGGTTTAAAGGTGATAGGTCATCCAGGCGGACACACCAGGCCCTAAACACGGACAGCTCATCCAGAGACGGAACTCAGGCTGATTCATAAACTTCACCTGCGAGAAGAGGGATGCAGTCCCATGGGAGATTCTGCACCCCGTGTATGAGCTCCCCTGGGAGAAGGACTCCCCCGCCCCTGCCCCCTGCTGCATCTATCTTTCTGATTAGGAAATATGAGCCCGACTGCAGGGACGAAATGATCGTGAGGTCATTTATCGGAATAACAAATGTCAAAAGAGAAGCTAGGAGTGATGGCACACACGGTAATCCCAGCACTCAGAATGCTGAGGCAGGATTAGCCAAATTCAAGGCCAGCCTAGTGAGTTCAAGGTGAGCCGAGGCTACATACCAAGACCCTGTCTCAAAACCCAAACAAAAAGTCTAAAGGGAAAATGAAGTCGTGTGAGTGGAGCACCCCCTCCCACCCCTGTGGGAGGGCTCTCTCTACTCCCTCCCACATTATAGACAAGAGTTGCTTCATTCTCACACCCAGGGGGAGCAGAGACCCACCTGCTGTCTTGTGTCAGACACTCACTCTCCTGTTGGAGCCTCAGTTTTCATGCCTGTGATATGGGCTGGTCCTGCTGACCAGGGTCCACTGCAGCACAGCTAAGAGAGATGGTACCTGCAAGCTCACTGCTACAGGTATCGGGTTAATAATACCCCTGCCGGCTGATGAGGCCCACAGTCTCCCAAATGAGTGGACTGAGAAGGCTTAAATAAATGAGACAATTGAAATGATTTCAGGGCTCCAGGAGGATCCAACCCTATTACAGAAATGGAGATTCTGAGGTTTCAGACAAAGACTTCTCTAGGCAGCCTGTGTTTATTAGGTTTTCAGACAAAGGAGGGGAATACTAAAGAAAATGCAGGAATCTGGGCAGGACTTGGGAATCCCTCTAAGAATTTCTCCAGGTAATATATTAATTAAAAAATTTAGGAGGACTGTGTTAACTCCAGGAAGGCCTTCACCGCAAGAGTGAGATGCCTGCAGCAATAGCCTCCTTTTAGTTAATTGGGGTTGGAGCCAAAAGTTCTCAGCTGTGGCCTTCTCTTGTCCTTTGAGGCATCCCAACTTCACAGGCCAATACAAGCCTCAGTGGGGACCATAGAGGTTCACTTACCATGAGTCCGCTGCCCATCTCTGGACAAGGGCCTAGGCTTTGAGCAAACTCACACATAAACATGAGAAGCTGACTGGTTAATATTAAATCCTGCTGAGAGCTGCTTCATAGTGGCCTCCATCATACAGGGCATGACCTATGCTTGGGAGGAGATGGCTGTTCTTCCCAGGATGCCCCTAGGTATTACACACCTGTAATCCCAGCACTAGGGAGGCTGAGGCAAGAAGGTTGTGGAGAGTTCAAGGCCAGCCTGGCCTACACAGCAAGATGGAGATAGAGAAATCCACTAGATACCACTTAATGTGGGAGATGATCTCAGGCAGCAAGAGGGGAGGGTGTGGGAGACAGGGAAGAGGATGGACAATAAAGGGGGTGTGGCACTCAGCTTTCTACTGCTGGGACAAGACACCGGACACCCACACTTTAAGGGAGGAGAGGTTGATCTTGGCTCACGGTTTCAGAGGATACAGTCCATCACCAGTTGTTTCCCAAGCAGAAGTATAGTGCTGGGAGAGGATGGTGAAAGAAAGCTGTTAACCTTGTGGCAATTGGAAAGAGCCGGTGGCAGGAAGGGGCCAGGGACCAGAGAGTCCCCGGGGTTCACACCCCCATGACTCACATCCTCCAAGGAGGCCCCCTTCTTATTTATTCACTTATGAAAGTACTGAGAGGTTAATGCACTCACGAGGTTAGTGCCCACACAGTCTAATCACCCTCCAGAAGTCTGTGAGTCCACTCATGCTGGTAGTCCAGAGGTTAGGAAGTGGGTTACCATACCACTGTGGGCAGGTGGGTACACTCTAGGAGACCAGAACATGCCTCAGCCTTACCCACTGAACAGGGTGCAGGAGAGGTCTCAATCCACCAACTCTGCCCCTCCTACAGTGTTAATTTATAGCAGCCTGGCCAGAGAACTGTTGCTAGGCAACCTCTGTGGGGGGGATTGCGACTGGAAGGGCAGAGTATGTCCCAAAGAGAGCCCTGCCCTCTGGCAAAGGAGAGAGAAAGAAGGCAGTAAGAGAAAAGTGAAGGCAGCAGGAAAACATGTGTGGAGTTTGCCCCACCTCAGAGCCCAGACAGGGGAATTAGAACCATGGGCCCACAGGGGTAGAGTGCCGCACATGTTCCAATGCTACCCCTGGCTCCCAGTTCACTCCTGTCATCTCTGGCTCCCTCACAGGCAGCAGCCTATGCTCCATACCCAACTATGCTCGACCCTGCAAGCTGAGAGAGCTCGCAGCTCCTTCTAAGCAATGATGGCTTTTCCCAGTACTGCTACACAATGGAAGGAGCATTTGTGGCAGCCACGTGTGGAATTTTTAAACAGGGAATCTGAAAACAATGTCCCTGGGACTCCAACTGAGAAGCGCTGTCACTGGGGGCAGCATAATCCAGAGGCCAGGAGCAGGAGCTTTGGAGGGAGTCCAAGATCCAGTTCTATCCCTTAGTAGCAATGTTGCCTAAGACAAGTTTCTCCTCCATAAAAGCAGGTAAAATAGTACCAAACTTCTCATAGGAATGCTGTGAGGATTCAGTGAGACAATGCTCTGGTCACTGTGTCTGGTCACATAGCACATGCTCAATAAATTCCAGCTGTCCTTATTTCCCACTCATTGGGCAGATATTTATGAAATGTCTTTCACATGCCAGGCTCTATTTCAGGAACCAGTGATGCATTTGTGAACTAGACTGAATTCTTGACATGAAATTTAGATTCTATGGTCTTAGAGACAGACGATAAACAACTACATAAACTAATAACCGTTATACTTTTGGGTAGCAAAAAGTGCATAAGAAGAGGATTATATAACTCAGAGGAGTAAAGATGTAAATATCCAGGGGTCAGCAATCTCCATAGCAGGTACAGGAACCAGGCAAGCCATGAGTAGTATAAGAATAAAATCAGTGACCTGAAAAACAGTAAGAAGGCCAGGGTCGTGAGGGTAAGGAGAGAAGGTCACCTTCTCCTTCAGATGAAGTGGGGCCACCTCGGCCAGTTGGGTTGCATTTTAAGTTTTGAACAAGGCTGACATCATCTGATTTGCACTTTTTATTTTTTAATTTTTTTTTCGTTTTTTTTTTTTTTCCCCGTACCGGGAATCGAACTCACGACTTTGCACTTGCCAGGCAGGCGCTGTGCCGCTGAGCTAAATCCCCAGCCCCTGATTTGCACTTTAAAAGTATCTCTTGAGGAGTCATGGAAAGGATAGCCTAGGAGATACAGGTAACAACTAAGCAGTGGACCGTAAGATGAGAGTTGTTGGTGTCTCTGAGGATGGTAGTTGTAGTTTTATTGTAGAGATCAAAGCCTAATTGACATGGGTTTGAGAAAGGATAGACAAGGGGGAAGTAAAAATAATACTATAGTTGTTTTGAGGGTTTTTGCTATAAAGAGCAAAATAAATAGATGGGGAAGGAAGTGAGAGGGTAGGAGAGGTTTATTTAATTCTTATCTTTTAATATAATAAGGGATGTTACCACATGTTGGGATGCCAATGGGGTGAGCTACTGGAAACGGAAAAACCCATGCTGCATGGAAAGCTGTCAAGTCCTTCAGCAGGAAAGAGGGACAAGACCCTGCGTATAGGTGGCAGCTTGCCCTGGGCTGAGGCAGGAATGGGTCATCCTTTGCAGCAGGAGGAAGTGTAAAGGGTTGAAATATAGCTGCATGAAATATCCCTGGATACTTAGGGAAATTGCTTCTTTTCTTCAGAAAATTTCCAAACATTCAATTTAAGCACCTATTAAATGGCTCAGCGGGGGCTGGGGATTTTGTGTTGCCTGCCAAGCAATGATTGGGGGTTCACAGCCAACCCCAGGAGAGTGAAGACAGGGGACATGAGGTCAGAGACAACATTCTTTCCCGACTTTGTAGGCCTTCAGTATATGTTGGCTTGACTTGAGTTATGAGAAGCTGAAATGGTTTGTTGAAGATCTTCTTAAGAGATCTTTACAGACGAGACAGAAAACCATCAGTCTGGGGGAAAAATGCGTCCTCCACAGCGAGCACTGGAATTCTTCAAGAAAATCTGGTTGCAGCTGGGAAACACGTGAGGGTAGAACTCTGCACCGCAAGAGCTGGGGTTGGTCCATCGATGTGGCCTCTCTTGTCCGTAGCGTGGCATCCTCTTAGCCCCGTGTGCAGATCTTACCAGGTTAGATCACAGGCTCCCTGTAGTCCTCTGGGGCCTCCCTCAGCCACTCGGGTACTCAGCCAACGTGTATCAGTGAAAAGGTGGTTAGGTGGGTGCTCGCAGTCAGTAGAGATGGAGAGCAGATTCCCTAGAGTCAAGGGGTTCTCTGCACCCCATGTTTCCTTGCAGGCTCTTCACAAATACCTGGAACCTAGACTCCAGAGGCTTCTGATACACTTGTTTGCAGTTAGCAATGAGGAGAAGTTTCCTTTTCGGTGTGTCTCCAGTTCTGGTGTGTTCTGCTGGTGATACAGCATTCCCTGCAGGGGTGATTGGAGGATTTTTAAAAATTTTCCTACTAAGCTCAGAGTGTTGGAAAGATGAGAGATACTTTTCCCAAAAGTCATAAATCAGCCTGTCAGTCGTGTAGAGGTAGAAGAACACGTTAAGTGTTTTTTTTTTTTTAACTTTGGACTTGAAGCCGCTTACTACAATCCAGGAAGGGCTACACTGGGACATCAATCCTTAGTGGTGCCTTGATTCTATTCCACTGCTCAGTGGGGTAGGGATACTGTACTTTGTTCTGAAAAGCACTTAAGGTGTGACGTACCTGCCCCGTTCTCCTCCATGGACTCTCTCTTCCCTCTTCTTCACACTTCCTTGAGCCCTGGAGTCACCAGGATGCTCTGCTCCTTGGTCCTCTCACTGCCACACTCTGGAGTCCCACCCTCCATGGGCTTCTGTAGGGGCTGTCAGACTCACAGACTTCTGTCTTCCAAGGGTGAGCTAATAAGGGCTATGGACTCAGCCTAGAAGGGAAGGAAACTCTGAAAACTCAGCCCTTAGAGTCAAAGGTCTGTAAGAAACTCAAATCTTCCAGACTCCAGAAATGTCCTCCTAGCCTGACTCCTGCGACACTCTCTCGTCTCCCCAGGGCTGTCTGCCATGTGGCAGAAGTGCTGAGGGTGGAGAAACAGACCCAGCCTGCCAGGATGCAGGCATCTTGGTGGTTGTCTGGCAATGCAGAATTGAGTACAAGGCAAGTTGCTTTCTACAACCCTGGACAGGACATGAGTAAAAACTTGCTTTTCTCTCTGGGATGGTCCAGAAAAGGATCCAAAAAGGGCAGCACACGGCCAAGCTATTCTGCCTACTGGATGGTAATCGCATTGAGGAGCAGGATCATGAGTGAAGAGTGTGCCCCCAACCCCTCAAGTTACTCTTTGACAGCAAAATGAACACATCAGATTATAGAGCTTACTTTGCAGGGGTTCTATTACGGTTTGTGTCTGGATGTCCCCCCAAAGCCTCATGCAGTCATGGGGTGGGCTTCTAGAGTTTCTGATTGATTCATAGTCCAATGCTGGGATTATGGGTATGAATGTTACACCTGCCCTGGGGCGGATAGTTTGCATACAATGTAAGGAAGGGAAAGAGGCTTGCTCTTCCCGCTACTCCTCCCTTTTTGCTTGCTGCTTTTGCTGTTTTCTGCCACCATGAACGGTTGCCCCTGTCATGTGCCACTCTGCCTTGGAGCCAGCCGAGTATGGACTGAAATCTCCACAAATTGTGAGCTAAATAAACCTTTCCTTCCTTAATTTTGGGTATCAGGTATTTTGTCTCAGCAGTGATAGAAAAGTAACCGAGACAGGCTCATAGGCATTAGTTGATTGATGATATTAATATTATCACATGGGCAGAAAGAAGGTGTGGACCCAGGTTGGGGTAGGTCAGCTAGGCATCTACAAAGAGCTCTGCAGAAAGCACCCTTTGGAAAAATCTGTCCCTGCCCTGCTGCTGTCCTTAATGGTACCTGTGGATCACAGCTTGTCACAGTCACCTCAGACCTGTCAACTTTCTGCTGGCTCAGGAGGTAAAATACAAACACCTGTGCAGTCCCTAGATCCAGGTTGGGGTTGTAGCTCCATGGTAGGGTCCTTGCCCAGCATGTGCAAGGCCAGAATTCAAACCTTGAATTCACTGCCCAGCGCTGCCCAAACCACACAAAACCACTGTAGATCTAAACTCTCTTTGTCTAGCTCTGGCCCTCCTTCCATGATAGGTAAATCAAGACTGAGATGTGGGTGACCAGGAGTGAGGATCGTGGGACAGGAAGCAAGGACTTCATGAAAGACAACAGGAACACTAGGGACTGGGCCTACAGAACTGCCCAAACCCAAACCACTACCACCATGACCCTTCTGGTTAAAGACTTTTTAGCAACTATGGGAAGAGGGATGTGGACAGTAGTGTTAGAACCCTGTTCTACAGCATGGGTGGTTTACTTGTGCCAGCGGCCCCCAAGGTCTCCCAGCTTCAATGATTTGTCCAGCACATAGTCAGAGTCAACACTAAGATTAATTATGGCAAAAGGGGACACAGCAAGCTCAGCAAAGCAAAAAGGCAGGTGGGGAGAAATCCAGAGAAACCAAAGGCAACCTCTCTAGGGTCCTCTCCCAGCTGACATGTGCAGGACACACTTAATTCCTCCAGCAAGGGGTTCTAACTGCACATGCCAAGTATTTCTCCCAGGCAAGCTCAGTAGAGACTCAGTGCCAGGGCTGTACTGGGGGGTTGGTTACACAGAACCCTCAGCCTAACAGGGACCAGAATTCCAGATGGCCAGCAGCAAAAGTGTTCAGCATAAACCACAGTGTCTGTACAGTGTAGACACAGCAATTGAGCCTTATTCTTGTTGACAGTTTGGTATCAATATGGGGAACTGTCTACTGGCCAAGTTTCCACTTGCCAGCCAAGGCCAACTGTGCAAACAGAACTTCCTGAGCATAGCAGTCTCGGTTGGCTGTGCTAACTCTTCTCTGCACAGATGTATACAGTTAAAATTGTGTCATCTGTACAGGAACATATAAAGCTCTCATTCATGAGAACAGGCTCAGGCATTACCAAATCCTTTGCTACCATCTTGAAGCATAAGGATAAAAAACTCCTCCAAACATGATATGGGTGTATTTTTTTCCACTAGGAGGATTCCAAGTGCTATGTCTGTCAAGATTCTGGGGCTCTGATTTGGCAAAACAGAGCATAACCCAGTGCCCACTCCATCTTCTGCCACCATCTCAGCCCTCCGTTGACCTGGACTAACACAGTGCACCTGATTCAGGGTGCTAAATATTATCCACAAACTGTCCCTTTGTCACCCTTGTCTGACCCAGCACTGGCCAACATGTCTTCCCAACTGCTGGTCCCCAAACCTGGAGGGGTCACACCACTCACCCTGGAGAACAGTTTCAGGGCACTTCCCTCTGCTTCCTCCTCTCTCCTTTCTCCACTTCCAGCACTACCTACAGTTGAGACATCATCAGGTTCCTTTTGGCTTTCAGAAGTAGCTATCCTCCTTGCTCAGGCTGAGTTATGTGAACTTTTCTTTAGGCAGTTACTCAACCATCCTGTGCTATGTGAACCTCACCACCCGGAAGTCAACTTTGGATCTGTGCAATGGTCATGACTCAGTTGTTCTTGGAACCATGGAAATCCTAATTTTCAGCCCCGTTTCACATAGTAATGACTTTGCCTGGTTTATTTGTCTTTTCTTTCCGCAAAGAACAGTTTAGGGGCAGTTCAATCGGTCCATTCATGGAAGCCAGTTTTGGGTGCCTCTTTCATATCTGTAATATCACCCCCGTGGGAAATTGCCTTCTGATATTTTTTCCTTCAAATTTAGAATCTGGGCTGTCTGTGCGCAGGGCTGGGGGTGTTTCTGGATGAATGATATCACGAAGACCCACAGAAACAGACGTTCAGACTCTCTGTGCCCTGTGAACTCAGTTTCGTGCCATCTACTGGAATGGCAACTGGCCAGGCCATCGGGAGGGAGTTCCTATGAGAAGTGGGTGGGGGTTCTGGCTTTCTTTTCACTCCACAGGAAGGGCTGGGTTGGAATTTGTTAGCAAGGACATCCAGAAAAGGGGTTGGAGTGCCAGTGCTCAAACCCATAGTAGGTGAACCCTCCAAGCCTGCTGAGCAAATACGTAAGTGAGATGCTGAAATCATTTTTCCACTCCACACCCCCTATTCTGCCTCCTCCTCTACCTCCAGAGGGGCACGGGATATTTTTAGCAGGAAAAATAAATGTCCCATAAAAGTGAGCATAAAAATACCATACGGGGACAGGGCACCCTCCCACCAGTTTCCAAGAGATCCCTGGAGAGGCTGTAAAATTAAATGGGCTTTGAAGCCAGCACTGGAGAAGTAGACTGGTCTGCAAAGAGCTAGAAAGGGAGAGAGGAAGAAGAAACTGGCAAATGTATCATTAAGGGGCAGTGGGGGGTGGCACAGTGCCCATTCCCAAGGTGTACCCTGTGCCTGGTTGGTGATCACAGGACCATTTAGTGTGCCAAATCCCATGACCTCCCTTCCATGCACATCTTGCCTAGTCTTTCTGTGTCACTGGGTAATTCTCCCTCCCCTGGGTCTGTGGGATTCTCCTATCATCATTTTCTTCTTACATCTCTGCCCTAGGCTGAACAGAACAAGCCTGATTTTCCTCCCTAAAACCACTCATCTCCCCTTCTCCCGCATCAGTTAAATGTTTTGGTACTTCAGTCCCAAACCCAAGAGTTCCCCAACTTCTCTTTCTAACCCAATTGTTGTCAAATCCTGTAGGCTCAGCTTTCCAAGCCCAGCGAGATCTGGCTCCTTCTTGCCACCTGTGCTGCTCTCACCTGCTCCATGGCCCTTTGTTGCCCACCTGGGTTGTAGAATTAGCTTCCTGCTACCCACCCCCACCCCCCCTCGACACGCCCCTGCCCTGTAGACCGTGGATTCTCAACATAGGAATTAGATTGGTGCTCTTAGAATAAGGGGGAGGCGATGTCAGGATTGAAGAGATCTAGCCCCACATAGTAGGGAAACTGGAGTCCTCCCATGGCCTCAAGGGCCTCCTGAGATCCGGCACTTGTCAACAGTTCCCTCTGTGCTTAGCTGCAGACTCACCCTCTGCAACCACGCAGGCTTGGGGCTGAGTCTCATGCCCACTAGGGTCCCACCCTTGCCTTGCTATTCCCTCAGAAATGTTTGTCCCTCAGGGGTTCTCATGGCTCTTCAGGTCTTTATTCAAGTGCCATATTGTTGGTTACTTTATTGGGTTAATAATATCCCTTAGTTACTGCAGACTGATCATTTCTGTAATCTCTTGAATCAATATATAGTGAAGGCTAAATAAAAAGAGGTGAATGGAGTGATTTCAGGGTAATATGACAAGTGAGTCCATAGAGAAAGGCACTCCCAAGGAAACTGAAAAGGCAGGAATGAAGAAAGCTTTATTAAGTGGGCTGATGGACAGTCTCTAACCAGGAGACAGAGAAAATGTCTGCCTCAGTCTGGGTTTCACCTTAAGTTTAAGTACATTTTAGGTTTCCGTAGTAATGATTACCTCAATTTTGGGACTCTTACAAGAATGTCACACAATTATCACAAAGTTTACTTCTCCCAGAAGGTCAGACAGCCAAATTCCAAATGACCATTGCAGTTTAACTTTTAGCCCACTTCCCAATTTGTCCTGTTTGTTCTGTTCCCATTTTATGACTCTGCTCTGCTCTGCTCTGAGTTTATAACTAACCAAGGTGACTGGGGTGAACTATAGCTTAAGTGAACGTTAAGTGACTTCTCTTAATATGGAGTTAAAAATAGAAAATGGAGTTTCTCTTGCCCTATCAAGGGCTCCAGGAGGATCAAATCCCTCTCACAGAATCAAGATTCTCTCAGGGCTGAGACCAAGACCTTCTCCGGGTCGCCTGAATTTATTTAGTTATCAGAAGAAGGGAGGGGAGTAGTCACGAAGGGTAGAACCACTCAAGGACTTCTTCAAGCAAGGCATTAAATTAATCTACCCAGGAGTGAGATGCCTGAGGCTACAGTCTTTATCTAGTTGAGGTTGGATCCAGCTGAACTTGGCTGTGATCTTATCTTATCCTTTGAGGCTTCATCTACCATTACAGGCCTTAGTAGGGGTTAGTGACTCACAGAGGTTCACTTACTATGAGTCCACCACCCATCTCCAGACAAGGAGCCTAGGCCTTGGACAGACTTACAAATAAACATGAAAAACCAATTGGTTAATTTAAGTCCTGTTCAGGGCTGCTTCATAACGGTCTCCATTATTACTCCATCTAAAACTGCAACTGACATTTTGTTTTTCCCTTCTCCTTTTTTTTCTGTCCTAGCATTCATCACTAACTACTGTACTATAACCTTATGGGCCTTGTTTATTACTCTCTTCCTGTGAGGGTGTGGCTTCTTGTCCCTTCTTTGCTTGCTTATTTTTGTGGTTGTGCCCCAGCAGTGTCTGTTATTGAGATTCACACCACTGCATGTGCCGCTGCTCCAACAGGCCACCACACCTTGTCACGAGCGCTGGCTGGCTCTTACCAGATGCTCACAGTGCTGCTTTCTTGGTGGTGTGACCATGTCACCCAGCCTCTGCTCCATCAGCAAAATCATGACAAACCTCTCAGCACCATTTGAGGGATGCGGCTTCCACACATGCCAAGCCTGTATTTCCTCCTCTGTGAAGCAGACTTGATCACACCAACTTCTACCAGGTCACCATAGGATGAGGTGACCTATCTGTCTCATTTCTCCAGGGGCTCTAACCACACTGTTTCCCTTCTCTACTGTGTTTCTGCCTTTCTGAATGCCGTGGTAGCTGCCAGATTCTCTGAGAGTCTGTTCCCTTCTGTGCCTGCACTGAGCAACCCACCTCATCCACGGCCATATCATTTCCTCAGGTTCAAAATCCCTGAGTTCCTTCTGAAGGCGGAACATCTTATTAAACCTAGCCACACAAGGTTAAAGACAGTCACGTCATATGAAGTCACTTCATGCAGCTAGCTCAAGTGGCAGATCTGTTCACAAGAGTCAAGTAGAGATGTCATGTGTGTGGTCAGTTCACCAGTTGGGCTGCCTGAGCCCCTTGGAGACCTCCAAGCCCCACAGGCTCCTCTTCATCCCTGAGCCATCACAAACACTCTTCCCTTCCCCTCTCCACCCATCCAAGAACCATAACAATCAGCACCATAAGGCAGGCTCGCTGGAAGCCTGCAGTAGGCTTAGGTGCCCCTCCACTGAGACCACATCCTGTGCTTACCATGCCATGGCACATGCCATGCTGAATGGCACCTGCCTGCTCCATCATCCACTGCCCAGCCCAGCATGTGAGCCCTGTGGGCAGGATCCATGTCCCATCCTTCTGGGTGAACTCAGTGCCTAATGCAAATACTTGGTATATGGTAGATGTGGAATCAGCGCTTTCTGAGTGAGGGGGTGCTAAGTGGGAAGATGGATGGCTCACTACGTAAAGGAGGAAATGCAACGCTGAAAAAGGCTTGAGAAGAGGGGAAAGGCTGCCTGCTGGTGCACACCCCCACATCCCACCGCCTAGGCTTGGGTCCTCACCTCCTCTCTCTGCACACACTTGTTCTCTCTGAGCTGCCTTGCCCATCCTGTTGGCTTCTATTCCCATCTGAGTGTCATGGACTCCCAAAGCAAAAGGCCTGAATTCTGTGCCAAACTTAAGATGAACTTTTCCAAAAATGTGCTTCTTGCCTATGGCTTTTCCATACTTCAACCATGAGCAGGCATGTGACTGGATACATGGAATGTTTGCCTTCCAGGAACAAGCAACTTTTCCCGATGGCCATAAAGTGTACAGTAGGATTATGAACTCCTCCTCTGGTGGACAACACCTGCTGCATCCTGTTGTAAAAAGTTTTGGAGCCCAGGGGTATAACTCAGGGGTACAGTGCTTGCCTAGCATGTGCAAGGCCCTGGGTTCAATCCTCAGCAACTTGTGCGTGGAAGGAAAGTGTATCTCTATTGCCATAGAAAGGTGATATTTCACAGTGACAGAAGACAGAGAAGCCTAGTTAAAGTTACACTGTCTTGCAGTGTAGCAGAAAATGTAAACACCCAGAGCCTGGATGTGTAAGGTAGGTGTGGGGAACTTCCGGCCTTTAGCTCTTGGCTCCATTTTCTTCCAACCTTTGGCAAACATGACAATCCACAGTTACATTAACGAAGAAAGATTCTTATCAGCCAGCTATCACCCAGTCTGCAAATTACCCAGAGCTAGCTGGAAGGCGCACAGGTAGTGAGACATTTTACAAGCATGCGCTCATTTTGCTTCATGAATCAGAATTCACTTGGGCTTCTTCCCTTTCAAATCAGCTCTCTTTTTGGAATGCCTGTGGACTGTCTGCTAACTGTGTAATGTTGTACAGGGAAGGTTTAACTTCCCACTCTTGTTTTACACTGTTGACTGAAGTCATAAAGTCACAGGACATGAGAGACCGGGGAGCCCCGTAGAGATTATCTGGTCTACCCTCCTTGTTTTATGGGTGAGAAAACTGTCAGAGGGACTTTGATTTTGAACTTTATGAGGCCTATTTGTGTTGACATGATTGATTGCTCGGCTGCTGGGACTGATTTGCAAGAGAAGTATTAAAAAAGCACCAGTGTTCTCCCTGATAGGAGGCGAGGAGGTATCAGCCCTACTGTTCTAACTTCCTGTGCCACACCCGCCACTGGATATAGTATAACACAACATCGCTACCTGGTCTAAGCCTGCCAGCTGTAAGAGTAGCCATAGCTGCAAGACACTGCTACCCTCACAGGGAGGAAATCATGGAGGTCCCTTCCCACCAAGAGAAAGCACTGAAGATTACAGAAGCCATGGCACATTCAAGCAGTCAGCAGCACCCACTGTTACTGAAGTTTCTTTCTAGGTCTGGCCCATGGCATTTCTTGATATGAGTGGCCTCCTATATCCTGCAGCTGTGCAACCCTCCTCCTCTATGAAGCAGGGGCTGAGTATGGCCAAAGAAGTTTCCTTGGTGGTGAGGCACGGCTTATTTGGGAGCTGTGTGCATCTGAGGCTGTGATGCAGGAGCTGGTGGGCTGAAGCTTGGAATCATCTGCAAAAGATACCAAGTTCATAGCCAGAAAAGCAAGATTGCAGAACCCATGGATGAGACCAGGAAAGGAAAGCTGGTTGCACATAGCTCTGATTGGTAATGCCTAACTGCAGGACTTTCCTGAGGGGGCTTGTAAGCACCATGGATCAGGGATGCTGGCATTAGGCCCGGAGTGGGAGGGGCAGCAGGCATACTAGGTCTTTTCCTTTCCTTTCCGATTTAGCTTTATTTCCTCCCAAGAATGACATGCATACAATCTAAAAAGTCAAACAGTGCTTCCAAAGTTTTTAATGCAAAACGTCAGGTCTCTTCCATAAGCTGTACTCCAGGCTCCCTCTTCTCTTAGAAGAAACCATGTTAACAATAAACTTTCATTAGAGAATGCTGTGACAATATTAAAGCATAGCCATTATTCTGAGGAAAATTATGGATGATTTGAGAATAAAAGCAAGATGCTATTGGCACTAGGTAAGACTATCTAAAGGAAATATAGACTCACTTTTGTAATCCATCCAGGGTGGCATGGACTGCATAGATTGAAAAGGGTAGGGTGAGTTGAATGATAAACACTATTCACCCCCCAGAGAAAAGCCCTGGAATGAAGACTTGACCGTCAGGCAGGAGTTAGGGGGGATCTTGATAGTGGTGGTGGGTATGAAGGTGTGAGTCCTAGTAGCTGGGGCGGTGCGGATTGGCTGAAGTATCTGGCCATGAGAAATCCTATTAGCTCAGCTCAGGTGATGAGTCCAGCATCACTGTATCCTAACGTGGGGGATAGAGTGTGGTTGGGCCAGGCAGCCCATGGGACTATCACACAGAGCAGGTGTGGGGCATGTCTACCAGGAGCTGGTCCTGTCCACTTGTTGATGGTGGGGCCAGCCTATGGGCAGGAACCCAGAAGGAATCTGGATGTGTGGGACAGGAAGACTCCCTTCCCCCCCGAGATGCCCCTGTGTGTGGCGGCCTCTGGGGAGGCTGAGAACTGTGGCGCAGAGTACGTTACCTGGGTCTGCACAGAGGGTCATCTGGTTTTTCTTTTCTAGTCCCTAATAAGGTGAATTTGATTGATTTTTCAGAAGTTTCACTAACCTTATACTCAGGGATAAAACGCACATGGTTATGATGTATTATGTTTTTATACAAATCACTGGATTTGACTCACTGAAACACTGTTCAGAATTCCTGTGTCTAATTTTGTAAGGGATTTTTGGACTGGAATTTTCTTGCTTGTAATTTTCTTGGTTTTGGTATGAGAGTCATATTAAACTTAAAGAATGAGTTGGGAAGTATTTCCTTGTCAACTTTCTGGAAGAATTTGTGTGGAGTTAATATTATTTATTTTTTTAAAAATTTGATAGAACTTATTAGTGGTGCCATCTAAACCTGGGGTTTCTCTTTGTGGTAAGGATTATAAGTAAAGGTCCAGTTATTTTATTGGATATAGGATATCTTTGGTTAAGCTATTTCTTCTTCAAGGAGATTTGGTAGTGTGTGTATTTCAACCATTTGGTCCATTTCATCTAAACTGTTGAATTTATTAATTATGTAGAATTGTTCATAGCATTTCCTTCTTACCCTCATTAATATCTATAGAAACTGTGATTTTTGTCTCTCCCTGCTTCTTGACATCGCTTAATTGTGTCTTTTTTTCTGTCTCAATCTGGCTAACAATTTGTCAATTTATTGACTTAAAAGAAAAAACTGTTTGGTCTTTCTTTGGTTCTGAGGTTTTAAATTTATTCCATTCTTTTCTATTTAAGAGGAAAAGTAAGGCTATTAATCTGAGACCTTTCTATATATTTCTTCTAAGAATTATTTTATATGCATATTTCAATACTGATATATTGCTTTCCTATTCATCCAGTTCAAAATACTTTCTGATTTCATGTATGCATGTTAATTTCAAAATATTTGCTGAGTTTTCAGGTATCTTGATCTCATTTAAAAAAATTTAGTACCATTGTAGTCAGAGGGCATACTTTGAGTGAGTGGAGCTGTTTTCAATTTATGAAAACTTTTTAACTATCTCAAAATATTGTCTATCTTAATATATATTCCCTGTAAACTTGAAAAGAATGTGGATTATGTAATTGGGTGGAGCACTTCATAGTTGCTAATATATAAATGGTTTGATTTACAGTGTTTAGTGTATTGTTCAAGTCCTCTGGACTGTAATTATCTATTTGTGCTATCAATTATTGAGGGATTTTGAAAACTCTCATTTAATTGTAAATCTGCCAGTGTCTCTTTTCAGGTCAATTTGATTTTACTTTACACAATTTGATCAACTGTTCTTGGTATAAATATTGAGAAATGTTATGTCCTTTATAATTATGAAATGCCTCCTTTTGTCCTTGATAATATTATCTGTTCTGAAATCTACTTTGTCTGGTGTTAGAAGAGCTACCTTAACTTTATTTTGATCAGTGTTTTCTGGATATACCTTTTCCATTCTTTTGTTTTTAATCTATTGTATGTCTACATTCAAGTGTACTGCTTTTCGGCAGCATAAAGTTAGATGTTGTTTTATTATCCAACATGACAATTTCTGCCTTTTTAATCTGGTGTTTGTACTATATTCTGCCCACTTAATGCCATTGGTTATATGGTTCCACCTTCCTATTTGATTTTCCTTTACTTCATTTATTATGTGTGGGCCTTTTCTTGTTTTTTTATTAACTTCTTTTGAATTAGTTGAATATTTTTACAAATAATTATTTTGCCTTTGAGGGCTTTTTTGTAACAACTGCCTAATATATCAGTTGATTTAATTTTATAGGAAAGAGCTCTAATTATCAGAGTGTACATGCAATAATATCTATGTGCACACTAAAATATATATGTTGTTTCACTTTTCTTGTTGCTGAGACAAAATACCCAGTACCCGCACATTAGAGGAAAGGTTTATCTGACAGTGGCTCCAAGGCAGGGTGGAGCATGGCAGATCACAGTGATGGAAAACAGCACAAGCAATGGCGGGGGAGCAGTGGGGAGGAGGACAAACCTCTTTCTGTCCCTTATATTGCATGCAGGCTCTCCACCCTCACATTGTTAATCCCAACATTGGACATGAATCAATCGCAAACTTTAGATTCATCCACCTCTGAAAAACCCACCCTCTCCCTTGACTGCAGGAGGCTTTGAGCGGATATCCAGACACAAACCAGAACATTCTGCCCTTGGCTCCTCAAGGACTCATGCACATTCTTTTATGCAAAAGACATGTAGTCCATCTCTAAAAGTTACCAAATTCCTAACAGTTTCGGCATGGCTGAAAAGTCCAAGTCCCAAGTCTCCTCTGAGGTTTGAGGCAAACTCTTAGCCATGACCCTCTGTAAAAATGAAAAGAAAGTTAAACACTTCCAACATTCAAGGGCACAAGATAGACATTTCCACTCCAAAGGTTACAAACAAAGGGATAAAAAAGGAATGGGACCAAAGCAAGTCCAAAATCCCCCAGGGCAAATGTTAAGTCATGTAGTTGTATGTGCAGCATTGAGGCAATCTGTAGCAAGAAGTGAACTCCCAAGGGCTTGGGTGGCTCCGCCCCTACAGCACTTCCAGTGGTTATAGATCCCATGGCTTCTCTCTTGGGCCCGCTCTGCTCCCTCCTTGCAGTTTTCTGTGGATGATCCATGTTCCTGGCTTCTCCAAACTTCTAGGGTCTCCACTGCACCTTTGGCTTCACACTCATAGCTTCACACACTGCCCTCTCAGGGGCACACTGCCTGGCCCCTCAGGGTTACTTCTGAAATCTGGGTGGAAGTCTTCCTGACTCTGCAGCTCCTGCTATCTGCATGCATCTAAAACCAGTGCCACATGGATGATGCCAAGGTCTGCTGCCAGCTGGAGCAGTAGCCAGGGTTCCCTCTCTTTTGGCTGGAGGGGTTGAGTGCCTGGATTGCTGAGCACGCTGAATTCAATTCTAAGGAAAAAATTCTCTATGCTGCCATCATTCTGAAACGTGGTGCACTGGGGCTTTCTTTTCAAAGCAAAGTCTTTCACTTTTGCAATTCTGAGGTGGCAAAGGGTGGAGTCCTGCTGCTTTTTGGGAGGCCCTCAGGCCATCTTTTCTATTCTCCTGTTCTTTCTCAGCAATCAAGATCTCTGCTCTTTCTTTGCAGTCTATAGCTTTATTTGGGCTTCCTTTTTGGCCAAACTCACGTGTTAAATCATTCTGCAGGGCTCTTTGCTCTTGATCCTCAACATAAATCTGGCTAGAAGCCCCCAACAGTAGCCATGCCATTGCCTCAATATTAGACTGCCTTGAAATTTCTTTTGCCAGATTAATTAGTCTGCCACCTTTAATCTCAGTGTCAGGTAAAGTCTCAGGACATGAACAAAATGCAGAAAACTTTTCTGCCAAGCATAACACACATTGTCTGGAGTCCAACAGCCAAGGCAGTCTTTCTTCCCAGTAGAAACCGGCCAAGCCTGGTCTTTACTGGCAGGATTGCTATCAGCCTTCTGGTCTTCTGACCTCTGACCAGAATCTTCCACACAGAACAGCTAGGTATTTCGGCTATATGTCTTCAGCCAGCATCTCTAAACCTTTCCAGACCCTTCCCACAAGCCAATCCCAAAGGCTTCTGAGCCACGTGGTTGGGTATAGTCACAGCAAGGATGCCACTTCTCTGGTACCAAATTCTTAGCTACTTTTCTCATTGCTACAACAAAATACCCAACACTCACAAGTTAAAGGAGCAGAAGGTTTATTTAGCTCACAGTTTGTAGAGGTTTCAGTCTATAATTGGTTGGCCCCAAGGCAGGGTTGTGTGGCAGAGGGGCAACAGTTTATGGAAGCAGAAAACAGCAAAAGGAACAAAAGAGGAGGGTGGAGCAAGCTTCTTTCTGTCCTTTATGTTGTATGTAGGCTACCCACCCTAGGGCAGGTGTAGTGCTCATATGCTAATCCCAGCATTGGACCATGAATCAATCACAAACTTGATCCAGCTGCCTCAGAATAGCCTGACCCCCACGACTGCATAAGATTTTGAGGGGACATCAAGACACAAACCATAACATATGTATATGTGTGTACATGGATGTAGCTGTCCCTCAGCACTTACTGGGTAGGTGTGGGGCAGGCAGGTCCCAGGATCTTTTATGAATACATAAATTCAAAGATTCTTAAGTCTCTGACTATGGAGGAACAAGAAAACAGCCTG
>NW_004955450.1:5883420-5922142 GCF_000276665.1 Chinchilla lanigera
TACCTCTTTTGTCTCTAACTCACTATTATTTGTCTATTTGTTTTCCTGAAAAACTATTTTGTAGATAATAATATGTAAAACAATAACCATTGATAATTTCCTACCATTTTGTCTGTAATTTGCTAAGTCCCCCCTATTATTATGTTATCCTTCTTTTATTCTTTAAAATAAAAAAAAATAAACAAAGATTCTTAAGTCTCTGACATGAAGTGGTACAGTCTATGCATTTAATATATGCATGTCCTCTCCTATATGTTAAATCATCTCTGCATTATTTATACTACCCAATACAATGTAACTGCTACGGGTTGTTATACTATATTGTTTAGGAAATAATGTCAAGAAAAAGTCTGTACATGTTCCATGCAGACAGTTTTTTTTTTTTACTGAATACTTTCTATCTGTGGTTGGTTGATTGTAGAGGCAGAACTGCAGACATCTAGGGCCAAATATAAACACACACACACACACACACACAACCTTAAATTTAACACTTTGCTCTGCCTGCACAGCTTAGTATTTACCAAGGGATGGAGATGTGTTTCCCCTTTCTGGCCCTGCCCCACAGCTTCTAGCTACCGCTGACTGCAGGAACACACTCTGCTCCTGGGCTCCGACAGGCCTCTGTTTGGCTGGGGCTCCTGCCCAGTTCTGTACACACCATGACTCCAGGCCGCAGCCATGCGGGACTCCACTCATCTGTTTTCCTTTTTTCTCTCCAATGACAGTCATGGTCTCACTGTTATCTATTACTTTAAAAGAATTGCACTACATATTTCTCCAGTTTTTCTCATTGTTTAGTGTAGAAGAATAAATTTGCTTCCATGACTTTTTTATTTTAGGCTTTTTGTTTGTTTGTTTATTTTTGAGACAGGGTCTCCCTTGTAGTCTGGGCTGGGCTTGACCTCACTATGTAGCCCAGGCTGGGCTCAAACTGGTGGTGATCATCCTGCCTCAGACTTCCAAATGCCAGCACCACATTTAGCTACTACATCATATATTTTTAATACATACTCCTTTGGATTCATTCACTAATATTTATGAAGATTTTTATTTTTATAAAATGACCTGTTTATACAGAGGTGAATTTCATTTATGCATGTAAAAAATATATATATGTGTGTTTGTATATATACATATGTGAGTATAAATATAAACATACATGTGTGTATTTTTCTTAGTTTTATCCAAGGCCTCATAAAGTGTTAAAATGTGCTTGAGATTTTTCTCTTTTTTCTGTTTTCTTGAATAAGATTAGCTTTTTATTATGCTCTTTCCCATTCCCCGGAACATGTTTGTATTTTTTTCTAAAATCCTTACCATAAAATTCAAATACCAGAGCTATACTGCCTACTGTAGAGAACCACAGATTATTTTAATGACTGGTATTTTCTGCTTACCCCCACAAAGCCAGTAGATTTCAGTCCCATTGAGTTTGTGAAAAGTTGCACCTGGAAAATATTCTGGGCTGCAATCTTTTTTTTTTTTGTTTTGTTTTTCTCTGGTACCAGGAACCGAACTCACGACCTTGCGCTTGCCAGGCAGGCGCTTTTGCCGCTGAGCTAAATCCCCAGCCCCTGGGCTGCAATCTTTTGGAGAGGAGAAAGTCTGATGAGTAGTTCACTTCCTCACTGTTTGCTTGCCTATTTGATATTTATATGTTTGGGCCACTAGGCATTGTTTGCACCCCAGCACTACACTCCTGTTGCTCGACCAGGATACACAGTGTGGCCTCCCGCAGGCAGCGGCCGTCCTGATGGGTCAGGTCTTCAGTCTGCTCAGTCAGTGCCTGTGCTCCACCTGTTGATGAGTCATTTAAATACTACCATCAAGAATAAAGCCTACCTACTCTTTCCAGTACATTAACATGTAGTTATTCACAATATTCTATTATTTTTAAAAATTTCCTTTACATCTGCCATATTTCCCTTTTACCATTTTACATTTTTATTTATGGTTTTCTTTTTTTATTTTAAAAAGAATAAAAAATAAAAAACATTAAAAATGATACAGAATTTCAAAGCAAGATGATAGGAAATCAACAGTTGTGGTTATATTGTACATTGTTATCTTCAGAGTAGTTGTTCAGATTACCAGAAATAGGTATGCAAAATTGATCAAAAAAATTAAGCATTAACTGTTCCTCTCATTAAACCAACAGAAACTAGTAGTATGATTATCTTGGCTTTCTTGTGTATATATGTTTTCTCCCTTCCTTCTTTCTTTCTTTTCTCCTTTCCCTCATCCCAGCTGTTCTTTCTTTTTGAGCAATTTCCTTCTCTTTCACAGTATCTATTGTACGTCTTGTATCTTACTTACTCCTCCAGTTTCTTACACTAGGGAGATAATATATTTATATTTTTCTTTTACCTTGACCCAGTCTTCCCAGAAGACAATTTTATCTTTTTCCACACCAACTTTTAATTTTATTGATCTTCATGATTTGTGGTTAATTATTATGTGTTGTATTATTGTTTTTCTTGTTTTTTGCTTTCTGTCCTGTTCTCCTTTATCTTAAGTTAAACACTTAGTTCATTAAGTTTTAATCTGTCTTGATTTCTGGTAAAGTTGCTTAAATTTATAAATTTCCCTTGAAATACTGTTTTAGTTGTGTCCATAAATTCTGGTTTAAAATGCTTTCTCTAATGTCTTCATGAGTTCTTGTTTAATCTAAAGATTACCTAATTGTATGTTATTCCATACCTAGACTTTTGGATCTTTAAAAAAATTATTTTCAAGAGCTCTGAAGCCAGGCATAATGACAAACACCTGTAATTCTAACACTCTGAGAGGCTGAGGCAGGATGATTGCGAGTTCAAGCCTAGACATGGCAATTTATTGACTTAGAGAGACCCTGTCTTAAAGTTTAAAAATCAAAAAAGGGCTGGGGATGTAGCTTGATGCAAAGTAGTACTTCAATCCCCAGTACTACAAGAAAACCAGCAAACAAACTGTGAAGGGTAGTGGATTTTGTCCTATTGCCAGTTAGGGAACTAGCCCGGCACAGTTTCAAAAAAGGCTTGCAGAAGACATGAGATTCCTGGAACAGAGACAAAGGACTTAATTGCTTCATGTTCTTATAACTTTCCTTTGCCTCTTCAATGCATGGAAATAGTGCCTCTGTGGGTGCAGGAGGGTGCTGTAGGTGAGTCTGAGTCATGTTTTATGACCCTGAGTTTATGGAGTCTTTTATAAGGGGCTGTGAGCTAACCCACCCCAGCTTTGCCCATTTTACTGGACAGCAAGCACACCAGCCCTGTGCTCTGGAAGAACTATCAGAACAAAAGCTATCAGAACAAAAGCTGGTGAAACCTCTGCTCAGAAGATACACAGAAGCACCTGGGACCCATGGTGAAGTGTCTCCTAATGATAGTTGTTTTGTAACTTATTTCTGATATGACTGCACCCTGGACAGAGAACATCATCTGTGTGATATCAACCTTTAGAACTATTTAAGGACAGTTTGGGGCAGGAGTTCAGGAACTAGGACACCACACAGCACAGAGCCTGCACCGCTGCTCCAGCCTCAGCATCTCCTCCATCCAGACTTTCCCTCAGCTCTAGGAGAGAAGTGGGTTCTCTCCAGGAGATAGGAGGAAGTGAGGAATGGGGAAGTAAATGCCTTACCGGAAGCTGGTTATCATATGTGTTCTTGCAGAATCTCAACTGGCAGGGTCTGCACAGGGCCCTGAGATTATCCCCACCCCACGGCATTGCATTTCCTCTCTCCTCCCAACATGCACACTTGGCATCTGAGCTGCTCTTGCTAGTTTCTATTCTGCAGCAGTGATGAGGTAAGAAGGGATCCTGTATCACAACGAAGCAAAGAGGAAAGAGCATTGTTTGCCTTCCACCACGCACCTACTGCCCCCTGGGTCCTAATCGCAGAAGGTCATTGGCTGCTAATGGCCAGCTCTGGACTCCTCCCAGGTCTTTATGTGAATTCCTCTGGCTGCGATGGCTTCCCTCCCTCTTTCAATTTCTTGGTCCTGGCTGTACATTTGAAAAGATCAAGGAGCATTTTAAAGATAGTGGTGGGCCGGGGATGTAGCTCAGCAGCACAAGTGCCTGCCTGGCAAGCGCAAGGTTCTGAGTTTGATTCTTGGTACCAAAAAATACATAAATCAGTCAATAAAGATAGCGGTGCCCAGATCCGCTTCTGCAGAGGACCCCTGATTATCACACTTTGTTAAATCCCCCCAAATAAATCTAATGCACAATAAGGGGTTTCCATTGCTGTCTCTAATTTCCTCTGGGTTGATTTTGGGGAAAGGACTTCACAGACCAGGTCTCTTGATTTTCTTATCAGGAACTGAAAATTGTATTTTGCTTAATGTTCAAATTGTTTACCTCATGTACCTAATGATATGTATCTATATAATGTTAAAAACAAGCTATTTTGATAATTCAAAATGACTTTAATTTGAGTAAATTTTCTCAAGTCATTTCAAATATGTTTATAAATTCACTGTGGATTATTTTTGAGCACTTGAAATATAAAATGTTCAGGAATGTGATGACTACAAAGGTTGTTATTACACTCACACTTGAACCTATCCTAAAACCCTAGAACAATGGACTTATTCATTTCTTTCATAATTTATGTGCTTGTTTTATACCTTCCTGGGGGATATTAGTATACTTATTTTAATATCTTCCTAGAGTTTCAGTAATATATTTATATTTCTTCCCAGGGGTGGAGTAATATTACTAGACCCCAAAGAAAAAAGCATATGTGCTCAGCCTTGCAAAGCTGTGGGGTCTGGATTCCCAGCTGATCCATTCTCAGGCTAGGTGGATGACTCGCCGTCAGGCCAAGCGAGCTTCCTGCTTTACTACAATATAGTTTTTAAGGTCACACCTTGACTTAGGTATTATTATTTTTTACAGCCTGGTGTCTTTCAGGAAATGATGTACTTATAAAGCCTCACTTTGTTAAAGTTACAAAAGCTTGTGTCCTATCAGTATGATATACTGACTTGGTCTGTTACCTTTTTAGAGAAGTATGTATTCTGTGTTGGTGTTTTATTAGAAAAAGCAGGCTCATCTAGTGGTTTCATTTCCTATGTGATAGGACATTGTGTTGGCGGAGTATACTCCTCCTCTCTGGTACTTTGGGCTGATTCATTCTTTTTGGAAGACCCTTGCTATGGGCTTAATGTTTACATTCCCCTCTCCCAGCTCATACGCTGAAATCCTAATGCCCAAGGTGATAATATTAGAAGTCGGGCGCTTGGTAGGGGATTAGGTCATAACTGCCCTCAATGAATGGGATTAGGACCCGTGGAAAATCTACCCCAGAGGGCTTTATTTGTCCTTCCCAATATATGAGGGCACAGAAAGAAGGCAGCTATCTATGGGGAATGGGTTCTCACCAGACACTAAATCTGCCTGTACCTCGATCTTGGTGTCCCCTGGCTCCAAAATTATGTGAAATAAATAAGGTTTTTTTTTTATAGGACACCCAGCTTATAGTATTTGTTACAGCAGTGCAAATGACTAAGACAACTCTGTTGCATCTTTATTCTACTTGCAATTTTGTGTAATCACCGATCCTGATTGTTAGAACTTCT
This sequence comes from Chinchilla lanigera, assembly GCF_000276665.1. Taxonomy (NCBI): domain Eukaryota; kingdom Metazoa; phylum Chordata; class Mammalia; order Rodentia; family Chinchillidae; genus Chinchilla; species Chinchilla lanigera. The sequence continues at coordinate 5,888,994 of NW_004955450.1, forward strand.
GCTCACCTAAATTATTACGTTTGTCCTGCTACTAACCAAACCAACCCTTTTTCTTCCTGATAGAGTGTCTGTTATTATTTTGTATTATTGATTTATTTGAGTCCTTTTTTTTCATCAGAAACAAATACATGTGTATATAGTCACATTTTTATGAAATGGCAATTTAGTGAGGGAAATAAAATAGTCATGCCAAAAAAAAAAAAAACCCCAATGCCCACTTATTCAAGTCCATTAACAAGAAATATATCCATAATTAGTTATCCATTTTTGGTTACAACCATATTTTGGTACTAAGTGCATTTTCTTTTATGGGTATAATTATGAATTCATAGCCCTTCCTAGACTCAACTTGCTTCATGTACCCAATATAAGAACAATAGTTTATCCTCTAATGGTCATGGCTGAGTCAATGGAACCCTTACGTCAGATCCTTTGGTCTTTTGATTTTGCCCCACACATTTTTTTTAAATAATAAGATTCTTACTTTCTGGTAATGAGAGGATATTCCAGGCTCCTTCTGATTCTTTTTTTCCTTCCCACACAAGGCGTCATCTGTTCTGTGAGAAGTTCTGGTCTCTTTCACTTGACAGTAGTGTTCAATAGGAGGCCTGGGAGGATGGGAATGAAAGGGGATGGGTGAAAGTTCTGCCAAGGCTCTTGAGCTATTTGTATTGAAAACATGTGACTCTAAAAATAAATAATGGTATTCAGTGAATTTTTAAATTTGAAGATGTTCTACTGCTGTATCCTATACTTTTCTTATAGCAAATGGTATCTCCTGACACTAACACTTTCTACCAGTAACAAAGCAAGTTCAGTAAACACAGTGTTCCTAATATGGCCCCAGCCTTTCCTACCTTGAGGGTGTCAGGATAGCGGGAGATAAGCTAGAGTCAACTCATGTCTCTGTTGTCCTTGTCTTAGGGCCTTAGCTCCAGCTTACCCAAATATCTTATCTCCTTTTCCACAGAATGCCACTGGGAATATCTTCCAGAGATACACATGAATGCAAGGGATTTAAGAGAAAATATTCATGGAGGTCTCCGAAGACTGAGACACTGTTTTGGTTTAGATCTAGAAACCAAAACAGTCTCATGTACTCAGAGGTGGGCTTTTATAAGGTGATTGAATCATGGCCCATACGCTGCTGGGATTAGTGGATTAATTCATTGATGAAATCATGGCTGACTGTGCTGTTAGGAGGTAGGGCCTGATTGGAGGTGGGTCACTGGGGATGTGACTCGGAAGGGTGTGGTGTTGTCCCCTGCTCCTTTCTTCTATGTCTGCTTCCTGGTGGTCATGCAGAGAGCAGCTGTACTCCCCCAGGTCCTTCCACCTTGGAGCCAGCCAACCATGGATTGAATCCTCTGGAACTATGAGCCAAAGTAATGAGTAGGTGTCAGGTATTTCTTCCCCAGTGATGAGGAGGTTGACTAACACAGATGTGAAGTCTGAGAGACTGAGACTGGAGACACTCAAACACAAACAGACACAAACAATGACACTGGCTGAAGTGAAGTCCAGGGCTAGCATGGAAAAGAGGTAGCAAAGTGCAAGCATAGAGGGTACAGCGTGATACATGATCATGTTTCCAACTACTTAAGTTTAATTAGAGACATGCTGTTCCTCCAACTGTAAAACTTGCCCAATCTCCTTCTTGGTTGTTCTTCTCATATGGGCTTTGGAACGTTTGGAAGCTTTTGAGAGAATAATGGAATGAGAGGAAGGATGTGTGTTTTGGGGATAGAAAGTGTGTGGGAGAGAAACTTCTGGGGGGTGGGGAAGGAATGACAGCAAGAGTATTATGGAGAAACCTGGGCTCGAAAGTGAAGGTGGGGAAGACGGATATAAAGCCAATGATGGTGGTTGAGAGAGGATTTGCAGCAAGATACGAGAAGCTGGGAGCAATGCAGGGAGAGGGGAGGAGGAAAGAAACGAGGGAGATGTTCATACACTTTCTTTGCCGCACCATATAAGGCACAGATCTGCTGACTGAAACAACCAGCAAGTCTGAATAGTTTTGAATGAACTCAGGTCCTTTACACAGGATGCAGACTAAGGCCCAGGCTCGATGGGATTCAGTAAGTGCATATTTCCATTTCCACTCTCTGTTTCGCTGGATTCTAGTGGGTGTCACTAACTGCGCTCCTGATGGTTGGCTGCTGTGTCTTCATGTCCCCTTGTTGGCCACTGTAGAGCGACAGGCTTTGTAATTTTAGGGGCTACATCTTACTTCCTGTTGGTCAGGGTGCCAAGCATCTCTTTGTTCTGATATCCGGTTCTGGGCCTGGATGAAGGTCAAAGGTCTCACTTCCCCACAGATGGATGGTCAGTCCTGTCCTGTCACTATTTCCATCTCTGTCAAGTTTTGAAGCCAGAAACATGATCCTTACACATACTTAAAACCTCCAGTCTTTGTATCACAACCTCACAGAATGCCTCTCTGCTGGCCACCTGCCTCTTCCCTTTGTCCAGTTTTGTATTCAGCTGGACCACATGACAAGGGCTTCACTGAACCCAGTTGGAAAAATGGCTAGCCCCATCTGCTGCACCACTTTTAGCCCAGGAAAAAAGGCACAGGCCATGGACATTTGAAAATGTGCAAAGCCAGTATTTTCAAAGCCAATTGCAAAAACTTTCTCCATAGTCTTCTCTTGTTGCAAAAGCATTTCTTTGTGTTTCTAGGGCCTTATATCATCTAGGGTCTGACCAAAGTCCACGTTTGGTAAGACCAAAGTGGTTGCTAAGGAGCTCATGACTACCAAAGCATTAGCTCCAAACTTGGTAAGCCAAAGAGTCATCTGGAAGCTTAATCCACAGATCTGGTCTGGGAACGTGTTGAAAGCAGGCAAGTGAACTGTAATACTACTACTAGCAATTCCGAGTGGGAAACCCCAAGCCATTCTTTGAGAAATGTTTTGCATAGTAGTGACTACTGCATAGTAGGTCTTCACTTATATTTTAGAAGATCTCTTGCCAAACCTAAACCTTGTACAAACCTCTGCTTCCACCAGGAACATTTAAGTCTTCCAGGACCATATATCCTATGGTCGCTGTAGTCAACGTAAGTTGGATACTTGATTGCTGTTAAATCTGACCTGTGGAGCTGATGTACACTAATTATGAGCTTCACATTTTACTTAGTGTATGTGGTCTTCTCTTTTATTATACAATGTGTCCCTGTAAAAGCGCTAAGAAATTGAAAGTTTAACAGAAAAATTTATATATATATGAGAAGACTTTCTGAGAGAGCAGAAAAGAGAAGAAAAATGGACACAATCCACAATACTCTGCTTTTCTGATTCTATCTTTGCTGATCTATTTTCAGCATTTTGTACATGTCCTTTACATTTTGTTCTCTTCTTGATCTTTATGGCACTTTCATCATACTTAATGATTACCATTTGTGAGGTTTCACTTCCTATCACGAGTATCAGATGTGTGTATTTTTTCCGTTTTCACTCACTTGGCTGTGCACACGTGATGATTCTGACACAAGCGAACAGTTGGTTCCCAGGGAGGGCCACCATGAGCTCAGATTATTCTTTGATGGCTGGTTTATAAAAGTCTGCACTTTTCATCTGGAAGGTATATAGGGATTTCTGCTCAGAGGGCTCAAAACTAACTGCAGGATGTAAGGATGTTTAAAGCCAGAGGTGGAGAACTTTCTCTGATATAAGAATCGTATTGAATAAAACTCAGATTCCCCAGGTCAAGCTGTAGTACTCATTCCAGGTACAGTATTGTGCTACATGCTAGACATGCAGGTGCTACAAGGCTGGAGGAGGAGACAAACAGGTAATCAGACGATTGTAAGTAAACCTTGTGAAAGATGTTCACAGGTGCTGCGAGCACGCTGATGAAGACACCTCACCCAGACCAGGCTGCATGTGCTTCAGTCAAGCGACAAAGTAAAAAGAAATGTGACAAAAGACCCAAGGCCTTGGAGACAAGAAACAGCACCATAGCTGTGGCAAAATGGCCGCACAGTATTTCCCATTTCATGTGCTCTTCTGACCATGTGACTTGGATGCTTTCTTTGAGATCTGGGCCTATTCCCTATTGGATCTGAAGGGGATGATACAACCTCTGAGGCTATGTAAAAAACATGGTGGAGAGAGAGTAGGATGCTTGCTCCTGACCCTAGCCATCATGCTCTGGGAAAGCCCAAGCAACCACTTGAAGAGGCCATGTGCTGGTGTCCTGGGTGACAGCCCCAGCTGAGATTCTAGCTGGTCGCCAGTGTCAACCTCAGATGATTCCAGACCCCAGTATTAGTATTTTCCTCAGTGTGGCGCCAGACCTCAAGCTGCAGAGACGAAGTAGCTTGAAGCACAGTCAGCCCAGGAACCTTTTGTCCTTTTCTATGATTTCTCAGAGCTCACCTTCTGGGTGTGGCTGGCTCCCTTCACCCTATGAAATCTGCAGGCTTTATAATCACATACCTCACACTCAGAGCAGGATGAGGAAGAGCTCTCTTGCTCCCAACCAGACAAACCAAACAGAAAGCCTACTCTTTTTTCTGATTGGACCTCCTTAAGCCACTTATGATGCCAGAGGAATTTAACACCTGGATTGGCTTGGGTCTGATTCACTGTAGAATGAACGGAGCTATAGGGATGAGGTGGTACTCAGCTTACTTCAATCAAAGTCCATCTCTAGAGCTAGGGAGAAAAGTCAATGCTACCCAACCAACTTTCTGCTACACTGGTAGAGCAGAATATTAAAAATGAAGCCAAAAACAAAAATACAAGCTTATGTGAATGTTTCTCAAAAGAGTGTCTTCAGACACTGCGGACCCAGATAGTCTAAATGAGTAGGCCTGTGTTCTGCATGTGAAGGCCCTGGGTTCAATCCTCAGTACCACAAACAGTAACAAACTTTTTCCTCCTGGTACTAGGAATTGAACCTAGAGGTGCTCTACCATTGAGCTACTTCCCAAGTCCATTTTTTTTTTTTTTTATTTTGGGACAGGGCATTAAATTACTAAATTGCCAAGGTTGAGCTCAAGCCTGTGAGCCTCCTGCCTGGGATTACTGGTATACCCTATCCTATTTACCTTAAAACTACTTTTACTTGTATTCCACACATTTGGAACATAAAATTAATAGCAATTTTTACTGAAGTGTGGATACATTATTTTTGTACCTCAATCAGTTGCAGTGAGTCATTCTCTGCTGAGAATCAGTGTGACCCTTCTGAGGAGATGTAGTTGCTTGTCACTTACCTGTGACGGTTCACCTTACCAATAATTCTGCACAGCCACAGCAAGTATTGTTCATTTTTATAACCCTCACCTGGCATAGTACCTGGTATTAATGTGCTCGATAATTTGTTGAAATAATGTTTCCTTCAGTTGTCTATTTGTTGTATCTTTCAGGATGTGATTATCCTCAATTGGTTTTTTGAAGGTCAAGGGGAGTGAGGAACATAAATTAATATTTATATTAATATTCATATGGCATTAGATTAATACTAAAATCCAATTATTATAAACTTAAGTAGTGTGCTGACTCCAGTGCAAATATGAGAAACGTAATATGCCAAGAAAATGGAATCTTTCAAGTATGATGATTTACATAAGCAGATGAAAAATAGAAATGTGACTGGGAAGCACAAGTGTAGTTTGTTATGTCCATGTAAGATCTGACTTTTATTTCACTGGCGAGCCTTCCTCCTCCAGGTCTTAGCTTCTCTACAATGGAACCATTCCACAGGGGTCCCCAGCCTTCGTGGGCTGCAGGTAATTGTCAAACAAAGCAAAGTGGTGGTAAATAAATATAATTTTCATGGAAAAAACAAAAAAGAATGCTTTTCAGTATGAAATTAATGTGCTTCGCCACTAAAGGGGAAGCAGAGATCAAAATTGTTGCGGCCTCAGTGCTTTTTTCCTTAGAGTGAAACTGGTATGAGCCACGTTGTTATCTAGAGCTTATAAATTAGCCAGAAAGTTAATGCCAAATGCGTTGTTGAATAGAAGGCCGAAATTCCCGTATTGATTGTTATTGTTGGATGTTGTATAATGTCACCGGCACACACAGCGGAGACCAATCACTCGCACGTGTCTATACAGGCAGAAGTTTATGGTTGGAGTGAGGCCAGGCTGTGTGGAGCATGAATCAGAGCTTGGCGGTCGAGCGGGATGTAGGAGGGAGGGATGCTCAGTAACATTCCTCCCCAGGGAAAGCTCAGGCTGCAGAAGGCTCTTTATTTGTTCCGCTAATGACTACTGAATAAGAGGGGTTCATAGCTGTGATGGAACTGAGCATCAGCTACGTGTCCAGGAAGGAAAGTTGCTAATACGCTCATCGAAGTGATCTGTCCCTGCTCTATCCATAGAAGAAATGCTGGTGGTTTGCCTTTTCTTGGCACTGAGAATGTAATAAAAATAATTGAGTGATTGAAATGAAGTCACTAAGGATAGGACTTTTCCTTATGCAGGTGAAGAAATGGGTGACAACTCGGGAAGTATGAGAATGATGGGGTTCTGCCTCCTCAGAGCAGGTGATGCTCGATGGCTCTGACTGAGCATAAAGCAGGGAAAGTCCACCTAAGTCACCTCCTGAGGTGGTCCTTTGTGGACCTGGAGAACGGCGCCGGCCTGAGCGCTCCTAATAGGAGAAGGGTCTTGTGGAATAAGGCTTGATGCAAAGGAAAGAAGGCACTGGGCACGGTGTGAGGCTGTGGGCACTGAAGGTCCGGACGAAAGGGCAGACCAACCAGAATGGACGGTGTGGCTCTGGGCGGACTGGGAAATGTGGGGGCTATTTGCCCTGTCAGCCAGCCTGGAGCCGTGACAGTGAGGACGACACATGAGAGGTCTGCCACCTTGCTCCACTTACCCCCAGAAGTTAACCCTCATCAGTAGTGCAAGCTAGGAAGGCTAGAGAGAAACGGGAAGAAGCAGGAACGTCTCTGCATGCCAATCTTTACCCGATAAGCCAATTTGGCTAGTATGGAAGGAAAGGATGTGTACAGCTTCACGGGGGGCCACGGTGTGGCCGGTGGCAGCACCTTATTTTATTGGCTGGGGGGGACTGCTCACACCAGGGCAGCTGGGAAGCAAAGACAGAGAAGGAGAAGAAGAGTGCGGGACCCACCTCTCCTACCAGGACACGCCCCAGTGACGTCACTTCCTCCCACTAGCCCCACCTCCAGAGGCTGTGCCATGTCCCTGTTGATGACACGAAGCTTTTAGCATATGGGTCTTTGAAGGGCATTTAAGACTCAAACCATTACATAGGCTTAGGAATACATTTACTTCACAATAACATCTACATTGAGACTTGTATGAGTTCACGAAAAAAATTATTCAGATAAAAAATCGTGTTCCATGATGATAATCACAATTTAAAATCTTCTCTAATTAATGTATAGGTGCAACAGAACCCCAGTAAAAATCCCAAAAGACTTTAAAAAAATGTAGTGGAAAGCTGACTCTAAAATTGATATGGTGATGCAAATATATAAAACAGGTAAAACAACCTTTACAAAGAACAACAGGGCTGGGACATAGCTCAGTGGCAGAGTACTTGCCTAGCATATGTGAGGCTCTGGGTTCAAGCCCCAATACTACAAAAATAAAAATAAATTAAAAAAAGAAAAGAAAAGAACAACAAAGTTGGAGTAGACATTACTAGATTTCAAGACTTATATAGAGCTACAGTAATTAAGACAGTGCAGTATTTGTATAAAAATTGAAAACAGAGAAGAATAGTAAGTTCACAGAGACCTATTTACATATTGATCACTTAAGTTTCAAAAAGAAAAAAAGAGAAAGAACAAGAAGGAAAGAAAGATTGCCAAGGGAATTCATTGGGGGAAAAGACTGTTAGCACCAAATTGTGCTGGACTAACAGAGTTCCCACAGGGAAAAGAAAATGAAGTTTGGTATCTACTACACATCAATCATACATGTCACACAAAGGAGGTCACAGTACTGAGTATGACAGCTGTAACTGTAACGTTTCTAGAAGAAAACAGAAGAAAATATCTTTGAAAATTTGGGGCAGGAAAACTATCTTAAAGAGATCATAAAAAAAGCACCTGGCATTTAAAAATGGATGAACTGGACTTTATTATAATTTAAAATTAAAGTATTATATCTAGAGCATATAAAGAACTCATACAAATCAATTATACAGAGTTTTAAGAAAACGAGCAACAGACTTGAACATTTATCTCCCAAAAGAAGAAACGACCATAAACACATAAAAGTGTGACCAACACAGTTATACATCAGGGAAAATAAAATTAAAACAAGGATGAGATGGCTAAGTATAACCACATGAAAATAACTAAAATTTTTTTTTAAAACTAACAACAATGAATGTTGGCAAATATATGAAGCTATTAGGACTCTCTATATGTTGCCAGAGAGAGCATAAAATTATATGCCCTATAGCAGTTCCTTATAAACTTATAGCTATTCTATGACCCAGCAATTCTACTGCATGAAAGGATTTCTATAAAAATGTCTTTATTCAAAAGAGCCCCAGGGGCTGGGTGTGGTGGCGCATACCTATAATTCCAGCATTTGGGAGGCTGAGGCAGGAGGATCATTGTGAGTTTGAGGCCGGCCTGGACTACACAGAGGGGCCCTGTCTCAAAAAAAAAGCAAACAGTCCCGGGCCAAGGATATAGCTCAGAGGCACAAACACCTGCTTGGCAAGGTCCTGAGTTCCATTCCTAGCACCACAAAAAAAAAAAAAAGAGTCCCCTATTGGAAAGAGCCTAATTGAAGGGATAAATAAATTATGATATCTTTATACCAAACAATAAAAAATGAATTATTGATACATAAAACAATGTGGGTTATGCTCAAAAATATTATATTGGGTAAAAGAATATAGACACAAAATAGTACATACTGGATGGCTTCATTTATAAGAAGCCCCAGAACAGATAAAACAATGGAAACAGAAATCAGAGCAATAGGTGCTTGGGGGAGGGGGAGGGATGGACAAAAAGAACTTTTCTGAAGTGATTTAAATGTCTTCTATTTTAACTGGGGTGTTGATTGTATTTTCAAAAGTCAGTAGATGGACACCTAAGTGTGTTTCACTACACACAAAATTCATCTTAAGGAAAAAAACCCTCTTGCACAAAAGTCACCAAGTATACACACACACACACACACAATTTACTTTCACACATCAGATGGCAAAAATTGAAAAGTCTAGTTGTCCATGAGTATATGGGCCAACTGGAACTTGCATTTCCCTGCTTATGGGAGAATTTGACACAAATCATTTCAGAAAGCAATGTGACAGCACTGCCCACAGCTGAACATGTGCATGGGCTCAGGACTTCCACTGCTAATTGTGAGCCCCTCAACCACCCCACGGGAACAGGTATATTCAAAGCAGTGGCATCTGTTCTAGTTTTAAACTAGAAATCTCTTGATACCCACCAACAGGGAAACAGATCCTTAAATTGGGCACTGGCCACCCAACTGAATATCAGATAGCAACAAAAATGAAAGAACTACTATCATCAATAGAGGTGAGTCTTAGAAACATAATATAGAGTGAAAAAGACACAGGCCAAGATACTATAAGATACCATTTATATAAATTTCGAAAATATAAACATTCAAACTCCTTATCCATTTATGCATAAAGATAGGAATAGGATGAAAATATGAATGAAAATAAACATGAAATTCAGTACAGGGAAGGGGAAGAGGGTACACGGGGCTCCATCTCTATTTCCAATGTGTTATTTTAAAAATCTGAAACAAATGTGGAAAATATTAAGATGTGTTATACTTGGTGGTGGTTGCAAGGTATTTATTTGAGGTACTATTCTCTGGCACTTTTGCCTGCTGAAATATTTCAAGATCAACAAAGAGAAGTTAATCTGACTTTGGAGGTTTAGCGGGGCTGCTATAAGAACTAGTAAATAGTTTCATTGTTTCTTGAAGAGAAACTGCAAACTGTTCCACTCCCCAAGGAGGACTTATTCTTTAGAAGTCATTCGTTCTTCAGGACTTTGAATTCCCTTTAGCTTTTTCCATATAGGAGTTGAGATAGCTTGCAACAAAAGACACATACAATGAGCCAGGAAAACATAAACATAAAAGGAAAATCAGGATCAAAGATAACAAATATCCCATCAATAAGGGTTGACCACATTGCTGTGATCAAATTTCCAGCTTGGATCCAAAATTCTTGGCAATAGCAACCCTTCTGTCTCCAATTAACCCATAAAAGCAGGTTAGGAAAACTAACCTTTGTTTCTCAAGGTTTAAAATTAATATTTTCCCGGGAAGTCTCTCTTTATTCTATTCTGTATTTTGCCTTGTTAACTAGCCAGACCCTTATCTTCCTCTCCTGTCTTTCTCCCTCCCTCCCTTCTTCCTTCCTTCATTTCCTCCTCTTCCCTCCTTTTTTCACCAAGAATATCTGATTAAACAATCTAGGAGAACAAAACCCAGTTCTGCCAAAAAATGGATGACCAGGTCATGTTTTGGTCTGTCATAAAACAATTACTAATTGTCTTGGTTACTTTTCTCTCATTGCTGAGACCAAATACTTGACACCCAGAATTAAGGAAGGAAAGGTTTATTTAGCTCACAGTTTGTGGAGGTTTCAGTCCATACTCAGCTGGCTCCAAGGCAGAGTGGCACATGGCAGAGGGTAACAGCTCAAGGCAGCAGAAAACAGCAAAAGCAACAACCAGAGCAAAATGGAGGAGCGGCAAGCAGCCTCTTTCTCTCTCTTACATATGCAAACCACCCACCCCAGGGCGGATGTAGCACTCATACCCATAATCCCAGCATTGGATCATGGATCAATCATAAGCTCTAGAAGCCTGCCCCCTGACTGCATGAGGGGGACATCCAGACACAAACCGTAACACTAATAGAGATAAGCATGGAATGAAAGCATGGAAAGATATAGATGAATTATTATCTACTCTCTCAATAAGCATAATTACAATCAAACAAATCATAAAGAAAACAATGAGATATAACTACATGAGAAACCTTAGAAATTCCTCACAAGGAATGTAAACATTATGTACTTCAAATGTACTATATAAAAAAAAACCTTAGATAAATCAAAATTAAAAGGGAAATAAGTTGTCACTATCATTTAAATAATGACTGTCGTATTCTCTCAAAGATAACACAAGTACTATGTCCTGAGGACTCCAAATTTTATACTCTAGCCCAACCCACATTTCTCTCTTTAACTCTCAACTTTTATATCCACACCTACTTACTGCCTGGACTTGGATATTTAACAACTGTCTCAAACTCAGCACACCCAAGATAGAATCCCTCCTCCTTCTTCCAAAAGAAGCTCCATTCATAGCTCGCTTCTATCTCAGTTAATGGCAACTGGATCTTTGCAGATGCCTGAGCCAAAAACCTACACACTATCATTGGCTCCTGTCTCTCAGAGCCCACAGTCAACCTGTCAGTCAATCTCATTGGTTCTTCCTGTAGAATATACCCAAGATCCAACCGTTTCCTGACACCTCTGCTCTTCTCCTCTGATCTGAGTCAACCTTATCTCTTGCCTAGATCAGTATATAATAATACCTTCCCAAGTGGTCTCCCTAATTGGATTCTTGTTTTTTCCCTCCTGAAGTAGATTCCCTACATATTATTGATGTGAAGCCAGTCAATATTTTTATACTTGTTGTATCCATGTCCTCAATACATAGTTCTGTTCATGTGTCCATACATATTCCATGTTAGTACTTAATATTCTTCAGTATGTGTACATGTAGGCACATTTGTGAGAGTCTCCTCATCTGTGATTCCTCAAGATAACAGCAAAACAAGAAAGCAGATTGGGAAAGACAGTGGGCCATGGACAATGGCAAATGCCACATCCTTAAGTCTAACAGTGAGTGCAGGTCCTGTCCACTACTGATTAGCTGAAATATCCCTGGGTTATTGAACCTTGCTGTGGCTCACTTTTTTAATGCTCAGAGAGGGTGATCAGTATCCATGTACCACAGTACTAGGAGATTAAGTGAGGTGATGCACATAGAAGAACTTCTAACAGTGTGAGAGTTTGCTACGATCATTATTATCATTCAGCGAGAACAGGAATCTCGGTGCATTCCCTGCCCGGGTCAGGAATGGATCAGGAGCATGTTGGGGTTGCACTGGCTCCTATGCTGAGCCTCCAGTGGACTGAAGCTCAGGAAAGGAAGAGCTGATTCCATCCAGCACTATCCTTGGGCTCAGGTGCACATTCAGCTAGCTGTAGATTCGACAGCACGCCTAGTGGCCACCCACAGATCTCGCAGTACACTGACCACCAGCTCCTGACCAGGACAGGGACAGGGTATCTCCCTAACTGGGGGAATTTGGATGGTTCTACTTTTGAGGCAATCACAATTTTCTGTTTCTACTTGAGATCCCTTTTGGAAAGAAAGCCATCCTTCAGCACACACTAGCTTGAAATGTGGTCTGCACCTCTTTTCCTTCCCTGAAAACCCTGGGAAGCCCAAGTGGAAAGGAAATCTGTTCAGAGATCACCCCAGGAATCTCCCTCCCTTGGTCACACAGCCAGTAGACCCAGGCCCTCTGGTCCTTTCGTGTGGGGATCATTCTCACTTAGGAACTCCAGAAAATGAATGGGTTTGCAGGCTAGAACTAGATGAGAGAACACACCCACTGGGAGTTTGGGATCAGACAAAATGATCCAAGAAGTAGAAATGAGCATAGTACAGGCAGACAAGTAAGTAGTGACTAGAGCAGGGAGGAGCAGGGAGGTCTGGTCTCAGGAAGAAGACAGACACGACTCCTAGGCCGGCAGCACAAGGCCTGGATGGAGCGCTGGGCAGGCTCACTGCCAGTTCACTGAGGGCGGTGACCTTGGGTTCTTCAAGTTCCCAGAAGGACTGGGGAGGCCTGAGAACGCATGTGACGGTCCAGCGTTTGTGGCAGGGATGGGTTAGGCAAGGAAAGGAGGGAAGCTGGACAGATTATTATTTAAACAGCCAGTCATTTGCAAAGCCCAGAATGAGCAGTGGTTCCTAACTCCTGACACGGCACAGGTTCTTACTTCTTTCCTAGCTACTGGATCTCTACGAGAAAGGTATGCTTGAGTGTCTTCTCAGCACTTCCCTCAAGCTGGGGTCTCATTTCTATACTGAACAATGAACTTCAGGAGAGAGCACCGTGCACCAGCCCGATGAGAAAGGGTCCGTCTTTCAGTTTGGAGAGGCAGAAGGATCATCAAGCAAGGCTCCTATCTCTTTTGTTTTTTTTGGTTTTTGTCTTTTTGAGACAGGGTCTTTCTATGCAGTTCAGGCTGGCCTTGAGCTCACTTTGTAGCCCAGGCTGGTCTCGAACTCGCAATGATCCTCCTGCTTCAGCCTCCAGAATGCTGGGATGACAGGCATGAACCACCAAGCCCAGCTCCTATCTCTTCTTGTTCTACGGCACCAACCCTACAGTTGAACCTGAATCCCAAAGAATAATAATAATCGCCCCATTTACTGGGTGCCCATTGTATGCCAAGCTTTACGAGAATGGCTCGGCACGTACTGTCACTTTGGAGCCTCACAACAACCTTAATGCTTAATGAAGAAGGCAGCGTTATGAGGAGACAGGATGGGATGGGTCATAAATTAATAAGTTGGTAGCTTAAGTGGTAAAAACAGAATGACTTAAAGGGCTGTGATCAGAAAAATTGTATTCACCTGCTAACCTTGAACAGTGCTTCTGCAGGAGGCTGACAGAGCTCTGAAGAATGACCTTTCTAAAGACTGCAGTTAGCAGAGTATTCCTCCTCCTTTCAAGCATCTCCTCGTGGCTTCGCCGTCTTGCATCTTCTCTCGTTTTCCCACATCCTGTGCATCTGCTGACAAAAATCTGAGCAAGTAGGAGAATTCCTCTGACTGACCTGTGAGATTGTTTTGCTAAAGCTGTGTCATTTCTAGCTCAGTAATAGGCTGCACCCACCTTCCTAGTCACCACAAATGAGGCCAAACCTCTGCTCATGGCTTCTTTACCTGTTTGATCTTCAAATGCAATTGTTTGCATCCTTAAGACTTCTGAGGTGCAGGCTTACGTGCACACCTACAAAAAGAGCCACCCGGAAGTCAACAACAGAAAGGAACGCCTCAGAGAAACAGACTTGCTGGTTTGGAACTGCATCCTGTATCCCACTGCCCGCCCCCCCCATCCTCTAACAACAAGCCTTTTCCTCCTGTCCCAGCACCGTCTCATTTCCATATTTTCCACCCACATTGACGCCCAGGACCTCCCGTAGGGCCGAGCCAGCATCCCGAGGAGAACAGGGTCCCGCTCCCACATTGGTGATAGATCTAACAATAAACAACGACATGACAATGCTGACCGCAGTAAGGAAGCAAACACGTTTTTTAAACTAATGTATTCAGTTTATTCTTTACTCATAAAAAAGAGCATATTTTTGGCTTTGAAATCATGACATAAATAAAAAAGCAAACACATGAAAATTATCAACTGAAAGTAGGTATAAGCAACCCATGCTCACCCATCAGCGAATACTGTGTGCTTCGGGCTCCAGCAGTGGCACCAGCCAGCAGAGGCACTGCCAACCTCACACCCGCGCCTCCTTAGTTCCTGGAGGTCGCTTGGCTAAGCTATACAGGAAATGAAAGAGTCCTCCCTTTCTCCTGCTTTCTTTCTTAACTTTTAAATTTGGGACAGTAGGCAGGAATGCTTTGCCGCTACTCTTTCTAGTTTGTAGGATAGCGTTGTCGTTGTTTTAACAGGCTTAACCTGCCTATTTTCAACCTTGAAAAATAAAACTGCCAAAATTGACTACAACAAAGAGCCATCTCTATTTTTGGTCCGTTATCTGCTGCAGGCAGAGCTTCATGTAGGAGTTCTTATTGCGGATTTCTATGACCGCGTCCCTCACAAGTTCAATGAACATCTGCGGCCAAAGTTTCTGCAGAGCTTCATTCTTCATATTGACTTCTGTGGCTTCCTTCATAAGGTCCTCTATGTACATCTTGCAGAATTTCTTTTTTTCTTTTATATCCTATTTGTTAAAAAAGAAAAACTCATATTACTTCATAACTAATCTGAAAGCCAAAGCCACCATTCGATGAACCAGGAAGTAGAAATATTCTATTCTGATCCCTTCTTCCTCTCCCACCCACCGTTTGTTTGCTTGTCTGTTTGTTTGGTTTTTTGGTGTTTTTTTTTTTTTTATTGTTGTTGGTGTTTGTTTTTTGAGACAGGGTCTCGCTATGCAGTTCGGGCTGGCCTTGAGTTCACTCTGTAGCCCAGGCTGGTCTCGAACTTGCAACGATCCTCCTGCCTCAGCCTCCCGAGTGCTGGGATTACAGGTGTGTGCCACCACGCTCGGTACTTCCCCCCCACTCTTCAGAACAGGAATTCTTCACTAGCCACTCATGACAGAGCGCCTTGCTTGAGTCCAGCCAAAGGGAGCTCACTGTGCTCCAGCCACTCCTGCCTCTGATGAACAGCTCTGTTAGAAAATGTGTTTGTTTACTGCCATCCTGGATGGTAACCATTATCTCTCCCATTTTAGTTCAGGTGGCTTAGCTCATATTGTCAGCTGAAAGCACAGTCTCATGGGGTTGTGTGGTTAATGTGTCAGGGTATGGACACTGGTGATTTAAATTGGTACAAAACTTCAAATACTCATACCCTGAATTTACCCTCCAGTATAGAAAAGCGTATAATGGAACATTACACTAACATATGTGGCCCAGGCCATTGGGACAAAGTTGGAGAAAATATACCAGGAAGAAGAGGAAATACACACCAGTGTGGGACCCAGAACGTGGCCTTCTAAAGAAACAGGGCTCCCACTCAACTTCTGGGTCTGGCAATCTGCAAGTGAAAGACCTGGTTCTAAATGCAACAGGGGAAGTTTGGCCCAGAGGATATTTGGGCATTTGGCCCCAATTTTCTAGAGGCTAGAAAGCCATTTTGCTAGAAGTATAGCCCTGTGGTAAAACACTTCACTAGCAGGTGTGAGTTCCTAGATTTGATCCCCATTCCTCCAAAAAAAATCCATTTTGTATAACGCAAGGATATGTATTTTGGCTATTGCTACTTCTGGAGGGTATCAAGTCATGATCATGAGAGGGTCATAATATATGCGGAAAACAACACAACACATCAGATGATCAGAACTGTAAGGAAGAACTTCATGTCAGTGAAGGAGGAAAGAAATAAGAAATGCTAACAAGACAACAGATTTAGGAAAAGGAGCCATTTAAATTTCCAGTGGAAATCCAAATACCCAAATAATTTCAAGGTGAATTAGAGTTAAATTAAAAATTTTACCACTACTGTCATCAAAAGTACACTTCAGAAGATTTGCAATAAGAAAAATGCTTATATTATAACGTTAAGTAAAAAAAGAAAACTCATGGAGTTTTGATAAGGTTTGAGTTAGGAGTGAATATACTTGTCAGGATTCAGTCTCGGCATATAAGAGATTTACACATCAGTATATAAATTTTAGCTCTGATGAGGAAACTGTATCAAATATGGAACCTAATTAATGGGTGCTGAATTATTTAGGGAGAAGCAAACTAATATTGGCAATTATTTTGAAATGAGTTTTAAAAATGTGGACACAGGGATGGATGGAGGGATGGGGAGACACCCGGTATGAGATGGAGCAAGCGTGCTGCGGGTATGATGTTAACAGTGCAATGTAGGTTTTGAGTGTTCACTGCACATCCTTTTGACTTAGCTGTATGCTTGAAATTTGTATGAAAAAGTTAGAAAAGAATGGATAGAAAACCACTTCATATACTGAAGCATATTAAGGCTGGGTTGTGAAACTTTTTTTTTCTATTTTCTATCTTTCTTTTCCCAAATGTTTGCCATTTTTAAGACAAAAAAGTTTTAAATTCCTCACTGATGAATGTCAATTAACGAGTCCATTGTCCTATTTCCCTAGCAGAGGCGTATTTTGGAAATATTCCTCTGATATCTAAGACATATCAAAATAATCACTCAGCGTGCAGGGGTCAGCATGCTGATTTAATGCAGTTCATGTGCGAAAGCAACAGGCCACTGGGTTGACCTAGCCATAAAAATATGAAGAGATTTTGATGATGAGAAATAATAAACACTTCCAGCTGGCTCCTTCTCCGATAAATGTACTTCTTGACTCTAAAACACAGCCTGGGATTCAGTCACCTGTGCTGAGTGAGCTAGCTGATGAGAGCAAGGCTGGCCTCTCCCTTCCAACTCTCAGTCCACCTGGGCTGCGAGGGGCACCCAGAAGGAGTGACACGCCTGAGTCACTGGAAAGCCACAAGCACAGTGAGCAATATTTTACAGCAAGCCATGCCTTTGTCCAAGGGAAAAGCACTACACATACTTAGTGGGAAAAAAAAGTTCCATGAAGACCAGATGAATTTTTATAATAATTTAAGGATAACAAAAGTCAACTTTTAAATGATGCATTTTGTTAAATCATTTATACATAATGCAGGTGACAATAAACATTTTGTAACTGACACAGTATAATTCTGGGAGTTCAAATTTTTCCTGTGATAGTTTCTTCCATTGTTTCTCCATGAACATGTTGATACAGACTTTACACTTGTTGTAATAACCTTTAATTTAGTAATGGTGTTTGAAAGCATTTTTAATTCATTTCCCCTCTCCTCCGAGCCAATTACTGTACATTTCTTCAGAGTGCACCCTATAACTCGTCAGCAGCTGCCAGAACAACTCACCCTGCCTGTCCAAAACGATCTTGTCAAAAGCACAAAGAGATACATGCACTCGTGCCGTGACCTGCTAAGGCATTGCTCTTCCTTGGGTAAGCTTTTTTCCATTCTCAGATGCTTTCACATGCTTATTTCTTTTTATCTCACAATATGACCATGGGTTGGTTCACAAAGCAAGTACTTTACAAGTTCAACACTGATGAGCTGAACTCTATACAGTATTGTTTATATTATTTCTTTGAACTGGAGGTTTGTTATAAAGATGGTCTGGAAAAACTATGGGTCAATGGTGGGATTTGTTATAGAAGCAATTCTAACGACAATGGCCCTTGCTTTAGGATTTAATCTATGTTTTCACTTGAGAAATGGGAAACTTGGTTGAGAGACTTGCTCAGGATTAGATATCTGTTACAAAATGCTTAGAGAAAACTCTAACCTCATTCTTGAGGAACTGGTAGGCCAGTTGGAAGATGGTCTACACACATAAAAAGCCAACAACACAACAAAACCCACTAATATATGCAGAGTGAAATGATCAGCCAGAAAATCTACTCAGCACTCAGAGATAGAGTGCTCTTTGGACTGGGGCAGTCAAGAAGCCTTCAGAAAGTACCACAGAGGACACTGTGAAAGAATCCAAGACCGGCAACAGGAAGGTCTTGCTACTGATGGACTCAGTCAATAATCCACTACAGGACTCTGAATAATTTGCCTGAGTTTCCACTCTTCCTCATCCGTCTATGGGCAGTATTTGATTCTGTAAAATCCCTGGCAGTGCACTGACTCTATGGCCACCTTACCTCTACTCTCAGACAAGTCAGAAGAATAGGAGTATTCCAAAGCAACAGACCTTTAACTTGCATAAACAAAGTCTGCTTAACCTGACTTGTGAGGAACACACCTACATTAACTTTCCCAAGAGAATGAGCACTTTGCGTTGCAGCGATTTAAGTGGTTTTCAAGACATGGAACATAGTGTGAGCGGAGGGTGGTTAAGGGCTTGGGCAGGGTCTCTCAGGTAACGAGTGGGAAACAGGGGCTCAGATCCAAGACTCTTGATCATCAGCCTAGCTAGTGTTCTCTCCAAAATATTAGGTGGCGTCAGTCCTTCCTTTTCCCTCTGCATTTTCTCAGAACAGGAGTCAACATTCCCTGTCTTTACTTGTTCCCTGCTTATTAATTGATCAAACCACTTTAATCAAGACTTTGCTTATATGACTTCATTGAGGTATTTTCCATTAAAAAAAAACTAACGGCCTTGACTGCCACACTAATCAAACTTTCTTCCTTTATAGCTTGTGCCCTTGGAGTGTTAAAAAATCATGTCCTACCTAACCAAGGTCATAAAAATTTTCTCTGATTTTAAAAATAAGAACTTTAAAGTTTTATGTTTCAAACTTGGGCTTGTATTTGATCTGGAGTTAATTTTTTTGTTGTAGATTGTGAATAGGTTCAGTATGTTTTTCTGACTGGATAACTCATTTCCTCACTATCACCTGTTAAACAGTGCTAGTTTGTAATGCTTCCTATATGTGTCTGCACAAGCTTCCCCATGTGCATGGCACAGGTCCAGCTCTCTGTGTTGTCCACAAGTCTTTGTGTTTGTTTTGACATTGCATAATTACAACAGCTTTACAATCATGTTTGATACGTGATAAGGCAAGTTCTCCTTGTCTCTATTCTGGCCTATTTCAGGCCTTTTGCTCTATTTTAGGATCAACTTACTTTAAAAAGCCTCAGCAAAAACATTTTTGGTGTTTTTATTGGGCTAATATTAAATTTTTTTTAATTAACTCAAGGAAAATTGATACATTTTACATGAGGTCAAAATATGGTGATCTTTCTATGTTCTTTGTTAATGTTTTAAAGTTTTCTTTATACAGATCTTTCATATTTATCATTATTTTATGTTAGTCCATTCTGCACGACTATAATGAAAGACTTGAGAGAGATTACTTTATAAAGAAAAAAAGTTTATCTTTGTGCACAGCTCAAGAGGCCCAAGGCTGAGGGCTGCAGCCAGTGATAATGGTTTTGCTGGCAGAGTCCGAGACAGTGCAAGGCACCACATGGTGACAGAGGGGAGTGGATGTCTGTCTGTCTGTCTTTTTCTTTCTCTCCTTCCTGCTGCTTAATTCCACCACATATTCTCTGCCATGATGTTCAGCCTCATCACAAGCCCAGACACAATGGAGCCAGGCAACCTGAACGAAAATAAATCTTTCCTCCTTAAGTTAATTTCCTCAAATATTCTGTCACAGCAATGGAAATGTGACTACCACAATATGTGTCCTTGTCTTGATATTGACTTCAGTGATGTGTTAGTGTTCTACTATTGTGTAAAAAATGACCTCAAACTTGGCAGTTTCAAACAACACCCATCTATTATGGTTTCTCCACATCCGAAATCCAGGTGTGATGTACCTGAAAATATTAAATGAATATTCTAGAAGCACAATTTATAGCTTTTGAATAATCCTTATAATAGTGTTACATTATTCACTTCATGACTAATTATTGTTGGTCGTCTTACTGTGCCTAATTTATAAATTAAACATTATTATAAGTATTTACTTATGTATGGGAAAAGCATATGGGCATGTCAGTTTCAGCACTATCCATGGTTTCACTTGAAAAGTGTTCCCCAAGGACAAGGGGAGGGCTTACTGCGTCTACAAAAATGCAGTTTGCCATGCCACGCCATAGTCCGCTGGTTAGAAGTAAGTTACAGGTCTTACTCACCTGGAGGGGAGGGGCTTAGGAGAGGGCGCGCTTATGTGTGCACCAGGGCTGGGAGTCACAGAGGCCATCTTTGCCTTATACCTCCGAGCAATGCTAAGCTTCCAGAGGTTCCCAACCAAGCATGAGACCTGCTACCCAACTTCTCTGTACTCCATTTGAATGTAAAAATCAAGAATAGGTGTGAAATTGCTTTTCAATGTATACAGAAATGATCATTTTTAACCTTAGATCTATTAATTACATTAAATCTTTCTGGCATTTTTAGAATGAACTGCAATGGCTGTAATGTTTGTCATCCACTTAATGTTCTGCTGTCCTTTGCTCGCTAACATTTTAAAAGGGTGTTTGGGGCCGGGGATATAGCTCAGTGGCATAGCACCAGCCTGGAAAGTGCAAGATCATGAGTTCAATACCTGGTACCAAAAAAAAAAAAGAAGAAGAGTTAAAAGGGTGTTTGTAGTCCTGGGGGGTTTTGGAAACAAAGTTATCCTGCCTATCTTGAAAAACTGGAAAAAATTTTCCTTCTGTCAATACTCGTAAACAATTTAAAATCACTATAACTATCTATTCTTGAAGACTTAGTAGACTTCTCTGGGAAACTGTCTCTGTTTTTCATGCAGCTCTTTAACATGTCTCTAATGGAAATTTGTTCTTTGAGATTCTCTGAATATATATATTATTTATTTGGCTCACACAACCACCTGTATCCAGGAAGAGGGTGCACAATCCTGCCAGCTTGGCTTTCATGTTTCTCCTCTGTCATCACCAGGAAGCCCCTATTGACCAAATAATTATGCTCAGTCTGTTTGATATAGCCCTGTACCTTTCCAACTCCATCTTAACAGTCTACCTCCCACCCTACACTAACAAGGACTTTCTTATAGTTTCCATCACCTTATCTGTGTTATGCCTCTCACTGTTTTATTCATATTGTTTTGTTTACTCCTTTCCCTTTGTTATATAGCTCTATTTTATCCTTTAAGACTTGTACCAGAGAGTATCTTTTCTAGAAAGCCTCCTTTGATCTGGCTTATACAGCCCTCTACTCTCTTGGTCTACTGATTTACAATTATTCCCATCCACGTCTATCTCTTCCACTGTGATGTGAGTTCCATGAGGGCAAAGATGTCTTCTTATGCACTAGTATATTACACACTGTGTACGACAGGTGCACAAAATAATTCTTGAGTCAGTGAAAGCATAAATGTAAAGAGAGCTAAGAAGACATGGAGCTGACATCAAGTATTTGAAGAGATTTATTCTCTATACATATGGAATGTGAATCACCAGAGAAAGTTGCTACTCCTAGTAGATTTAATCTTCAAAAGGGCAAGAATTTCTTCACATTTGGAGTTGTTCGATTATAGATAACTACCTCTCGAAGCATTGATCTTTTTCTTTTTCCCTTTTTTGGAATGTGTGTGTGAGGCTGGGGGGGACGCTGAGGATCAAGCCCAGGGCCTTGGGCATGCTAGGCAAGTGCTCTACCACTGAGCTACAGACCTTGCCATTTCTTTCGCTAGGAGAGTTTCAACCAGAATCGGACAATCTTTTAGGATGCTAAGAAACATTATTGCATTGAGTTTTCAAGTAATTTTTCAAGCTGTAATCCTTAGAGCTCTATGGATTCCAGACATTTCAGGATTGGGAGGGGGTGAAGGGAAAGGAAGAGACTACAAGAAACAATCAAATGAAGCTCTACATCCACTATTCTCCCTACAAACAGCATTTCTACTGTGACACAGTGGGCTTTTAGCTACAATGTGGCTTAATAAATAATTGTACAATTGTTAAAAAAATGAGTAAACCAGTTTTCTGGCCATTTCACTTCTCATATATATATATATATATATATATATATATATATATATATGAAATATAAAGGATTAGATTTCTGTATGAATTTGTTTTTGTGAAATAGGATTTTGCTATGTAATTTGGGCTGGTCTTGAACTCATTATGTAGACCAGGGTGGCCTCCAACTTGCAGTGATCTTCCTGCCTCAGCCTCCTGAGTGCTGGGATTACAGATATGTACCACCTATATGCATGTATATGCCCCCACACATAAATATATATACATATCTGTGTGAGGAGATGTATCTTTATTTCTGTCTTTGGGGATATATGTATATAGGTGGAGAAGTATTTAGCTCTTTCGCTTGGTATTCCTTGATCATTATACCTAAACATAGCTTGTGTGAGGAGATATGTAGATACAGCTACATCTGTAGTAGGTATACCTCCTCATACAGCCCCTTGCACAGAAGTTATAGATGCCCAACAAACGTATCTGCACTTTGGTCCTGCAAAAATCTTTTGAAGAATCTTAACACTCTGATTATTTTAGATGCTTGGTTTCTTCAGCTTTCCTATGAGCCCTACCAAGGTGTGCACTGCAGGGTTTTCATCTCTGTCACTCCTGCAGCATCATAATACTGTATCACCCCAACAAACCTCTAAACACATAAAGAACTACAAAGGGCTGGCTCCAGTTTTCCTGGTTAGCTAGCTCTACTGGGAACAAAAGAGGTTATATTACACGATTAAGAACACAGAAGTTCATGGAATAGAATGGAAGACATGAATTAAAACCTCAAGAGTCCACAATGAGGTAACAAAAATGGAGATTTTGCTGTATCTTCTGCTGGTTTGATAGGGGCCAGTCAGGTACCCACACACAACTTTATCTCTTTTCTTAATCCGGATACAGCAGAATCCTTGGTCCTACCTTGGCCTAAAGTTTTGGTACAGATTTCTTTTCAACATCTTTTCCCATTGAAAGAAAGACACTGAAACCATAGCTCTTCTTCATCTCCCAGTTCTATTTTTTCCTAGTTCCTTGGTATATACTGTTCCCAGCTCTATAGGGAAGAAGGGCAATAGGTACAACCCCATAAGTCCCAAGCTGTGTAGGAAATATATGGGTACTAGAGGTTCCAAAGATGAATGGTATTTTACCTCTAACTTTTCATTATAAAATTCCCTTGTGGTATAATTTAGTGTAGCACGATTTGTGTTTTCTCCTACAAGTCTTTTGCTGTCATTATTTTCCTCATTGACAATACCAGGTTTTTTCCCTTTGGTTTCTAGTAGATACCGGAATTGCTTTTTCCTGCAGAAAAATAGTGAAGAGAGTTAGAAAATTATTTATCTGATTTATTAAAATATATCCATTTTTAAACTTCAGAGGGGAGCATATGCCCTTTTGAACAAAATTTATTATTTAAGCTCAGTTTGGTATCCCAATTTTTCTAATTAAGCTATTCAACTCAAATTCTTTTGTTCTATAATTATCAGTCATCAATATAAACATGCCTGAAGCATTTCCAAAATAAAACAAAAACCTCTGCCTCAATAAACATCAATACAAAAATTAAATAATTAGAGCACAAAAGAACCAATCAAAGAGGTAGTGGACTAAACTTTCAAAGTCTTTACATCCTATAAAATATGTTAATCACCTCTTATAAATCACACAAATGGTTCGTAATTCCATTATTCAGCTTCATAGCCTTGTTCACAGCCAGAAAATGGAATGGGATACTTCCTTAACTTTAGGCAAAAGCCAAATGAAAAACCAAAATTCTCCAGCTGTCAGCATATCCCTCAAGAACTAGTAGGTGGGTTAGCAGGGACGTTGGATGCCTCTGGCGAGCTTGGAGGGCACATAAACTGTGCTCATGCTGCCGCTTCAGTGCCATCAGCGCAGATATCCTGCATGAAAGCCAATTTCTGGTTCTCACCACTTACCGTATCTCTTAATCAAGAGATATTGCTACTTCACTGGGAACTGAAGATTGGGAGTAAAGAAGGCACTTTTAAAACTTCTTGTTTGCATTTAAAAGGATAACAATTATTTTAGAAATTTGGAGAAGCACAAGATTTGGTAAAAGGTGAAAGATTTATATGATCTGAAGAGAAACCAGAGTACAAAATTTGGAAACTATAAAGAAATATATAAAAATCACCCACCAGGCTATAGCTCATAAATCTATATAAATCTATAGTATTATCCACATTTGATATATATTTTTGAGCAAGCTTTTCCCATAAATTGTAGAAAAGGTAAGATTATGCTAAACATTCTAATTTATACACTGTTTTTACTGAATATTACGTGATAAACATTTTCTAGGCCATTAAAAATTATAATTTCTTTTTTTTTTTTCCCCCTGGTACCGGGAATCGAACTCATGACCTCGCGTTTGCCAGGCAGACGCTATGCGACTGAGCTAAACCCCCAGCCCCCAAAATTATAATTTCAAAGAATGAATAAAAGTCAACTGGAATATAGATCACAATTTATCTAATCGGTCCTTGCTAACAAATATTTAAGTAATATAATTTTCTTGCTTTTGTAAAGAAAAAAGTGAGTTGTATATTTTATTTGTATTTTTTTTTTACTGAGTTTTAAATCACAGAGCAATCCTATACACATTTTATATCACCTTTATTAGTCTTTTCAAATAATCAACTTGCCATTAATTCTGTTTGAACACTATTTTCTTTAACTTTCTTCAGGACTACTTTGCTGTTCTTTCTCTAATTTTGTGAAATACATTTTTAGCTCATTAATTTTCAGCCTTTATTCTTTTCTATTAAATCTAACTCAAGACTATACTTAGCCCTGCTGCAGCAATTCTGCAAAATTTGAAAGCTTGTATTTTATTCTACGTCAGTACAGGTGGCTTCAAATGCCCATTTTGAATGTCTCTGACCTGTAGATTATTTGGAAATGTGCTCCTTGATTTCCCAAAATATCAGGAAATATTTATCTTTTTATTAAAATTGGGTTAATTTTAATTGCTTTTTAAAGTTTTTATTTTTTGTGGTCTGGGGATTGAACTACAGCTTTTACACTGAACTACATCCACAGCCTTTTACCAAAAAAAATTTTTTTTTCTTTTTTTGAGACAGGGTCACTAACTTGTTAAGTTGCCCAAGGCTGGGCTTGAATCTGCAACTTTCTTGCCTCAGTGCTTCAGAGTACTAGAACTACAGGGATGTGCCATCATACCCCACTTTACACTGCATGTTGAACAGACAATATGCTCCATATGATCTTAATTCCTTGCGATCTATTGACATTCACCATCTGGGTGTATTTGGTCAACTTTAGTACATGTCCTATGAATGCTTGAAAACAGTGTGTGTTCTGTAGTTATTTTGGACAAAGTTTTCAGAATGTCTATTAGGTTGAATGTGTTATCATGTTATATAAGTATGTTACATCCTTTTCCTCTCCTCAGAAGTGATTAAAACTTCTGTGAATTGTGTGTTATAATTCTGTCAATTTTGGAGTTACAAGTTTCTAAGGCTACGCTAACAGATGCGTACATTTTGAAGTGATCCTCTTTTGTTTCTAGTGATGTCTTTGAACCCTGAAGTTCTTTTAGTCTTCAGCAGCTACTATTTTTCAATTTGGGTAAGATTGATGTTTATCCTCTCCTGTTTCTTACTTGCAAATTTTATGTGACTTTATGTTTCAGATGCATCTCTTATAAATAACATGTAGTTTTATTCTACCTGACAACCTTTAGATTTTAATCAGAACAATAGTATGCAGCCATGTGCCATGTAACGCCATTCTGGTCAGTGACAGAGTGCATACAGGATGGTGGTCTCAGAAGACTGCATCACCTAGGGACAGAATTGCCGAACAAAGTGCCTCTCAGACCCGAATCCCATCATGAAGGAATGCATGACTGTGTTTATCATTTTAGTAGCTTGATGAGGTCATGTTACAATTTCCTTAAATGTTTGTCCTCTAGACTGAGATTTCATATTCCTGGGCTGCTCCGTATTACCCTGTGCCTTGTTTTGACCCAGAGAATGTAGCTGAGGACTGTATGTCTGTTTGTAGCACAGGCTTCAGTAGGCCTTGCGTATTTCTACTCTCTCTGAACCAAGCTTTCTCTGCCATGAGAAAAAAACCCAGGAGGAGGATGGGAGCCCATGGGGAGCAGAGACGAGTCGTCCCTTCCTAGACAAAGTTACATCCAGCCAGCCCCCAGACAAGTGTGAGAGCCCAGGTTGGACCAGCAGAGCTCCCACCCAAGCCAGCAGTGACTGCAGACGCAGGAGGACCCCAACAGAGTGTGGATGTCCCACCCAGATAACTCGCAGACTCAGAGAAAGAAACACTTCTTGTTCTACAGCAGTGAGTTTTGAGGTGTTGGTTACCTAACAATAGCAAAGTGATAGAAAAATAACTGCTTAGGTAGCACTACTTAGGCCTAATCTACTATTGTGGTGTTTATATTTAATTCACATACTCTACGTCTCTTTTCTCTTTGTCTTTTTACCTTGTTCTCCTCCCTCTTAACAGTTTAGAAGGTAGACGTACTTGTTTACTCTTGGTTTACCATAGAAGTTATAATTTGAACTC
Source organism: Chinchilla lanigera (assembly GCF_000276665.1). NCBI lineage: Eukaryota > Metazoa > Chordata > Mammalia > Rodentia > Chinchillidae > Chinchilla > Chinchilla lanigera. The sequence goes on from NW_004955450.1 coordinate 5,915,814, forward strand.
TTACTAACATTTATGCCTTCCTAATACTATAGGATTGATTTTAGTTCTTTATTTGGAAACTTCATACCATGTTATTATTGCTGCTTTATGCTGTCAATGTTCATTTAGTTTTATCTAACATATCTGATATACTTTCCTTGTTATCTAGCTCTCTTGTATTTCAGCTCTTCTAACTGGGATCACCATTCCACCTTAATTACAAGCTTTCTAATTTGCTATAGTATAGGAATAGTAATGAGAACTCTCCTAGCTTTTGTTTCCATTATTTTTTTTCAAAAGGTCTTTATCACATCTTCATTCTTTAAAACATTTTTCTATATACAGAATATTAAGTTGGTATCTAATTTCCTTCCTATCCTTGAACATAGCACTATTCATTATCTTGTTCTTTTGGCCTCCACTACCGCTGTGATAAAGTCAATTGCTGGGCTGCACTTGTTTGAAGATAGTCTCTCTTTTCCTAGTTGCTGAAAAACTTTTCACTTCATATTTAGTGTTTTGTAGTTTCACTGTGATGTGGCCATTATGGATTTCTATTTACCCCATTTAGGATTTGTTGGATTTATTTAATTTGTAAATTAGTATGTTTTGTCAGTTCTGAAAGAAAAATGTTGCCATTGCCTCTTCAAATATTGTCTCTATGCCATGCCCTTTAGCGTGTTTTTTGAAACTCAAAACAAACAGATGTTAAGCCATCTATCTCCGTCTGCTCTCCAAATTTCTTAGTCACTTTCCCACATGTTATCTTCTTTTGTTTTTGCATTGCAGCTGGAAACTTTCCCCTAGTATATCTCCCAGTTCATCAAATCTCTTTTCAAGGGTTCCTAATCAGCTGTTAGAACTTCTCATTCATTTTAACATTTATTATATTTTTCCTGTAGGTACTTTCCCTTGGTTTTCTCTCAGACTGGCTGGATCACTTAAAATTTTTTTTATTCTCTCCTGATTTTTTCAAGCTTATGATTTATTTCATAAAATATAGGAGGCACAGTCAGGTTATCATCTATGAGTTATATATCCAGTCTTCCTGGGTCTCTTCCTATAGTGTCTTTTTTCTGCTTTTATCTATAGGGATGCCATATTTCCTTTTGTGGCTAGTTACTTATCGTTCTTCATGTGTGTGTGTGTGTGTGTGTGTGTGTGTGTATGTGTGTGTGTGTGAGTAGAGACTGAACCCAGGATCTCTGTACTGAATGACATCTCCAGCCCTTTATTTATGTTTTATTTTGAGACATAGTCTTGCTCAGTCACTAGGTTGCCCACACTGGGCTTGAACTTTTGATCCTGCCTCAGCCTCCCAGTGTGCTGGGATGACAGGCATGTGCCATCACATGGGGCTACCAGTATTCTTAACCATTATCCACGGGCAGTCTATGAAACTGTATGAAAGTGCTTTCCTCCCGAGATATGTAGATATCCACATATCTAGAAATAGTAATGTTTAAAATTTGATTTTAAATTACCTAAGTGTTACAAATTCAGGCTGCAGATCTTGAGGGCTGTCTTTTGTTTCTGTCTTCTCAGGGACCACTTTCTCCTTTTCTAATCACAAAGGCAGCTTCCCTTAGGAAATCCTGACAGTAGGGGCAGACGTAGGCTTGGTTCTGACACGCCTTTATGCTATGGCATAGCCCCTGGGTGAACCTTGGGAAGATTTCAATTCACATTCAGCACTTTAGATGGGGTCCTGGGCTTTGGTTGCCATCATTCTTGCTGTGTGAGGGTAGCAAAATAAAAACTTGTTTCCCTGAAATGCCTCCAGGCTAAACCCAACCTCTGTGATATTATGAAATATATACCAGTTCTTCCTTCTCCCTCCCTTCTCACCTTCCTTCTTCCCTTCCTCCTGCCTTCCTTCCCTCCCTCCTTCCTTCCTTCCTCCTACTCCCCGCCCCGTTTCATGGCAAAAACTCCTGAACATTAGAAATTGCAAAAGTGATGAGTCTTTCTATGCTAATGAGATGAGAGGGGACTTCCGTTTCCGGGTAGGTGCAGAATGGGTACTGGTCACCAGGAAGCCCAAGCAGGCACTAGGAGAGGGTTGATGTGTCCATCTGTGTCTTATCTGCCCTCATTGCTCCATCTCCTGATTAATTCTAATAGTTTAGCATTCAGATTATCTGAAAAGTAAAGTTTTGCTTTTAATGGTCACTTATTCTATTTTCAATTTCTTACTTCTTTAAAAGTTATTGTTACCTTCATGAATATCTTCTATTTTCTTCTCCTTTTTTTCCTTTTAGTTTCTTGCAGTGTACTTTTGTACTTTTGTACTTTTCTTCTTTCATTCCTTTCTAATCTTTCTTGGTTTCTAACAAGTATGTTAAAGATGTATAATTTCTTCTCAGTACAGTTTTAGCTACATCCAAGAGGTTTTGACATATAGTATACTAGTTCTCCAATACATTTTTAAATAATTTATTATTTCAACTTTAATTTCCTCTTTAATTAAAAAAGTTAAAGATTTTTAAAAGTTCTTTAAGAAAAAAGGAATACAAAGAAAGAACAAAAACCAAAACAGAAAGCTGGGTTTAGTGGTACATGCCTATAATTCCAGCACTCAGGGGGCTGAGACAGGAGGATCACTTCAAGTTCAAGGCCAGTCTGGGCTACATCGTGAGTCCAAGGCCAACCTGAACTGCATAGGACAGTGTCTCAAAAACAAAACAAAAAAACCCAAAAAACAGAAATACCAAAACAGAACAAAACCTAAAAAGAGAATTCAAGAAGTATACAGAGTAAAAAGTGAATATCTCTACACTTTCATATCTTAGTATTCCCTATTCAATACTTAGAAGATTTTTTTAAAAATCAAACATATTTAAATTGCACAGGCATATCTCTGAAACATATATCCCATTTCTCACAACTGAAGTATATTATATAGTTATTCTATACCTTGTATTTTTACTTTCTGAGAGACATTTTTTTTAAAATGAGAGTTTGATATAAGAGCATTTAATTACTTTTACAGCTCCAAGTCATTAGTCTTGTATGGATGGACATTTAATGAGGTTTTTGTACTTTTCTTATTATAAATATTGGCTGCAACAAAACTCTTGGACACAAATACTTGGGCTCATATAAAAAAATTATTCATAGAACAAATTCCTTCCAGTGAAATTGCTTGGTTAAAAGGGACGTACATTTTAAATTTGTTAGATATTGCCAAATTGCCATAAAAAATAACTGCAGAACTATCATTACCACCAACAGTGTAAGAACCATGTTGTATATCACCAAGCTTAAAGTCTTTCTCCATAGTTATACATTATTTTAAAATTTGCACTTTTATAGCTTTGACTAAGGTCAAATGGCCTCTTTGTAAAGTTTGGAGGCACTGGTATTTTGTTTTCTGCAGACTAGCTTATCTTGCTTTGTCATTCCAATTCCAACTGAATACTGTTTTTGGCTATCCTAACAGTTGAACTCCGGGCCTCCCCCATGCTAAGGACTGCAAGACACCCACAGCCCCTAATTCATTATTTTCTAATTTTATGATATTATAATCAGAAAATGTGTTCTTTGGAATACAAGGAGATTTTCTTTGAGTTTAATATATGTTCACTTTTATCAACATGTAATAGGTGCTTAATTATATATATCTATATATCTATGTTTTTTTTCCTGAACTGGCCATAAAGTTTTGGGAATAAGATTTTAAGTATTTATTTGATACAGTATATTATTTAAATACTTCATATTCTTTCTTATTTTTGTTTATTTGATCCAATTGATTGAAAAATTATATTAATGTCTACCACAAAAACTGATTCAGTCAATACATATTTCTATTTGTTGTTATATTTAAAAGCTGTCCTCTTGGTTACATTGCTTCACAGCTATTGGTAGATTGTCATTTTCAGTGTTTCTGAACTGCATTAATATTGTCACTAATATTAATTTTCCCATGTTTGTTTATTGTTGGCATTGTCCCATTACATATTTTCCATCTCTTTGTTTTCAACCTTTAGGGTTTCTCAAAAACAAGTAACTTAATTTTTAACCTAATCTGAGTTATTATCTATTCATGAGAGAATTTCATCCATTAATATTTATACAACTCACAAGCTATTTTTCTTCCTTTCCTGTTCTGTTTTGTGTTGATTAGGATTATTTTTTCCTTTTCTCTTGGTAATTTAGAAAATAAATTTAATTTTCTTTTCTAATGGGAGCTCTTAAAATTTTAATATATACAGCTAAACATGCATTTTTCCATCAATTTTGTTAATTTGCTTTAGTCTAAAATGTACATACCTTTTAACTAAGCAATTTCACTGGAAGGAATATGTTCTATGGATAATTTTTTTACATGAGCCCAAATATTTGTGTCCAAGAATTTTTGTTGCAGCCCGTATTTATAATAACAAAAGACTTTTTTAAAGAAACCCTATATCTTCTTAAATTAGAATGTTACAGGTTATATTTTAATTATTTATGGTATAGCTTTAATTTATTCGACTACAAACCACAGGAAAACGAGGACTTTCTCTTATTCATCTTATTCCTCTTTCTCTTATTCCCTAACCTTTAAATAGGCTCAGCCTTAAAATAAGTCTAAGATATATGTCTATAGGATGAGCCAGTGGCACAGTTAAGAGCTATATGGTTTATTCCTTTTTCTAGTGTAAGAGTAATCAATAAAACCTATAAAAATTACCTGGCATCCCCTAGAATTGAAATCAGACGATACTGAGGTAACTCGGAGGACGCTACATGTGCCAGGATCCCAAAGAGCCTTTCAGCCATTATCATATCGTTCTGGGTCACCTGAAGAGAAGCAATGGAGAGGGCTCAGAAATGACAGCATTTCTTAGCTCGATGAAGTATTCTTTTAGCTGAGGAAAGCACATTTTCTTGGTCTGTAGGGAGAGGGTTTTCATTGCGGTTTCTCCTTCTTCCTTGAGCCTAACCAGAATGAGGATGTACAGTATAAAACACGGCTGCCGGAAGTCGAGAGGGGCGTACGTGTGATGAGTTTGCTCTGACCTATCCGCTGTGTTTCCTGAGAATTATGCTTGAGGCACCTTATATTCTTAAAGACTTTTCTTTTAAGAAACCCTATACTTTCTTAAATTAGAATGTTACAGAGGGGAAACTTCCATAGTGTCGACAGGGGGGACTGATTTTAACGAAGCATCCAAGGTAAACCAGGGTGTTGTCCATAGCTTTTTCCTCAAGAGAAGGAATTCTTACTGGGTTAGCGAGGATGCTCCAGTTCATTCTAAATTTATGGCAGTTCTCTCCCCACAAAGAATAACTCATCACAAGCATACCCTGTGAAGGTCCACTCCTACAGAAACCAACGAAGTACTAAAGGGACTTGGATTAATATCTGGCCATATTTTATTTATAGAATAGGAGTGCTTGCAGTTTAAGTAGCATCAATTTGTCTGCACTCTATAGTTCATAAGGGCCATTTTACTCCCTATGGAACATTCGGCAATATCTGGAGATATTTTGCTTACCACAACTGGCGCAGGGGTGCTGGTGGCATCTAGTGTGTAGTGACCAGGGATGTTGTAAACACCCTACAGATCCATAACTTACAAATACATAACTTTATCTGGCTCAGAATGTCAACTGGAGCCAAGGTCGAGAAACCCTCATAAAGTCAAATTTTGGATCTTTTGAAAATTCATTCTTAACTTTACCTGTAACATTCTTCACAGGCATCTTTTTGAAAAATCAGCACACAGCCATAAACATTTTATATAGATGAATCACTGCAGACTGACTCCCTTCGTGACCGTGGACCTTCATAATTAATGCGGCTGCCGCTCCCTTAACCCTGTTCCCGCTAGCCAAGTAGTTTGGTCCAATATAGTCACCTAGTGGCCAGTGTAGGTCACTGCGCCATCTTTTCTTCATGTTCATAATTGATTTTAATTCCACCTTAAGCAATATTATTTTCTCTTTTATAAAGAGAAATAGAAATGTACAGTACATTACTACATAATCAAAAATTATATGACCAGTTATATTTTAGATCTTTCAATAAAATAACAAATATTCCTAGCATCGGCATTTAAAAAAAATTAAGTCAGAATAAATTACATGGGTCCTAAGTCTGCTCTCTCTCTCTCTATTTTTCCCTTTCTACTTTCTTTCTTTTCTGCTTTCCCTCATCCCAGTTGTTCCTTCCCTTTGAGCAATTTATTTCCCTTTCACAATATCTAGTGTTAAAAATAACAATATGTAATATAACAACCATTGTTAACTCCTATCATCTTGTTTTGAAATCTTATCATTTTTGTTTTTGTGTTGTTTTGTTTTTGTCTTTATTGTTGTTATTTTGTTATCATTCTTTTCTCTTTAAAATAAATAAAAAA
>NW_004955450.1:5922242-5936797 GCF_000276665.1 Chinchilla lanigera
GTTGGTTCTCTTGGAGGAGCTCGTCATGCTGGCTTTCCTGATGAACTCAGCTGTTCTCATCGTCTGAGGAGCTTGGGACCTTGTTGTCACTGACAATGGCTTTGATTCACTTTGGGGGAGCTCTGGTCCTCACTTTTAGCCTCGCTTCCTGGCTCTGGAGGGGAAGGTGGTGACTGCTCAGTCTCCTGGAGAAGCTTGTTGCACTGGCTTTCCTGATGGGAACTCGGCTGTCCTCATCATGGGAGGAGCTCGGGACCTCACTGCTGCTGAGGATGGCTGTGGAACTTTTCAGGGGAGCTCTGGTTCTTATTTTTTTCATGCAGAACATTTTATAAATATTCCTTTGAGCAAAATGGTTTAAATGATTTTTCTTCAGGGAAGCTGCTCCAAAATATCCTACGCATCCTTTGTAAATTTAAAGATCCCGGAATAGCATCTTCCATGTGGGACTTCTTGAAAGATAGTATTTTAGTTTCAGTGAGTTACACAAATGAATTACCAGTCCTCGTTAATTTAATATGTTCATTTACAGAGTACGGTAATTTTGTTCTTTAGATTTGCACAATTTGTAGAGAAAGAAAATCACAGCCTGCATACCCAAGACAAGGACAATTCCTCCAATGAAATTTCCAGAGTGTAAAATTGACAACTGGATTTCCTTGAGGATCGACTGTCACATTTGTTAATTCTTCTCTACTTTAATTATACTATTCTTTATAAACTTTTCAAAGTTTTATAGTAGTGGATATTTCCCTAGTAATGACCTCTATGTGGATAAATATACTGCGCAGGGTTAGTCACTATTTAGGGGCCATTAGTGAGGGACAGTCACTCACTCGTCGCCAAGATAACCACTCTATTTGAGTCTAAGCTAACTTTGGAAACCTCTGGGACTAATTATCAGGTCCTGCCAGGGACTCCCAGTCTCTCTCTGGGGAAGCACTGAGGGGCACGCAAGAGTACCAAAGGCGGAACCAAATCTCTTGAGAGCTAGCTGCAGAAGTTAATAGGCATCAGAAGGTTCCAGATTTGCCTGACATTCAACAGATGGCTGACACTGTGGTCATGGCCCACTATTGCTGGTTGAGATTTCACAGGGCTGCTTTTGCACCAACCCAGAGATCTCCAAGTCCCAAAGTATGCTGGAGAATTGGAACGCTAGGTCAGAGGTAGCTGTAAGTACACCAGCTCCACGGAAGTACCAACCACTGCGCCATCAACGTTGACTCCAGTTCATCTTACGGTAGAAAAGTCTGCATTTCCAGAGATAGTGCAATAAGACTAATGGCATATTAAAGAATTTTTTTTCCTTTGGAGGATTATTTATATTCTGTAGAGGTATAAACACAGTTTCTTCAAAATTAATATCAAAAAGAACATGGTCTTTGAGTAGCTGTGGGGTTACCCTGTGACAAAGTTAGCAGAATCAATCTAAACATAACCTTCAGTAATAATTTTCCAGTTATTCAGCTCCAGGCCTGAGTTATCCAATATCGTCATGATACAGGCAGCTGTTACCAGCTATGAACAAAGCAATCCAGATGTCTACTTATCCTTCTCTCTCCCCATCCTCCTCTCTCCCCTGCATTTTATTCCTCCCTTCCTCTGGTTAATTAGTTCATACTTAGATTTTACTTCTCCTTCCCACCTGGCATGCCTGGCAGTCTGCAAAGCACCTTCAAAGTACAAAGATCATACTACTAGAAGAGTCACTTTCTTTTCTAAACTCTCATTTACAGCAACATTTACTTCCCTGATTCCTCACAAATAACAGTAAACATATTAACTATTCACCATGACCTTGTTAACTAATTTATTTTCAAAATTATTCAGTGCTTTATAAAAAGAAACTTCTGCATAGATTTTTAGCTTTTTAACATTCTAAAGGTTGATTTTTTTAAAAAAAATATTTCTCAAAAGTTGTATCATGGTTACTTGGATTTTTAACCATTTTAAATCACTATTTCCTCTAAAAAGGAATATTTTTATTCTGTAATTTGCTTAGTTTTGCTTACCTCTGTTCCATTTATTTTCTGCATACTAAAGTGGCTCAGCCTAAACAGTACATAGTATTTCCAGAGTGTAAAATTGACAACTGGATTTCCTTGAGGATCGACTGTCAACTGGTCCATACGACGAAGTTGTGCTAGTGCATTAAACTGCTGTAGCATCACAAGATTTGTCTCCTTGAATTTAAGGTGCTACAATCATAGAACACAGAAAACAATCTGAGTATTGCATTTAAACATCTTAAAAAATTAACACTAAAGCTTCACTGATCATTCTTCAAGTGAATCTGTAAGCTTTCGGCTTAGCCAGTATGTTTCCAATTACATTAAATCAAATGTATGTATTTAATCCAGCCAGGGTATCATTGATGGAAGTCACTTAATACTAAATTCTAAGTGATTCCTTCTGTAAAGGGCATCTTTATTATTAGCAAACTATGACTCTTAAACGTTATTTACATATGAAATAATTCAGACTCAGGCATTACAATGATATATTGATATTAAACCTACAAAAAAGTCCCTGGAAAGCATGAAAATTTCAGAATTTACAAATACAGGTTCACCATGCTCCTGAGAAGAACCTCTTTTAGTCATTACTACCCATATCTTGCTAAATATGATGCAGATTAGTTAAATCAAATCCCTGAAGTGTGAATGCAAGTGTCCTAGTGGGGAATTTGGACGGTCTTTGCTAAACAGACCATCTCCAGTCGTGTCTATCTTCATTAGGGAGGAGGAAATTTGAAAAGAAATTAGTATAAAAGGTACCTGAGAAAAAACACTCAGCTAACAGAGAAAAACAAAATAATAATTCAGAGGTGAGAACTCACTATAAATATCAGTTTCTACAAATGGATACTAATAAATAATACAATAACCTAATTGGGGAAGACTAATTTTCAAAGTCACTTTAACAATACACTAAAATTCTTTTCAATGTTATTATGGACTACTATAAAAATTATATAATAAATATACATATTTCATTAATACTAGGTACAATAGATAATACAGGTACAATAGATAATACAGTTGACTGCCTTGTGAGGTACTGAATAAAGTTGGGTTGGTATTTTGTACTCTGTAAAGGATTGCTCTTTAGAAATACAATTTCTAATATTAACACAAAACTTCAAGACCACTTATGATTACTAATTTAAGTCCCTGGGCAAAAAAACAACACAAAGCTTAGTCTTCCTACCAAATAAAAACTCCATAAATAAAAGTTAAAATAGGTCTTTGGCCTGAACACACAAAACATCATTAAAGATAATTCAAATACACTAACTACATAAAGGAAATGTTTACCAGAGAATTAGGAAATTTAATCTTCAATTTGGGAAGCACTTGGACAATTTCATCGAATTCTATGAAGGTGAAGGAGACTGTTGTGATCATCCCTGCCGTCTGAACACTCCAGTTCCGGTCCAAAGATTCTAGGGCCCCTGAGCCATATAGGGAGAGAGTGTCCCCATCCACTTCAACGAGGTGTGTGTCTATGACAGACAAGCCTTGTAAAGCACTGGTGATTCCTGAGTCGACAGCCCTGCAAAGTCCAAAGTATAATTTTAAGGGAAAGTCTTACCATGCAAAATAAATAACAGAATAGGAAGACATACTGAGAAAGTATGTTATAATTTTATATTAATTTCTAGAATTATAACCACAGCACCTTACACTAAATTTCAATAGACTACCTGGAAGCTTTGTATTATCATAGACACATATTTAATTAAAAATAAGAACATTATGAACCACTGCCACAACAAAATACCACCTTTAAACCCACATGACTTACATTAATGGAAGATAACCATTTAATATGTCTTTAATACACCATCAATATCTTTTTCATGTCAATACAAATAGGATTTTGTAATCTATAAAACTCTCTAGCTGAGAAAATGCATTTTACAAAATAATATTTCTATAATAAGAGCCATACAATATCAAAAAATGTGTTTACCAAACATATTAGTAACTTAAAATATTTTGTCCCTCAGACATTGGATTCAGTGGTAACTTTGGCTTTCTATTCTTTTTTGTAATTTTTAAGTGATCTAGGTATGAGTAAAATCAATGATTTCCTCACCAATTTGAATTAAAAATGATGGAAGACAACTCATGACATATATACACAAAATCTCTTCACATTACTGAATAAGGTAATTATTATATTTTCAAAGTAGGAGCCATATTTTCTATAAAAGCTTACCTAAATGACAGCTAGAGAATGAATAAAATATCTTAGTCTAATTCAAAGTTCTGCTGTGAATAAAGACATCACTATGTACTTTACCTAACCTCTCACCGTCACGCTTGCCTTTGTTCTGTGAGTCTTCATTCCGGGAGTTTTCATTCACTGCACTTATTTCCCCTTTGCAGTTGTTCTGCTTTGTGCTGCTATGTACTTTTGCACTCACCCAATACCTCCCTCCCCACACTGGGCCCAAATCATACATTTACACTTTCTGCTTCTTCCATGTAGAGAATTTATTAAGGCGAGGCATCGTATTTTTTCCATCTTTGGGGCCCCTAAGGCCTCGTTATGACTTTTTACAGCGTATACCTGTTAATTATTAAGGATCTTCAAACTTTTTGTGCTGCGGTGATGTTGGGAGGTATGACTCATCAACCATTACCTTGTCAGTTTATTATGCTAATTTCAAAGGCTCTAGTTAACCCTTCACACATTTGTTTAGTCAATAACAAGCTGGGTAATAACATCACTCTATTCTAAGTAAGTAAGCAATCAAGAAAACACAAAAAGGCTTAATTTCTACCAGACTTAGGGCTTAAGAGAGAGAATAATTAGACATTCAATAAGCAGTTGTATAAGAAGAGTCTTAGATGGTAAGTTTTAGAAAGGTAAAGGTTGATAATAGCTCAAAACTAGGATACGAATTAGTTCCATCTATTGTGCTTTGGGTCATACACTGAGTTAGAAAGAATATACAATCATTACTGGAGTAGGACTAAGGCCAGCAGTTAGCATTTTGCTGTCACTAAAATAAAGAAGGCATGTGTTTACTGTAGCAATTATCACATTGCGCTGCAATTACATATTGACTTTTCTGTCTCTTTTACTAAATATTTTGAACTTTTGGGGCTCAAATTTTGCCACATTTACTATAGTAAAGCCATCATCCAGCACAGCTCTTAGCACATGCTTTGCCCTATAAATATTTCGTGGGTTAATTAAAGAAATGAGAAATTTTTTTTTTTTTTTTTTTTTTGAAATGAGAAAAATTTTATGGGTATGTGTTGAATCTTAAGAAAGATGTTCTAGTTATAGCTGTAATCTCACCATAAGAACAGAATCAGTGGTAAAGGCACAAATTAAAGGTCAGCGAGAAGGTTAAAGCAGGAGAGACAAAGACATATAATGAAGAAGGAAGATAAAGGAAAGGAAAAAACTAGTCGACATATGTCTACCTGATGGCCAAAGAGCCAGCAAAGTAAGTTTAGTTTTAATACAAAAAATGATGGGGCAGTTAAGAGTTATGTACAAAAAGAGGAACAAACCCTTTGGGAAGTGATGCTGTCCTATACATATATTTGGAAGTGCCTTCATTTTCTTTCTCTATATAATTGAAAGTCTAAGAATATAAACTCTAAAATAAAATCCCTTTCTATTCAGAAAGGGATTATTTATCTTGTGTAAATTTTTACCAAGTAAACTTCTGCTAAAAAAATAAATGAAATAAAAATGAGTCTACAGCAAAACAGTACCACGGTTCAAAGTAAACATCATGTTCAACTTATATATAGGTCAGGGATATTTGGTAAGAACAAATGTGAGTTCTGGGCTGCAGACAGGCTCATCCTCGTCAACAGGAACACAGCACCTGTTAAATAGTCAGATAATAGCTAACTCATTTCAGTTATTTTATGAATGAGGCTTTTAAGTTTATCCTTAAACTCTGGCCAATATTTATTAACTTGCTCCTCTAAGGAGCTGTGTTGTGATTTTCATAAAAAGTGACTTAGAAAGCATGTTAGACAATGTTTACAGGTTGGGATTGTCTCTGCAATTTTCATTACATGTTTAGTAGATATGCCCACATCTGGTGATAGATATACATATATTAATTTATTTGTTAACATTTGCTGTAATCCTACTATATGAAAGCTCTGTGCTAACATTAAACCATCTATACTCAATAAGGACAGTCACTGTAGAGATTGTATGCAAGATTTTAGATCTACCACAATTATTACTCAATTTTATTAGGCTCTGGTTCTAGAAATACAACTGCCCAAATCTCACTCTGCACTCAACCCACTAAACTCAGGGATATACTTTCTAAACTGAAATGACCTCAACAGCTCTTTAGTAGGTTTTTTATGGATAGCTTATTATGTGTCAGGTTTTGTGCTAGGCACTGGAGATATAAAAATAAATTAAGACATATTTGCCCTCAAAGAGCTCCAAATCTAGATAGAGGGTGGAAAGGAAGATAAATATATACATTAAATGTAACATAATGTGCTTATTGTTGTATAATGAATATTTAAACCATATGCTATGGAACACAGAGAAAGGAATGACTGATTCTTCTGGTGGGAGAAATCAGGTTTCAAGAGGAAGCAGCATTTGAACTGATCCTTGAGTGATGAATAGTAGAATTTCATCAGGAGCAAAGGGGAAAAACAACATGAACAAAGGCACAGAAGCCTGATTATGTGTAACATGCTCGTGTAAGCACAGTTCCAGTACAGCCGGAACGCTGAAACACAGGACTAGAACTACACGCTGAAGTATATAAGAGAATGGGAGCTGGAGGTAAAGGTTGAAAAGTCAGATTTATCCCATAAGGCTGAGGAATAGAAAAAGGGTTTTAAACAAAAAAGTGATAAGATCATATTCAACATATGTTTTTGGACAACTCCATAGTGCCACAGTAGATCTGTATTGAAGCTGAGATGCAAGGATAAAGGAAGGGCCTGGATCAGACAGATACTTCAATTAATGCCTTTGTGGAGGATATGGCAGAGTGAGGCTGGATACATGGGATTAGTGAGATCAGTGTAATAGTGTCAACTTGATCATATGAGGGCATCACAACAACCACCACAACAACAACAAAACGGTGTGGTGTAATAGAAGTGGCATTGCAAGAAAAGCAGACCTTCACTCAGATTCCAGAGCTGCCATTAATAGATGATTTGGGGGGCCACATTTTTAATTTCTTTGAGTTTCAGTTTCATTGTATATAAAATGGTGATCATAATACATGAAGATTAGAAAGCATATAGGTATAAAGCCATCTCTCATACTTAGCTCAACACACTTTAGTGACTGTTATTAATAAATGAGAAGGCAGAGTTATAGATATTTAGGAGAAAATAAGTAGGAGTTGGTGGTTGACTGGCGAGGGGAGGGAGGAGTTAAATGTGTCCCACATTTGCAGAGTGGGTAACTGGTCACCTGGCCCACTTTCTTACCTCTGTCTAACCTATATTTACACTATAAGAAAGTTGGTATTCTTCTCTGGAGAACTTGCATTTTAAAAATTGCTGTCCAGTAAAGCCCAATCCATTTCTAATTATACCATCTAGTTCAAATATTAATTATACAGCCCGCATACAACAGTATGACACCAAAGAGCAATTATCTTCAAGATCTTTGTTGGTCAATTTCAAGTTCAAACATTAGTCTACTCATTCTGATCTTTAGATAAGAATGAATCAGGAAAATATTCTATGCCTTCTTAATTAGCGGAGGACCATAGAAAAGACAGATGACTAATGTAATGCAATAAAGTAAAGAGTTCTGAAATCCAGGCTAACTGTAGAACATACTCATAAACGTCTTGATGGAAAAAAGACAATATTTCAGAGATTTATGTATTTTTTTACCTTTTGACTTTTTATAACAGGCTAGAACAGAAATACTTAAAATCTTTCGGAAGATTCTTTTCCCAGTTAATAAGTGGTGCTGATTCCTATAATAACTTATTTTATGAATTTCTATTACAACATTCATAGGTGTGGAAATTCATTTTATGCATTCTATTTTATTATAGTAGTGTTGGCTAAAATACCACAGTGTTCATAGACAGGAAATGACCAAAAATAAAGCAGTTTCGCTGCATGCATCCAATGTAAGCAAAGAAAACATTACACCAAGTATTTTCCCATTTCTGCCAGGCGAAAGAAACCTGCCATATGTCATTTTACTGTAGAGCCGTCCCAAATACAGTGAACAGTGAAATCATTAATGGAATATAGCAAAGTTTTAAGGAATTTCTTCCCTTTATGTGCCTATAATTTTTCATGGACGCTTGTTTCCGGGCATTTAGTTACACACCCAGAAGCCAAAGGTCACAGACACTGTTAACACAAGAATTAGCCACTTTTGCCACTACGAAATACTAAAGACTATAAATGATTGCTTAAAATGGAAAACCTTATGTAGTATTTAAAAAAACAAATTGAAACACTAAGGAAGAGATCTTGTACCTCTCTGACTAGCTTTGCACCTTCAGAAAGAATAAGGCTTATGTCATTCTCAAAAGATAAATTTTAATTATATTTTTAAAGACATACAGAATGTAGCAAAACAACCTTAGGCCTGAAAACCCTTTGGTTTGCACTTTCAGATGAAACAGCAGGTAGACTGAGCACATGTGTTTAAGACATCTTCCTCTAAGATCCCATTAAATAACGGCAAAACAATTGAAGCGGTATAAACTCACCACAAGCACAATGGGGGAGGACAGTTGGCAGGAGGACTCTGCATGCTTCTAGTAGCTGGAAAGTACAGCCTAGTGAGTGATGAAGATGAGGGGAAAGTTGTAACCTTAACACGAAGTGAGAGTAAGAACAGAGATGACAGGTGATCCACTCAAAAGAACTCTGAGAATGGAAGAAGAGTACAAACAGTGAAGGATGGGGGTGAGTGAGACTGGAAAGGGGCACTAACTGAAGATCTGTAAAGGGACACTCCTGCCCAGCCTGCTTCACCCACTGCCAGCAGCACAGTCAGGGAGAGGGGCATTACAGACCAGTGGAAACGGAAAGGACGCTAACAAATAGCGCCAGGGTAACTGGTTGTTTCCACAGGAGAAAGAAAATCAGGTGTTAACCTCAAAGATTTAGGAAAGGAACACAAAATGGGAGAATATTTTAGAAACTTTTTAAAAAACACAATCTAAATGAGTAAAACATAAAGGAAGAAGTATAACCTTGGCTATTCAGCCTATAAATAGTACTTAAAATAAAAGGCTTATATAACATGGAGTATGGGAATCATGAGAAAACCAGGCAACAAAATGCTTCCAAGAACTCACAACTCCCTAAAAGCTGATCCCACAGATGCTGAAGTGGAGGAAATCCCAGACCAAGAGTTTTAAAAACTGATAGTTAAAAATACCAATGAGATCAAAGAAGAGACAAGTAAGCACCTGAACAAATCAATGAATATAATAACTGATGAGCTCAAACTAGGTACAAATAAGCAGCTGTATGGATTAAAGAAGACAATGTCAGATACTGAAGACTACGCCAATGAAGACAGAGGTTTTAGAAAAGAACTAGGCAGAAATTCTGAAAATGAAAACCTCAGTAACCCAAAAAAAGAATTCAACTGGAAGTCTCAGTCATAGGGAAGATGAATCAGAAGAAATGTTACCAGGATTTAAAGATAAGGGGGATGTACTAGAACATTCAGTCAGGGATAATGAAAAGGGAATAAGAAACAAAGAAAAGATTACGGAAGAGCTCAAAGGTAACCCTAAGAGGACAAATTTAAAAATCACTGGTCTTTTGGAAAGTGTCAAAATATAGCCTAGTGGCATAAAATATCTATTCAGTAAAATTATTGTAGAAAACTTCTCAAACCTGGAGAATGAAATTTGAGAAATGGACTTAGAGCCAGATATCCTGATAAAGGAAGCATTTAGAACCCCAAACTGACACAGCTAGCAAAGAACCTTTCTACAATGCATGATAGTCAAGCTGTCAGAAATTCAGAACAAAGAGAAAATACTACAACATGTTAGAGAGAGGCACCAAATCACAAGGGCAAACACATTGGAAGAACAACAGATTTCTCAACAGGAACCTTAAAGGATGGAGGAGTTTGGAATGAAGTTTCTCAAGCTCTACAAGAAAACAATTGACAACCCATACGCTATATTCTGTAAGGCTCTCCTTCAAAATCGAAGGAGAAATAAAGACCTTACATTATAAAGAAGCTACAGAAACTTATGACCACCAAGCCAGCATTGCATAATACTTGAGGAAATCCTAAACAGAGACAGAGAACAACAACCATGGGGCCAAGAGAAAGAATAAATTTCACTGGGAGAGTATGTACAAGTAAGCAAACACAAGACAGAAGTGATGCTGGTGAGGCTGCGAGGGAGTGGGGGTGGTGGTTGTAAAAAGGAGCCTTCTACATTGTGGGTGGAGATGTAAACCAGTACAACCACTATGGAAATCAGTAGGGAGATCCCTCACAAAACAAAAACGAGGGATTCCACTCAATGCAGCTATTCCTCTTCTAGATATATTCCCAAAAGAGTTAGACATCATATTACAGTGATCCATGCATACCCACATTTATAGTAGTACAACTCATAATAGCTAAATCTTGGAACTAGCCTACATGACCATCAGCAGATGAACAGATAAAGAAAATGTGATATTTATACACGATGGAGCACTACTCTGCTACGAAGAGGATTAATCTGAGTATTTTGTAGGAGAATGGATGCACCTTGAATTCACAATGTTAAATGAAATAAATCAGACACATAAGCTTAAATATTATAAACAAAGTATAAACAAATTGAAGAGCAAAACAAAAGATAAATAATAGGACACAGGGAGATAGATCTTTTGCAAAAGGGAAGGAGTTCAAGAGAAGGAGGGAGGTGGGAGGAAGAGAAGAGGAAGTGCACATAAAAAGAATTAAGATGTGTTATATTTGCTTATAAACTCTCCAAGGTGAATATAATAATGCTGGAAACATGTACTTACAATTGAAAAAAGAACTAAGAGGTATCATGTACATGTACCAATTATCCACAGTAATTCTATTCATTATGTAATATAAACATATTAATAAAAAACGTAACTGCACATAGCCTTAGATCAAACAATCCTACATCTAGAAATTTGACTTAGAGATATACTTGTTCATGGATATAAAGACATTTACAAAGAATATTTATTTTAGTCTTGTTTGTTGTAGCAAAGAGTAGTTACAATAAGAAAAAAGACAGAAACGGATCAGACATTGGAAAAACAACAAAATGACAGGAATTAGTAGAGAACTTTCTACAACAACAATGTAAATAGTCTTAATTCTCTAATCATAAAATATAGGCTGGTAGACTGGATCAAAAAGCAAGAGCCACCTGTATGTTGCCTGCAAGAATCACATCTCATCTCCAAAGACACAGCCTGAAAGTAAAAGGATGGACAATGATACTCCACGCAGTTGCAGCCTGGAAGCAAGAAGGAACAGCTATACTTTTATCCAGATAAACTGACTTCAAACCGAAGCTGGTCCAAAGAAACAAAGAAGTCACTGCATATTGGTAAATGAACAACATACCAAGAAGAGATAACATTTTGTAAATATATATGAATCTAATGCTGGAACACCCAGTTTCATAAACTTGATTTGATATAAAAGGACAGAAAGATTACAATGCAATTATAGTGGGGACTTCAACATCCTACTTTCACAAGTAAACAGGTCAATCAAACAAAAAAGCAACAAAGAAATAGCAGAGCTAAACTACATTATACACCAACTGGATTTGATACACAGTATTTCATCCAACAATAGCAGAATACCCTTTTCAGCAGCTCACTGAACCTTCTGCAGAATCAACCAATTTTAGGCCATAAAACATGTCTCAATAAATACAAAAGAGTTGAAATAATCTTTTGCAGCCTATCAGATTAAAATGGAACAAAACTAGAAATCAACTGCAAAAGAAACCACAAAAACTATATAAACACATCAGAGAATGAATAATTCACTCTTCAATGATCAATGAGAAGAAATCAGGAGAGAAATATAAAAATTTCTAGAATCAAATGATAATGTAAATACGATATATCAGAATCTGTGGGACATAATGAAAGCAGTTCTAAGAGGAAAGTCTACAGCTATGAGTGCCTGCATCATTAAAAAAAGCAATCCTGAACAACCTAATGGGGTCCAACCAGACCTGAAAGACATATGGGGAATATTCCACTCAACAATAGAAGAATGTACACTCTTCCTAGTACATGGGACATTCTCCAGGATAAACTATATGTCAAGCTATAAAATAAATCTGAATAAATGTAAAAAGATTAAACACATACAGAATATTTTCTCTGAAAGAACTAAAACTATAAATAAGGAAAAGGAGAAATCTAGAAAATTCACAATATGTGGAAACTAAACTCCACACTTCTAAACAACCAATACATCGAAAAAGAAAATTCAGGGAAAATTTAGAAAATGTTGCTCATAGAAGTTACAGGATACAAAGTGGAAGCAGAATTTAAAAGAATAACAGAACCATTTTGCTCAGTGCCCACTTGAGCGCTATTGTCTACAGCAGATGGAATTAAAGACAGAGATTCAGTTATACATGATAAGTTACAAATAAAAGGAATATATACATATAGAGAGAGTTTGAGGAGGAATAAAGGTTAGCTGAATTTTGACCTATTATAGCAATAAACACTGTATCTAAATTTTATAAATGGAAAAAGCATCAAACACATTTAAAGTTTGATAGAAAGGAGTCAGTAAAATATACCTTTAAATAAGTAGTAACCTCGATAAAAGGAAAACTAGGTGAATATGGTATTAAGAAGGTCAAAGACAAAAGCCTTTCAACAACGAAGAGCTTCACCTGGCCAAATGCTGCAGGGAGATCAAAATAAGGACTTAAAACTCAAAAAGCCAACCCAGATTTTTGGTTAAAAACTCTGGGCTTAGGACAAACACAGAGCATAAGAAGCTCTAACTTTCATGTGTAAGAGATTTTATAGGCATCAGAAAACTACAAACTAAACTGAAGAAAAACCTACAATCATTAGAAGATGTAACTGATTTTGCACTGTAGTCTCTACCAATTATTCATTGGCTATCCTTAAAGTTTCATTTTTCCACTTCCTTTAATAAATGTCTTCTGTGGTTCCTTGATTTCCTAGGTTTTAGGTCACTAAAAAAGGGTTAGACAAAGAGTATGTAACAGTGCTTGCATGGCATTTTGAACTTACATTTGTCAAAAGCAAATCTTTTGCCAGTAATGACTGCTCCCTTTCCTAATGATTCTTTACTACAGTCTACATCCTTCCTACAGAACTCATATCTCCTTTCTCATCTCTCTAAAGCTCTCTTTGTGCTCCTTGCTTAAAGGCCTCTGACTCTGTAGAACTCCTATTAAAAATTCTGAAACTCTTGGCAGTAACTATATATCACAATTTCTACTAACAGATGTTTCCTTTTTCTTGATTGCTTATTTTTGAGAGCATAAAGGGGAAGAGTCCATGCTTTTAAGTTAGAAAGTCACAGAATTTTGGACCATATGCTAGGAATTCAAATGTCAAGAAAAATCACACTATTAATCTGGAATCCACCGATCAGAGATGGTTTTTCCATATACGTGAGCCTTTACCGCAGCTGCCAACACTAGTAAAACTGGAGCAAAGAACAGCCCTGGGACAGCACAAGATGAACCAATGGCAGAGATCGGGAGGAGGTGAGGCTAATTTGCTGAATACTTGGACTCTGGTTTTCCCTCGGTTCTATCACCAATAACTTCAGTCTGCAATAATGGTTTTAATTGTCCATCCTCTAGTGACCTTTATGTCTGCACTTCTTCGACAGTTCATTTCATGGCCACTATGACTGCCATTTTGTCCTTAATGTCAGGACTTAGGTATGTTCTAGCTCTAAACTCTTTAACTGCAGAAATTCATGCTATTAATTCCCACCATTCCAGCTCACCG
This sequence comes from Chinchilla lanigera, assembly GCF_000276665.1. NCBI lineage: Eukaryota > Metazoa > Chordata > Mammalia > Rodentia > Chinchillidae > Chinchilla > Chinchilla lanigera. The sequence goes on from NW_004955450.1 coordinate 5,936,228, forward strand.
TTAATCCTCTCACTTCATAGATTCCTCATCTTCAACTTCACTTTGACTTCCAGTTGCAGAAATATCAAACTTTCAATCTATTGACAAGCTTCTATGGTTCAATTCTTTATAAATCTTTTCATCATGCCACTTGAAACGTTTTATTTCTTGTCTTTTTTTTTTTTTTTTTGTCTTTTTGAAATAGGGCCTTACTATGCAGTTCAGGTTGGCCTTGAATTCACAATAATCCTCCTGCCTCAGCCTCCTGAGTGCTGGGATTACAGGCATGCGCCACCACACCTGGCTTATTGTCTTTGATATCCTATCTCCTTGTTTTCTATCAGACACCTAGCTCCTCTACTATTATCCCTAGCCTTGCCTCTAGAACAAACTCACTCAACAATTCATACTGTAGTTGCTATAATTTCAGGGTCTTGAATCTCAATTAGTTCCTCAGAATTTTCCTTCCATTTTTCCATATTTTTCCAGTTAGCTCCCTGTGGATGTCAAACGAAACTTGAAAAAATGTAGACATACTATATTTCTTAAAGATGTGTTACTATCATAATAATATGAAATCTTCTAAAATTA
>NW_004955450.1:5938747-6005004 GCF_000276665.1 Chinchilla lanigera
GAGCCAGCAGGCAGGAAGCTAGCCAGCCAGAAGGCTGGCGCTCCCCTCCCTACTGGTTATTAAAACTTACTATGAAACCATCACAAAAGAATCTGATATTGGCATTAAAATAAATACCATAGATTAGTAGAATAGGATACATTCAGAAATATATCCACATATTTATGGGAACTTAACATAAGATAAAGATGGCATTCTTATTAAAAAAGAAAAAATAGTTTATTTAAGAAATGTTATTAGAAAATTGACTAGCCAATTAAAATCAAGTTACACCCTTACCTAACATTGTATACTATAAACATAAATTAATGTATCAAAGGATGAATTTTTAAGTCTTTTTTTTGCTTTCTCAGGTTGCTTTATTTTTTTAAATTAAGTTTATTGGTATAGTTTAGATATATATAATGATCACATTCCTTATAGGGAATTTGTACCTGTACATGATGTATCTTAGTTCCTCTTTTTGGTCCCATTCCTCTCCCTTCTATGTCCTTATTAAAATTTTAGAATAAAACTTGCAAGATTACTTGGATAAACATTTTCAAAAAGAGAGACATCAAAAGTAGTACTGGTGTGCACTATTTTATGAATCTAAACTCCCATGCTATAAAGTCGTAACATTATAAAGTGTTACAGTTCTAACTCAGTAAAATTATATCTGATATTAAATAATAAATATTAAATGGAGCTCTAGGACTATATCAGAAAGGTATACTAGCTATATACAATAGTACAATTTCTATTCTTGTTGCCTTATTTTTCTAGCTGAAAGAGTTGAGAAGTTTTATATGTGGGTTCTCAAGTATAAAAATAGCTTGATAGAAATAAAGTATATTCTGTAACTGAAAATTTAAAAGTTCATCTAAATATATGTCAGACTTAAACTCCAGAACATTTCTAAGGCATTATTCTAATGCCTCTCAAACTATTGCTTTTAGTACACTTTTTTGCACATGAAAGGCTGAAGAAATTCTAGCTAAACACTTGAAATAAAAGCTATATTATATTTAGTTTGAAATGCATTTTAACAGTTGGTTAAGATAATAAAACAAATGTATTTTCCAATAAAAATTTAAATATATTTGATTTTTGATTTTCAGGCTTTTAAAAATTATGCATATATATTTAAATTATATCCACACTCTAGCGATGTATGTGTTGTATGTTCTCTCATCTACTCCACTCCAACATGCTTTCCTGAGAGGGAGAGAAGTACACGGGGTGTGGACAGTGTTGTCAGAACCACTAATTCTGTGGTACAGGAAAAGAGGTTGTGAGCCATGGAAACACACAGACCACAGACCATAACTGAACACTTATTCCAATTTGATCCCGAAGTGTTTATTACTACTAAAGCATAAAGTTTTGTACTGGCTGCTGGAGATACAACAGTGGTCAAGCGTATCAAGATCCTTTGCCTTATGAAGCTTTTGGGTGAGACAGATGTAAAACTACTAACCACCAACCAGGTTATAGAAAAGAACACAGAGGAAGGGCAGGACAGTCAGACATAATCTGCTCCAGGCTCTGGAGTCAGAGAAAGGTTTTGGGGTATGTGAGGTTGAAACGCAAGACCTCTGGGCTGCCTTGGAGTTAGCCGCGCAGGATCAGGAAGTACAAGGAAGTGGTACCCGGCGGTAGAAGTCTACTCTTACAGAAATATTCTGAGCCGGGAAAGAAAGGAACCCAAAGAAAGTCAGCAAGACCCTAGAAGGCGGCTGACGGGGTGGGACGTGGGACGAAACAGGTGAGGGGGCTGGGGGCCTCATCAGACTGTATTAAATCATCTAGACTTCTCCTATAAACAACAGGAAACCACTGGAAGGTTTTTAAATTTCTGTTTTTAATTTTTCCATCTTAACTTCTTAATTTAAACTTCTACTTTCAGTAACCTTTCTTAATTAAGAAATCTGCTCTTCAGAAGTAATTAGATGTGGGATGCTTTCCAAGCCCTGACCCAAACGGAGTTCTTGAAAGACGCTAGCGTCCCGCAAGGGCCCCGCGGCATACCCTGTGTCCTCCGGAAATGGAGAGGTGGTGCTTCCCTCCGTCTGGCAGGGGTCCTGAGGGGGAGAGGCAGAGTCTTTGCGATCTTGATTTGTAGCATTGTTGGCTACTCGTTGTTGCAAGTCCCAGTGTCGAGCTACGTTGTTAATTGTTAACCTTTTCTTCTCCTATGACAAGAATTACAAAACATAAATTTCTGAAGCGAGAAGCCCAGGAATATATTGCTTGTGGCTTCTTACAATACTTTTAAAAAGAAACTATTATTATTTGCTATAAGAAATTTAAATCTGACAGAAACTTATATGCCTCTGTCTTTAAACACAGCAAAAGAAACTAGTATTTTAATTTTCCTGTCTGAAATTAGGATGCATACTGTATTGCAATCTTGGTGGGGGAGGAAAGAGGAGAGGCCCTGATCAAGGTTCCATGTTTAAAAAGCATCAAATGTCATGTCTAAAAATGAAAACAAAATATTGCCCATACCACTGAAAGAAACTGCTAAGCGGAAGTGTTTCTATATAACTAGCGCCATTTTAAAAGAACAGGAAATACATTAATTCATTATATGTAATGGATGCCTTCAAGCAGTGTTTTTCTAACTTTAGAGTGCTTCAGATCACCTAGAAAGCTTTGTAAAACAGACTGCTGGACCTCATCCTGTTCTACCTTGTATTTGGTGTGGGGCTTGCGAACTTGCATCACCAACAGACTCCCAGTTACTGCTAATGTTGCTGGTTCATGCACCTCCCTTGAAAACCACTGTCTTGGAACATGAGCACTCATTCTCTTACAGAAACCCTGTTCAGAAAAGAAAGCTAAGCCACTAAAAGAAATCTGCGCTAGATTAAAATATTTCTGTCCCATTTATATTCAGTTTATATTGACTAGGATAAAGAATTCTTATTCTAGCGAAGTCCCCATTACCAAAAGTTAACATTGTGAAACAGAATTTCAACTAGATCAGAATATTAAAACTACATACATGCCCTTTCCTTTTTGCTATGAGGACCATCTGCCAAGGAAAGATCAGCAGAGGGTGACACTGCCGCCTCCCCACCAGCTCTCTGGAGCCAACAAAGGCTGCGAGAGAAATTCACTGACCTGCCCTCAGTGCCTGGGTACGTGGAGAACAATTATTTCTAGTTGCATCTCTTTGCATACATTTGTTTATCTAAGATTTTAGCCTGTATCCATGGCATCAGATAGGAATGAAAAGTGATGTGGCTTGCTTAGTTACCCTGAACTTTTAAAACTTCTATTTTCTGCTTAAAACTTCTATGTCTCTAGTTTTGGCCTGCGTTCCTTGTTCTATTGTTTGGTATTTCAGATTTGTCTTTATAGTTAATTGGGTTACACTGAAGATGTATGTATACTTCTGAGATGTTTTTACATTTTAGGTATGTCCTCTTTACCTACAGCAAATGGGATTCTGCTCTTCTACTATAAAAACGTCATTCCCTACTCTATAATAAAAAGACATTCTACCTTAAGGGATTTTATTTTAGTTACTTGTGGATGACTGTGCCAACCCAATGTTTAATCTAAGCAACGCTGCTATTTTTACTCAGTACCAAGGTCACTGGCTCCTTGCATTTGGCTTTCTGGCTGACAGGGGTTGGCAGAACGGAGTATTCTTAATGAGGTATATGCAGCAATGCTTAGAGAAAGAGCCATAAAATAACTCTACACCACTGGGTATGTTAATAAATTTATAACAATATAGTATCTGGAAATGCAAACACTTTTTTATACTCAGGCTAAAGTTAAGCTTCTTTTACTTGGGTTATTAAAATCGGGTTAACACCAGGCTGCCTAAGACAATGAGTAATTGTATTGGAGCCAGGATAAAGGAAGAGACAGTTTAAGGCAGGAGTGTATCCTGCAGCCAGGTGAGGACTGGTGGTCAGAAGGCCACAGGATGGCTCTAGACACCATGGCACAAGAAAAAAAGGAAGGCTTGATTATGCTAGATATTCTTCTAGGCAGAAGAGGGTACCTAAAGAAAAGTTTATTCTAAAGACCATGGAGGCATCAGCCTATAATTACCTTTGGAATAGCTGGATGGATGCAAATTTCCAAGTCTGTGTTAAAGTAACAAATATTTTAGAAGATGCCACATTCCAAATTTGGCCATTTTAATCTATTCTTTACAGTCTGAGCAAGACTATACAAGTGCATGCCATAATTACTACTTCCTTTCATTTCCAATGCAAGGAAAAAGGCAGAAAACACAGGCCCATGAACCTCCCTGTCCTCTGCACCCAACTCATCCCATTTTCTTAATGATCAACATATGGAGTCAAATGAAAGTAAAAGCATCTGCATGCTTCTAGATTTGCTGAAAATAAAAAGCTAAATAATCCCTATCATGCAGGAGTCCTACTAGTGAATTGAAGAAAACCATTTGCCACTTTCCAAAGTTACAGCATTTGTTTTTGTTTTGTACTAGGGCTTGAACCCAGGGGCCTTCACACATGGTTACATTTCCAGCTTCCCCCACCTTCTTTTTTTTTTTGTTTTTTACTTTGAGCCAAATATTCTTTTCAATATTTGCTAAACAATGAATGTACATTTCCTCAAATACTGATGGTAGTAAGATAGCTGAGTTGGGTATGTAACAAAAAATTTCCATTGAAAGTGAATTCAAATATGATCTGGTGCATATACCAAGCTCTCCTTACACTGGAAGTGTTATAGCAAATCATCAGTGGATTTTATTCTTCCTTTCCACACTCTAGGACTCTCACATGAGACTGTTCTGTAGATCTGCGAGCTTCCATTCTGCGCATGTGTGTCTTTCTACTCATTCATACTCAGTTATGTACTCATTCACGTAGGCATCTGAGCACAGTAAATGCATCAAAGCGAAGGCTATTGTTTCTAAAGGAACCATTTGCAAAATAGTGATGCCTGGCAGTGGCAAATATTGCTCCTATAGGTTTTTAAAAATGTGTCCTAAAAACCAAGGTATTTTTGGCTAACCCTTAGGGATATTTCAATATAGGAAAGATTAAAATCCTGCTGGCTAAATCAGTAAAAAGGTAGGTCTGTCAGGAGTAGGCTTAGGCACACCTAACTAATGGCATACATAACAAATAAAAGGTGGGGAGGATCTGTAAGTTAGGCATGGTAGCAGGTAAGGAAATTGCAGTATATTTAGTAATATTTAACTCTAAACTGCTTTCGAAGTCCAGAGAGAAGAATTGGGAACAAGTACTTTTTTACTGTTAAAGCTTATTTTCTTTAAAAAAGATTTTCTCTTAGTATGTGGATGTGATCCACAATGAATGCTTTCATCTTTGGAAGTTGGTGCATATACAGATCACATCCTAGTTCTTTTTATTTCTCTTTCCTCTCCATTCCCTCCATTCTCTTGATCCCTATCTATAAAAGTTCCATCTTTTATTTTGCTCTTTAAATTATTTATGCTTTGGGTTTCTCATACAAGAGAAAAGATGCAATATTTAACTTTCTGTGTCTGATTTATTTTGCTTAGCATTATGGTCTCAAGGTACATCCATTTTCCTACAAATGATTCACATGTATTCTCCTTTATGGCCGAGTAATACTCCATTGTGTATATACACATCATGCTTTCTTTATTCATTTTTCTCTTCATGGGCATGTTGGCTATTTCTAAGATTTAGCTATTATGACTTCTGCTGCTATAAACATTAGTATGCATGTTTCACTGTAATATGATGTCTTTAACTCTCCCAGAAGATACTTAGAAGTAGAAGTTTTAGTTTTTTTGAGGACTCTCCATACTAATTTCCAACAATGGTTGTACCAGTTTACATTTCCCAATAAAAACGGCTCCCATATCCCTGCAGCCTTGCCAGCCTTTGTTACCATTTGACTTGTTAATGATAGTCATTCATTCTGGGATAAGATGAAATCTCAGTGTAGTTTTGAATTGCATTTCTCTAATGGCCAAAGATGCTGAACATTTTTTTTCATGTACTTATTGGTCATTTGTACTTCTTCTTCTGAGAGGTGTTTATTTATTTCAATTGTATTATATTTTATTTTTATCTGTTTAAAGTCTCTTACCTTTGCATATGTTTTATAATGTACATTATATTATAAGTTTAAGTACAGGTTTATTTGTAGATAGCAACTTGTAAGAGCTTTAGGAGCGCTCATTTACAAAAAACATACTACTGACAAGCATGAAAAATTTACAAAGTTTAGAAACAAATTTCCCAGTAGATGAGCTCGCTAGCTCCATGGTGCACACATGTGTGCCCACCAGGATGAAGATCTCAGCGAAAATACCTTAAGCAAACTCTGCTTCTGACTTTCCCGCTTCTTCTCTTCCTCTTTTTTGGCTACAACAGATGCCATACGTCTTTCTTCTTCCTGAAAAAAAAAGTTTTCAAAAAGTATTATGAAATGTTTAATATGGTAAATATCATTGGCCCAAGGCCTTCTTCTTGAGGGGTACAACAACTTGCTAACAGAAAATATACTTTCCAAGAGAAATTTGGTATGTTTCTCTTTATTGTGTTCTTCCTTTGTATTTCTAAAACATTATACATTGCCTTTCCCCCTCTTAATTCTTTCTTTCTTTTTTTTGAGACAGAGTCTCACTAGACTGGCCTTGAACTCTCTGTGTAGCGCAGGCTGGTGTCAAACTTTCAGTGATCCTCCTGCCCCAGCCTCCCAAGTGCTGGGATTACAGGTGTGCACTCAGGAGGCACTCAAGCATTTTAACTCTTGGGGCTGGGGATTTAGCTCAGCGGCAAAAGCGCCTGCCTGGCAAGCGCAAGGTCGTGAGTTCAGTTCCTGGTACCGGAGAAAAAACCAAAAAAAAAAAAAAGCATTTTAACTCTGGAGGTTAGATGAACCTAGTTCATTAATATATCAAAGAAAAGGAATAAGAGACAGAAAAAGGGAGCTGGTTTATATAATTTTTCTTTGTACAAATTTTTTAAAAGTTTTTCAATTGTATTTCAATAAATATGGAAAAAATAAAATTATAAAATACATTATTATTTAGTTTAAAAATTTTTTAAAAATCACAATCCTATTACCCTAAATCAAACCTTAAAAGTTCTGTGTATTGTTTAAATTTTTTTTTCATGAGCAAAGTTTTTGAAGTTATAATCTGTGATATTCAGTGTGGATCATTTTTTTTTTCTAGCTAAAGAAAGAGAAATTTTCACAGTAAATTCTCATCATTTGACTTTTTAATGTACATTACCAAAATATTTTTATGTCTCTGTTTAAGAAAACAATTTCTTTCTAAAAAATAAGCTTGAAAATGTCTTCAGAGACAGAAACCATAAAAAGTAACTTAGCAGAACTAAGTTTAGAGAGTAAATAGGTAGAACTAAGTAACAGTAGGACCATTATAAATGAAAGATGGTAAGAGATGAAATTAAGTTCAACAAGGGGGGTGTTCAACAGCAGATTATACGGAGCTGAAGAGAAAATCGGTCAACTGGAAGTGGATCAGGGGGAAATTTCCTACTCCCTTCTCCATCATAACACTTAACCTATTACATTCTAATGATCCCTGGCACTATCCTCCTGCCTCCAATCCCCCAAAATAAGCTCCATGAGTGTAGAGACCAGGGCAACTCCTGGCACATGGTAGATGCTCAAAAAATATACATTTAAGGAGTGAACTAATAGATATATATCTTTATGGCTCAATCATTTCCTAAAACTAGAATGGCTAATTCAAATGGCAGTCATATTTACAAGGCTTTGGCATGTTAGCATTCGGCACTCTACTAATGTATTAATTTATATCCCTACCACAAGTCAATATTTGATTTGAAACCTGGTGGAGAGTTGTAAGAGCTGTTCACTAAATATTCCTATGCTTCCCATGTGCAGGCTGCATTGTGGAATAGCACTTTCTATCCTCTTGAAGTTCGATACGGTCATATGACTTACTTTGGCTAATGTCATACAAAGAACAGTGCCGTGTATTTATTTCTGGATGGAAGCTTTCAGACAAGGTATGGTGCTGCTGTTCTCTCTCTCACTTCTATTGAATATCTGCAAAGCTCCTGATGATGGGTATGCTGAGGGCCTAGTCCTGGAAGGAGGACAACATGGAACAAAGATCCAAGACCATATGCTGCAGGCAATCAGGTTATCATAGGCATTTATTGCTTTAATCCACTGAGGTTAAGGACGGTGATACCACCATACAATCTAGCCTGACCTCACCAATATACATTCAGAGCCAAGGGAGGCCAAAAAGACTATGGAAATATATTCTAGAAGGCAGGCCATTATACATATGTCCCAAAACAAAGACTTAGACTACAAAGTACACTTTAAAAACACACAAATACACAGAATTGAAAAGTAAAAACTAAAAAAGCACCCACTAGAAGATTCTAATGTTAGACATGAGGACACTAATGCTCTGAAAAGTTAGTAACTTATGAGGTCACACAGTTAGCATCAAAGTCAGAAATGGAATATTAGAGATGGAATTTGCAGTATTTTTGCTTATTTGTGATACTGGGGACTGAGCCCAGAGATTTCACGCTGAGCTACATCTCTATCCCTTTTCTTATTTTTATTTTGAAATTAAGTCACTAAGTTGCCCAGAATGGGCTTAAACTTGTCATCTTCCTGCTTCAGTCTCTCTGGATGCTGGGATTACAGTATGCACCAATGCACCCAGCTTATAATATTTTTTATAAGAATGATATTTATTTTACTAATTTTAGGAAGATGAAAGAGGTTATAATTCAAAGGTAATCTGCCATGTGATTTACTTGTTTTAAAGGGAATAACAATTTAATGTGATTTTCAGTGAATTTAAAGTGACTTAACAATACATAGAAAATAAGTATTCTTAAACTGGACAGAGGTAATCAGGAGAAATAAACTCAAAAAAGAGTCAGAACTTTGATTCCTGGCTTCCCAAAATAGTGGGTGTAACAATTATATTAAACTTTCTTAGTAAATACTGATTTTGTACTTATAGAGTATAACCTATTTCAGGATGAACTTTTAAAGAGCAAAAGTATATTGATGTTCAGTGTTGATTCATCTAAAATGTGAACTAGAAACAGATTGGTTACTCAGAGCCAGTTTCAAACAGTAATGGAAACTGTATGGATCACGTACTACACATACTTAAGAAATGATTTCATCAGATTTTTGAAAAGAATTTGAACTTCTATTAAGGCAGTAGGGCTTTAAAGGGAAATTTAAACCTTGGAAAACTGGATTTACACCAAATCAATTTAAATATTGAGTGTCTTAAGGAATTTTTACATCTGATGGCTATATTTCAGCCCAAGTAATTATAGAACAACTAAATTTAGAAACAAAAATAAACCTCTATTTGTGAAGATAAGCTATAAATCTGTTGGTAAAACTGTAAAAGTCTGACACCTTCATAATAATAATCCAGTTTCTTGGACAGAAGCCATATTCTTTACGTGGCAAAAGAAAGGGATCTATCTGGGACCAAAAAAACCTACTTTTTTCCTTACTTCGATTTGGCCCTCAACATCCATTATAGAAATAATTTCAAGTTAATTAAGTCATACAGTGACTTAATAGGTATCTGATAACCTAGATTATGCTTTTTCAGCAGATTATTACAGCTCTAAAAGAAAATACAGTTAAGAGGAAGTTTTCCTCCAGAATAAATAACATAGTCTTAATACAGACAGAAATTTCTCACGTGGAATTTTGAAACTTAAGTGGCAATGTACTCTTTGGCCACACACTGTAGACTAGGTAGTTATAAACAGCCACTGTTTTCTTTGAATATACAAAATATTTAAAGACTAGAAACAGTTTTTTTTTGTTGTTATTCTCTAAGACATAACCGATATTTTTTCATTCAAACAAACTCTTTCAACACAGGAAATTTATCCTTTCAAGGTTATAGTGTTAAAGTGAAGGTTAGAAGTCATCTCACCTGGCTTCTTCTGGGCCAGGAATAGTAGTTCAATACTGGGGGTGAGGAAAAGGAGGAGAAAAGCCAGAACAGGGCAGATTATGCCATTGCCAACAACTTCAAAATCGACACTGGCTTATGATAAGTTTATTTCTTCATCACGCAAAGAAAACTTCAAGTATCTTCATGTACTGGCTACATATTTCTATACGCTGTGATCTGATGGCATCTTCAGCTCAATATATGCTTCCATAATGACTACCATATGGGAAAAAAGTAGAATCTTGTGGTTTTTGAATGCTGCTGCCTGGAAATGAGACATTACTTCTGCTTGCATTTCATTAGCCGAAGCTCGTTGTTACACAACATGTAACTTTAGGGGTGAAAAAAAAGCCGCCATCTTCCATATGTCAGAAAGAGTAAAACAAATCATTTGTCAGCATTAGTAATGTCTACCATAACAAGAAACTGTGATGAGCTTTTGTCTGAGATGAGCTAGTCTAGGTTTTTGGAGAGCGAATTATAAACAAGTTCCTATGAGGCCAACTAAACTTTGATATTGTTTCTCTTTTCCAATTATGAGAACCATCTCCATTCTCCAAATGAGGACTTAGAAAGAAAAAGGAGAAGGTTCTGCCTCCCAGAATTTTCTGTGTAATGGCCCTTGTTCTAGCTCTTCGAAGTGTGTCTGTATCTCTCTTTTGTGAACAGTTGTGAGAATAGTTGGAGACCACTGTAACATCTGCCTTATGTCTTAGGTTTTGTTAAATCAAACAAGGCTCCCTGGAAATGATCCTCCTTGCCATTACCCATCTCAAACCAATAGTTTAGGTGTACTCTGACCATTGAAGGAAAAAAATGGAACAATTATATTTTCTGATTTCTTTATTTCTATAAATTAATGTTTTAAATATTAACTTCTATCACATCTCATAATTAACTAAACTTGAGTTTATCAATTCTAATGAAAGTTATTTTCATGCATGCTACTAAGGTCTCATCTTCCATAACTCTGCATTTGTGCTGTGAATTGTTTTATCTGACTGCTGTTATGGTGAAAAATCCAATATTTTCAGTTTATGTATTTTTAAAAATGCTAAACGCTGCTTATTTTTCAAGATGAGGCAGGCAGTAAACTTCTGTAAAGGGTCAGAGAGTAAATACTTCAGGTTTTGTGAGCAAAATATGACCTCTAACTCATATTCATCTTTATTTTTCCTGTTCCCTTCTTTTTTTTTAAACATTGTTTTAAAACTCTCAAAATCATTCTTAGCTTGACAGCTGCACAAAAATAAACTGCAGTACAGATTTGGATTGTAGGCTGTAGACTGCTAAAACCTTGTGCTAGACGACTGAGCTACTTTTGTATTCTGATCCCAGCAACAAATATATTAGGACCTCTAATTTCTCTAGTTCTGTCATTCACATACTTTATCAGAGTGACATTAATATTTTCTTATGTAACAAAAGTTGTTGACTAAAACGGACCAGAGACAAACCCCGCATTGCCACGTCAGTACGGATTTCTTGAAAGCCTGGCATTAATCCATTCTTTGTGTTCTGTACATATGCTTGAATCAAAAATCCACTTAACCATGCTGTCATACAGCTTACTCAAAATGATGTCATAGAAGCCTTTGCCATACGCTTTGCTTGAATATCAAAACACCGTCTATAGCACTTCTCTGAAAGGGTCTATTAATAATTACCCTGATATGATCGTTACATACTGTATATATGTATTTATTATGCACCATGAACATGAACAAATATTATGTCAACTAAAAAACAAACTATAAAATTGGAAACTTTTAAGGCTTGAATTATTTTTAGTGAATTAATGCTGCCTCCTAGTGATCAAGTCCTTAAGTATTCACCAACTGCACTTTAATAATCCAGTTTAGATTTCTTTCATAATCAATAGCAAGCTGACTGTCACAGTTTGGGGAGTTTATGTTTTCTCCTTTTGTAATAAAAAGGCAGATTAATTCACCTTAATGTTCAGCTACTCTATTATTCTACACCACATCCCAGATATCAACTTTCAATGGTCCAGCGCTCCAGATCAAAGACTGACAAATTCTAGCCCGCAGCCAAATCCAGTCCCACTTGTTTTCTCAAATAACTTTTTAAAACAAAGCCGTGCTCTTTCATTTACAGACTGCCCGTGTCTGCTTTCACACTACAGTGGGAGAGCTGAGCAGTTTCAACAGGGACTGTGTAGACTCTAAACCCTAAAATATTTACCTTGAGGTCCTTTCCAGATAAAGTTTGCCAAGCCCTGGCTCTAGATGGGCCTGGACTCACGTTTATTTATTCATCTAACACAGGCTTCACTTTCATCTGATTAATATTTACCCTATTCTTAGTAGACTAAAATCCACTCTTCCCAGGAGAAATAACAAAAGCAAAAATATGAGTTGAGGCCAGCAGTGGACAGCACCGTCTTATGTCTTGCTACTCCTCTGGGTCAGATGCTCAGAGTCCCTTACCCCGGTTCATCTCATTATCCATCCCCTCCTCCTGGTTCATCCTTTAGCCTCTACCCAGATAGGCAAGTGATTTTTAATAGGCAAGTGATTTTTAATAGGCATCCTTAAACTCTTCCAGGGCTCATCCTATTATGCCCAAGACAAACAACCTACACTCCTGACATGAAATGCTCCAGACCTTGCCTGTCAGACCTTGTCTTCCCTTACTCTCCCTGTATACTCATGGTCAGCCATGCCAAACTGCTGCTATCTGATGTGCAATTCTCTCAGCGCTCCTTTGCATTTGACACACCTTTACTCTCCACAGATGCATCCTTCTTCTTTGTCTCTCTTTACTCTGTGTGTCAAATATTGGCCCTATTGGAAATATTCTTTCTCTGAAAGACTTAGGAGTTACTTTGCTCTGTTATTATTTTGCCGTGTGTGTTTGCACTATATTACATTATATATTATATGAATCTAATTATCTCATTTACCTGGATCATCATTTGCATTGCAATCTAGCTGCATGCCTGTCTCTGTAGCAGATGGTAAGTAACTTTAGGGCAGGAACTATAATTGCAATTACATCATAAAACAGAGAGAGGGCAAAGTCAAGGAAACCCTCACTATTCATGAATTCAGCTACACTGATTCCTGTTTGCTAACCACCCTAGGTACTCATCATATTGCTGAGGCATAAATGAAAACCACACACAGAGAAGCTGATATAAAAGTCCCCTGGCAACTGAGTAAACCTAACTAATCATCAGAATTCACATCAAAATTAGCAAAGTCTAGAAGAGGAAAATAAAAACAGGTGGAGGCCTGGGATATTTTTCTAGAATAGAAGTGATCAGACAGGTTTTTAACAGGTATTTTCTGTGAAAATATCCAAACAAATTTGGAATGCAGTGAAACAAGACAAGATAGGTCTCTTTACAACAGAACTTCTTGGTACCAGTAATATGCTAATTGCGTGCAATGTGTACCTAAAAAGAGGTATCATATATAGAATTTCCTTTAGGTCAGCATCCAGACCAAAATATTTGTTTATAGGAAATATAAAAGAGATAGAATAAATAAAAACAGAGCTAGCTACTTTGGGAGGTATAACATCAACAATAACAACTCCACACAAAGCTTCCTAGGATCTTTACATTCTTCTAAAGTTTTATATTTTATTTTGTCTTCACAACAACTCTATGATACAGCATGACTGTGATTCTTATTTTACTTGGAGAAAAAAGATTAAATAAATTACTAAGATCACATAGCTAGAAAGTGCTCAAGCCAGGATGCAGACTCAAGCAGTCTGTCTCCCGAATATGTGTTCTTACCCATTACACCACATCACTTAATGAAACTCTCATTCATACATTCCAAAATTAATGATTAGCTGGATATTAAGCAAGAAGGAAAAACAAGCATGGTGATTAAATAGAAAGCTAGGGGTTTTTAAAGCTCTACTTGAGAAAATTAGAGATGGGGCCAGGTGGTAAAATCTCTGTAATTATAATTATGAAGTATATAGTCATGATAGTCCAAAGTCATAATTAATTAAAATTAAGAAGCATCTCAAGCACAGAACAGGTACCCAGTCTCCTACACCACACTAAGGAGAACAGTGTGGTGAGGCTTTGGAAGGTTCTCACCGTGACTCTCTTCATATCCAGCTGGCGCAGCTGCGTCATATTCTGGAGCACGGTGTGTTTGTACCATGACTCTTGAGCTATTGGGTTGCCATCAAAAGTGATGTCTGAGAGGGAAGTCGAGTCAGCAAGGCAGGAAACACTGTCAAAACTGCAGAAGAGACAGAAACCATTGGGTTATTTTGAGGCCTTTCAAATGATACTTTCAACCTGTAATAGACTTTTTAAAGAATACTTTTAGATTTACAGAAAAACTGAGAAGATACTACAGAGTTCTGATATACTTCATGTGATTTCCCCTAGTACTGTATTAACATCTTGCAATAGTATAGTACCCTTGTTACAATTAGTGAACCAGTATCAAACATTCTTACTAAAGTCCAAGTTTCACCTATATTTCTTTAGTTTTACCTTAAGTTTCTTTTCTGTCCTGGGATCCCATCCAATAATGTCACATTTAGTAGTCCTGCCCCCTTAGACATTTGGCTGTGACAGTTTCTCAGACTTTCATCATTTTGATGTCCTTGATAGGCTTTGCAGAATACTCACCAGCTATTTTGTATTAGAATTTGTCTGATATTTTCTCATAACTCAATTGGAGTGAAGGTACATACTATTAATATGACACAACACTTGATATTAGCATGGGTCATCTGGCCAAGGGAGCATTTTTCAGGTTTCTCTAGTGTAAAGTCCCCACTCCCTCCCCTCATTTCATACTAACACCTTAGGAGGGAATTAATTACATGATGTGTCCCCTACCCTTAGGAAGCTCCCCTCCTTGAAGTCAGAGTAGCAGGTAAATTATTGGAAATTTTTCTTCACAGGGTATCTATCTCTTTTTGGTCGGTTTTTTATTTATGTAAGTTTAGACCTGTGGATAGTTATCTTATATTTTAGGTTACAGTCCAACACTACTTTGTTTATTTTGTAGTTCAGTGTGTTCCATCTTTGGCCATTTGGAAGCTTTTTGAATTGGCTTTTATCTTCCTCTACTCCCATGGATATGGCTTTTCTTTCTCCTTTTCCTTCTTTCTCTTCTTCCTCACTCTTCTTCCACTTCTCCTTTTCCTCCTCTCTCCTTTCTTTTCTTCTTTTTTTCTCATTCTCTTCCTTCTTTTTTCTTCTTGAATGCTGCTTTAATTTCTGGCACTTTAAGATTTTCTCGACTCACGTACTGTATTTCCTACCCTATTCCTAGAATCAGCTATTTCCCCAAGGAGTCTTTTATTGGAGAATAGCAGTAAAAACAAAGATCAGGGGAGGTGTACTTTTTGCTTTTCAATGTCATTTCTTTTAGGTCCCTCAGCTGAGAGAGCAGGGAAGTGCATGTGTGCATACTAACCTGGGGACAGAATACACACGTCTTCACACTTCTCTGTGTCGCCGTCAGTGTCTATATGAAGCTAAACTCAAGTTCATACTGGCATCTCCAAATCTAATCCATTCTCAAACGGCTCATTGAAGCCTGCACAACTTGCTTATCTGGGAATTCCTACTCCAACAAGGAGAAAGCTGGATTCCACCACCTGCTAATATTTTGGCTCAAGCCAAATTAAAGTACTTCTGATCATTGCAAAGCTGAAAGGCAAAGTTTTTATTTCTTCTACTTGTCACCTTCCCGCCACACATCTGGCGCTCTGTGAATATCAGATATTCTCTATAAGCTAAGTGGGGTTGTCACTGTACCAGCTGTCACTCCATACCAACCCCTTCCTCAGAAAACAGGGAGGGAGAGTGGGAATTGCAGAGCCATCAAGGGATCTGAAGCAGAGGGGCTAATATGATCAGAACCTCATTCTAGAAAAATCCAACTGTAATAACACGGTTGAAAGGAATGAGTTCAGTGCCACAAGCTAGTTATATTGTAGGTTGCAGTAATAGAGGTGACAAATATTAAGGACCTAACATATCAAAAACCAAGGTAGAAGGTAGGGTAGGAAGGAAGGGATAGGATCTCTGGAAATTTAAAGTGTGGAACAAACAAATTAGTAATTGAAATGAGATGAGAGAGGAACTCAGATTAATTTCTAGGTTTCTTTTTCAGGTAAATGACTGTAGTTGTAGTTATAAGGGTTCATACTTTGTCACACTTCATTGAATTCTACACTTAAAATAGGTATAATTTATTACATGCAAATTATTTTAAAATTGATTCAGAGAAATTATTAAAAATGCAATATTTGATAGATCACATTTTCATCTCCTTTATCTAAAACTGTAACACTGGTGGCCAGTGGGTGTTAGACAACCATAGAATAAGGCCAGTCATTTAAATCTTAAGATATTTACTAATGTGAAAGGCAGAAGTAACAGAGCCAGTAGATGGCCTATGCTGAAGACTATTTCCACTCAGTGACCCAGCATAACTGAACAAATTAAAATATAATTAAAATATAAACTTCTTGAGGGCCAGATATCTGCAGAAAGGTACTATGATCACTGCCCTGGCATCTAATATAGGATCTATCATTCAATAAGTGTGCAATAAAGTTGTGGTAAATGAATGAAAGAATATGATGAACTGAAATGATTCCAAAGGGTCTACCCTTGATTAAAAAAAAACATAAATTTTCTACTATTCTTGGAACTATTACTTAAAAGATAACATGATATTCAAGAAACATTATGACCTGATATATACCACTAATCAGATAGAGGCAGTGAAAAAGGGAAATATTCCAGGAACATAGAGAAGTTGAATAACTTCATTTTATTATAGGTAGATTGAATTTTCTTTATTTATTATTCATTTACAAGCTAGCCTACAGAGAAGCTATGATTTGTTTTTTATTGCTAGGTATAACTTAAACTAAAATTATTTTTACTGTTCTCAGCCCTATCTATCAAATATTCCTTTGGGGAATAAAATTAGTCTAATAACTACCACTTGAATTAGTCTAGTAATGGCTACTGTCATACAACAAAGTGTCGTGGCTTGTATCTGGATGTTCCTCCCAAAGCCTTATGTAGTCATAGGTGGGGCTTTTTGAACATGGCTGGATCTAGAGTGTGTAATGCTGGGATTAAGGATGGACGCTGGGATTAATGATATCCCACCTGGGAAGTGAGTGTTACTTGCTTTAGGTTCAGGTAGCCTGGATAGAATATAAGAGACAGATAGAGGGCTGCTGTCATTTGCTACTTGCTACTTTGCTGCCTTCTGCCTGCCATAAACTGTTTCTCCTCTGCTATACCTCTCTGCCATGGCACCCTGCCTTGGAGCCAGCCAATTATGGACTGAAACTCCTACAAACTGTGAGCTACAATAAACCTTCCCTCCTCTAAATTTGAGTGTTGGGCATTTTGTCTCAGCAATGAGAAAAAAGTAACTAAAACACAAAGCTTAACAGTAACTTCACTGAATTAAAATATAAAGCATGTTTGCATGTACAGAAGAATATAATATGCCCAGTAAGCATAGTCATTATGAAGACTGTCAGACACCTAAAAGATCTACAGCTGTCCGTATGTTCTGTATTTGCAATTCTAGCACAACAAAACAGGCATCACAAACAGAAAAATCATTGCAAAATACAGCAGGTACATTCTTGCAACCAGCTTCTAGACCAGTTGCTAGTGTTGACTCTCAAGAAGAGTTTTTATGCTTTGAATAGTTTTATGAAAGCAACAATAAGTTTGTATTTGGCCCAGAAGATTCCTCACAGAACTTCATTTCCATCTGCAAGGCAGTTGGCCAACAAACATGCCAGACATTCCTCAAAGCTCACTGCCAAAGTATATATAACTTTAAAGACATTGTCTAACCAAATAAAACAATGCTCTTAAATACAAATACAGACTAATGAAGGGTTCTATTCCATCTAGCCAAAGAAAATCAAAATCAGACTAAAAGATAAGCCCAGGAATGGAATGGTGCTACAGGGGAGTACTGGCTCCTGAGGACCGCCAGCCTCTGCCTCTGTCTCTGTCATTGTTGTTGCTGTTCAGAACACACACTGGCTCACTTCTCAGAATACACGGAAAAGCTCTGTTCCAAAGGCTGATGTTTAACTCATAATGACTTTAATCTTTTTCCAGATTACTCATACATTTGTTCTTTCCCTGGCAGTCTCCTCCCAAGGGCACATCTGCTCCTTATCTGTTAAAGAACCTAGAGAGGAACAATCTGCCTACTGACTGAAATCCATATCTCAAAAGTAAAAATAAAATATTTTAGTCCATTTTATGCTTATATAATAAAATATAAGGAAAGAAACGATATTCCCATATGTATGTATGCTACATAGATATTTAACTAACAATTTCTAGATATCAATTTTTTTCAAATTAGAAAGTTGCCCCTGTAAGAAAGGCAGATTTAAAGATATGATGATATTCTTAAGATGCTAATTGGGAACAGTGACTCCAAACAAAGTGATTTTAAAAGTTCTTACGATGGTACACATGTTTTCTCTTCTTATTAAATACATACATGGGTACAAATAAATTCCTCAAATTCACTACAGAAAAGAAAATATTCTCAGTATTATAATTCTTCAAGATATGTTCCTTTTAGCCACTTTTAACATTTATGTGAATTGTTTAGTCATTATTCCAGCTACAAAGCCAGTCTAGCAGTGGCCCTGAGTGCAAAGTGATCTGAATGCAGTTCTGTGTAGGCAAGCTGCTCTCGGAGACATTGAGGGTCCAGATAATGCCCTGTGGAACGTGAGTGCCAGAGGGCTACTTTTGATGCTATGAATGAACTGCATTAGACAACAGCCCAATGTACCATTTGCCAGTTTCCATGGTATAAATTTCAACATGGCTAATTTCAAGCTACCAAGACGTTACTGAATTTAAGAAATGCATGTAATTGGGTCTAGGGAGCCAGCTCCAGCACATTATTGCCAATTAATTTCCTCTTTTATAATTAATAAAAGAACAGCTATTATCTGTCTTGAAACAATTCTGTTATTTAGAGGAAGTTCTTTCTATTGATGATTATTCTTAGAATTATTTGGATTTATTGACATAGAATAAACATACAACATTGCATATGCTTCACAAACTGAACATATCTTCATGACTGTTACTTAGATTAACAAATAAAACATTACCTACACCTGGGATACCCTCCTTGTATGCTCTCCCAGCCATTACACTGCCCCATAAGTACTTATCCTCTTGATGCTAATACTAAGGACAGGTTTGCTTTTGAACTTTAAGTAAATGGAATCATACATTGTACTTTTTTTTTGTACCGGGAATCAAACTCACCACCTCACGCTTGCCAGGCAGGCACTATGCCGCTGAGCTAAATCCCCGGCCACTGTACTTTTTTTGTAACTGGCTTTTTTGCTCAACATTTTATTTGGTAAGATTCATACATATTGCAGGTAAGTAGTTATAATTTCATTGTTCCCACTTCTAAGAAGTATCCCAATATATGAAAGTAGTATTAAATTTATTTTCTTTGTTCTACTTTTAGAGGACGTCTACTTGTTTGGGGCTAACATAAACAAAGCAGCTAAGCACACTCAAGTGAACACATTAAACATTTCTGTGGTACATGAGATTTGATAAAAAATATGGTATATGTTTAAATGAAAAAAATCATTATAGGAAGAGAGACATGGTTATTATTGCCCCTCATTTCAAACACACTTATCCCATCACGCTTGCCACTTTGTGAAGCAGTTCTAGAAGTCCTCCTTCATGAGTGTCTTTAGTTGCACTGTCATGGCTGCCTCCATGTCTTGAATCAATTCAAACACTTACCTTTTATAGTCATTTTGACTTTGGAAAAGAGCCAGAAGTTGCATGATGCCTGAACCACTGAATTAGGTGGGTAAGGACACATGATAATATTTTTATAAGCCTGCCTTTCTGTTGGATGGCAGTCAGAAGCACAATTCATCATATTTTTATCACTCTTCATAAAGACACTCACGAAAACGGACTTCCAGAACTGCTTCAGAAAGTGGCAAGAACAATGTGACTAGGACATTGAAGCAAGGGGGAAATACTTGGATGGGCATTTATGGCAATGTGTCTCTTACTGTAATAAATTTTAAAAATTTAAATATTCACCATGGTTGCTGATCACCCTTTGTGTGTGTGTATCTATATCTATATCTATATCTATATCTATATCTATTCACCATGGTTTTTGATCCCTGTGTGTGTGTGTGTGTGTGTGTATGTATATATATATATATATATATATGAGTGGAACTGCTGAGTCACAGTGTGCTTACATCCAACTTTACCAGAACTGCCAGACAGTGTTAATAATTATTTTACTGATTCACACTCAGAGTAACAGAAGTGAGAACTCTAATAGGTCCATGTTTTTGCTAATATTTTTTATCATACGGTATACATTGACAAATTTTACAACCTTACCCTACTTTAAAGTATTAATCCTTCTATATTTCAGAGCTGCTAATATTGCCTGGTGATCAGAATCACTTGTGAAGCTTATTGAAAATATAAACACAGAATGCCCTCCATTTCTATGGGTTCTATACCTGTGGATTCAACCAACCTGAGACCGAAAGTATGATATAATCACCCATGGATTTCGGTGTGGGGGTGTCGTAGCGCTAATCCCCCATGGATACTGAGGAACATGTGCACTTAGTTCTAAAATCTAAGTTCTAATCTAAAAGGTCATCCATTTGTTCTAATTCAATAAGTAATTCTAAGGCAGACTCACGGTTTGAGAACCACTGACCAAAACTTCACTATTCCCATATACTTAAAGACTGCTAACATGAAACTCACAATTTCTTATAAACAAAGCATTCACAATTCTAAGGAGGGCGATTTTTCCAAATTCACAATGTGATATACTAGCCTGTGTTCATAAAGACAATATGTATAAAACTGTGTATTGCAACATTCCTTGCAATAACAAAAAAAATTGATATTCCAAAATGACCATCAGTGAGGAACTCATTAAATAAAAATTAATTCATTCAATGAAACTTAATCCATTAAAAAGATGAAATACAAGTGTAGGGCTTATATTCACCTGGAGTGACTAATTGCCTTGGTTAAAATATTTCCTTGCTAATATTACAGACTAGTGCCCTAGAGATGCCTGAGTGCCTCTTCTCACAGCCCTTGGCCCAGCTCGGGGACACCTTGCATCTTCTGTTCTTTTGGCAGCAAAAAGTGGCCCAGTTAATATTTTCCTTTCAAGCAGAAGCTTCAAAACCCAATGGAGCATCTGTTTCAACTAGATAGTGTTTATACTAACAGCAATGCTTAAATTTTTGATTAATCCCTTGTCCACCTCTATTAACATAGAAAAATGTCTGCATATGACATTTCCAACTAAAAGGTAAGCACTCAAAACACAGTCATATTCTTGGGGCCTGGGGACTTCAACACATAAACTGGGTGAGATGCATGTAATTTAATCCATAACACCTATGTATAGTCTTTATGCATGTTCTTGGGTTGGATCCCCATATCCACATCTATCATTTTCTTCTCTTTGTAAATTACGATCTGACAAAGTATCAACCTCTAATAAAAGTGGCCTTATCATGGGAAAGCTACAAAAAGTTCATTTGCTGCATGAACCAGATGGAATGATTGTTCCCAAAATTTCAGTGTGAAACTGATATTGGTGGGTATAGTGTCATTTTCCATAATATTTTGATAGAACATTCAATATTCACTGTAGTACTTTTGACCTTCCCAACCATTTTTTAACAGCAGTGTAATGCAGCACTGCTCTTTGTCTTATTAAAACAAAAGATTTCTGGCACCTATCATTTCACATAATAGTCAAGTCACAAGAATAATAATGAGAATGCTATATGCATTCAAAAACCAAGGGTATTTCCTCTAACTGAACGGCATCACCTCAACACACACACACACACACACACACACACACACACACACACACTCTATTCTCTTACTCCTGGCCAAGATGGCAATTTCTATATATTCATCTTCTCAAAAGTAATTCCAACTGCAAACTTTCTAGCCTGCATGGACATAGTTACACAGCAAAGTGAGTTTTAACTTTATGTTACAATCCCTTAGCTATTTGCAGCCTTGAAAGGGGATATATAATATACTAATCGAGTAACATGTTGTTCGGAAGCTTTCTTTTAATCCTTATGAAGAAAAAGGGCCTGGAATTATAGCTACAGGCAGAAAGAGGAGTAAAACTGAATCGCTCCCCTTAAGAAATTTACATTCTGGTATAACTAGGAGAATATATATATATATATATATATATATATATATACACATATATATGTAGTAAATACATAGATATACGCAAAAATATACATATACATGAGGTAAGGGCAGAAGCACAAAGTGAATATTCTAATCACTCTCCAAAAAAAAACATAAAACAATATAAAATCAATGTCTATAACATAAACTAAATGGCAGAGAGAATACCCAAATAACAACTTACTTATAAGTACAAAATTAAACAGTAAGTCTCAGCAAAAAATCTCTTAGATCTATCCATTTATACTTTGATGGACAGCAAGAGCATTACAGGGAAAAACTATGGAAGAGAGAAGAAAAAAACTAGTAGTGGTCTGAAGCCAAACTGAAATCATCAGAAAGAGGAAGTGCATTCAAATTGTAAAAGTCCTGGAGGAGGACAAGTAGATCAGGGCAGGTGCTTCTAAGGGTACTTCAAGGCAGCAGTCTTCAAAAAGCTAAGTCAATGGTTTTGACAATGCAAGAGGTAGAGGGGCCGGGAATATAGCTCAGCGGCACAAATGCCTGCTTGAGAAGCACAAGGTCTTGAGTTTGATTTCTGGTACCAAAAAAAAAGAGGTACAGGGCCCCTTCACAGACTGCATGGAAAGAAGATAATAGGCAAAAGGGGGAGTGGTGTAGAGCCTTGAAAGGCAAAAGAGAAATAAAAAATTAAAATGAAGAAAAGGACACACACCAATTCTCTCCACAACAAAAATATATTGAACGAACTATACCTTGCTACACTGACAGAAGCGTCCTTGATATAAGATCTTTGTAAACCACTCAATTATGCAAAATAAAAAGGAAAAACCAGACTAAATCTATACATTTTTTTAATAGAAAATGAAACCCACTCATGATTAAACCCCTCCCCACCAGAAAAACCATTGAAGAAAAAACCTGTAACACAACATTCCAAGGTGAATTAAGTATCTTTAAATAAACATTTGGAGAAAACAACAGTATTTAAATAAGAATTTCAAAAACTAAAAACAGAAATAAAAATAAGAAAGAAATAAAGAGTTGATTGAACTTAGGAAAGCAATGATAGCAAAAAAGCCAAAATAATCTCAGAATCAAAGACTAAATTACAAAGTCACCCAGGTAGAGTAGTAAAATTTTACTAAGCAGAGTGAAAATGAGATAAATAAGCAGATATAAAATAGCAGATAGCTGAAGAAGAAAGTAAATGTGTATAATAATAGATCCTAAAGATAAAAACAAGTAATCGGGCAGAATATCTAAAATTATAATTCAAGAAACATTCCAGAAATAAGAAAGGACCTAAATGGGCATACTCAGAAGGCCCAAGAAGTAGCAGGGAAACTGATCCAAAATGATCAATTAGCAACATACTGATAGAGCTATTAGACTTCAAAGAAGCGGCGAGGGAAGCCTTCAAGGCCTCTACTCACAAAGATCAGCACTGAATCAGACTGGCTCTAACTGCAAATTTATAACACAAGGCAAAAGTGCAGCATTATTAAAAATAACTCAAGGAAAGAATGAGTGAACCAAGAGTATTATATCTACAAAAGCTGTCCTTCACACACTTCTCAGATAAAGAAATACAAATGGCAGATAAATACATGAGAAAATGTTCAACAACATTAGTCATTCGAGAAATGCAAATTAAAACAACACTGAGATTCCATTTCACCCCAGTAAGAATGGCTAGCATTAAGAAATCAACCAATAACAAATGCTGGCGAGACTGTGGAGAAGTAGGAACTCTTCTCTACTGCTGGTGGGAATGCAGACTGGTGAAGCCACTGTGGAAATCAGTTTGGAGATACCTCAGCAAAGTAGGGCTAGAGGTCCCATTCAACCCTATTCCCCTTCTGGGTATTTTCCCAAAAGATCTGAAAACATCATATCACAGCAATATGTGTGCACCTGTGTTCATAGCAGCACAATTTGTAATTGCTAAACTGGGGAGGCAACCCAAATGTCCATCCACTGATTATTGGATAAAAAAAGTATGGTACTTTTATATAATGGAACATTACTCAGCTATAAAGAAAGATAAACTTGAGGCTATTATAGGTAAATGGTCACAACTAGAGACCATACTCATAAATGAAATAAATCAGACCTGCATATGTAAGAATCTTATTGTCTCAGTAGTGTAAGACCTGAAAGAGTGAATAAAAACTAGGAGGTATGATAGACATTGTGAAACAAAAGGAAAATGCTCAAAAGTAAAGGGCAACTAGGGTATGGGAAAAGAGAAGGGAAAGAAGGGGAAATTATGTAAGTATGTATATACAGGATAGCTAACATAGTTGTACTACTGTCTTCTATTGCTCTACAGAAAGGAACAGTTAATGATTACTTGTTTGATCAATCTTGTATGTCTCTATTTGTTTTCTTGAGAAACCACTTTGAAGCTGTCAATACGTAATACAACAATTGTTAATTTCCTACAACTTTGTCTGTAACTGTTTTGTTTGTATTGTTATTATGCTATTTTGTAAATGGATGTCTTGTTTGTTAATATGTTTTCCTTCTTTTATTTCTTAAAATAAAAAAAGCTGTCCTTCAACAGCTGCCTTCAGGTTTCAGCTGATACCTTCAGGGATAAAGGTACCAAAAAGAATTTTAAACATACAAGATATGTGAATATGCCGCACCCATCAGCACTCCTGAGGAATACACGGGGTGTGCTGGGTGCATGAAGAGATGACTGAGAAAACTTGAGCAAAATGATTGACAAGAAGCCTCCAATAAATAAGTGTAGATCTAAAACTAAACTAAAGGCAGAGCCGGGCATGGTAGCACACACCTGTAATCCCAGCACTTGAGAGGCTGAGGCAGGAGGACTGCCACAAATTCACAGCCAGCTTGGGCTATGTAGTGAGTGCAAGGCCAGCCTGGACTACATAGCAAGACCATATCTTCAGAAAAAAAAAAAAAAAAAAAAAAAAAAGGGACTGGGGATGTAGCTCAGTGGCATAGCAGCTTCCTGGCAAGCACAAGGCCCTGAGTTCAATTTCTGGCACCAGAAAAAAAAAAAAAAGAATGTGGGTGGAGGGATACGATGCTATACAGAGTATATAATGTTTTTATGTTCTGCAAAATAGAAATAATGCAACTTAAAAATAGAAGATGGGATGAGACAAGTAAAATAAGCTCATGATTAATATGCAAGTAATGCAAAAGAGTTAAAGAATAGCATTAAAACATGACAGGAAAGTAAAGGAGTTAATAAAAAAGGGTATTTAAATGATATTAGGCTTAACGTAATCCCCAGAACAAAAATATAAAACTTCCCAAAGACCAAAATAAATTTTTAAAGTATCATGTTAAAAAGACATCTAGAACATGTAAGCATAATGGATTGGAATAATAACAAAATTACATGACAGACATGAATTCTTTGGTCATGTGAATAAAAGTAAATCAGCTTAACTATAAAAGAAAAGATTTTCAACTTAGTTTCACAGAGCAAAAACTGAGATGTCTAAAGTAAACTGTTTTGGGAAGCACAGGGTCAGACAGCAATAGCTCTATAATTTGGGGGGTTATGACCCACAGTTAATAACAGTTCTATAATTTAAATGGTTGGAAAAGCCAATATGTAAAAATTACATGAAATACAAATTTCAGCATCCATGCATAAAATTTTATTGGAACACAGCTCATTCTTTTTTTATTGTTTATAGCTATTTTTATATTACACAGGCAGAGTTAAGTACATGAATAGAAAGACTTGGCCTGCACAGAATCAGATAAACGATACTAATGTAAATTTCCTACACACACACACACACACACACACACACACACACACACAGAGCTTCATGGGCAACACTCCCAAATCTTCAAAGACCAGTACCAATGCTTCATAAATTGTTACAAAACATTAAAAATGAAGGAAAACATATTTATTCTCTCTTTGAAGCCAGTATAGCATTGATACTTAAATGATAAAAATAGCTTAAAAAACAAGAAAAGGTCAGATCACCGCCACTTGCAAAATATTGTTGAAAAGTTTTTTTGATGACTTTGCTTCTATTTGAATAACTCTCACATGCAGTACTGTAATACATAATGAACATAAAAGTACAGTATTGTACTGTATAGTACAACCATCAAAAATTACAGCATTGTATAAACAAGGTTTATGGTACAAAAATGGAGGGCTGTAAGTCCGAACGGCAGGTTGTAAATCTGAACAGTCATTAAACAAGTGTGTCTTTAAATAAGGGATATCTGTATTCACAAATAGAAAAAGTTTCAGATAATTTTGTATAGAGCAAATCAAATCTTTTTTATAGTTGGACATACACGTATTTTTTAAAAAATTCAGACAATTTTGGATAGTCTTTTACTTTACATTACACACTGCAACCATTAATTTCTTCAATTAGGTATAATGGGATTTTATATGGGAACTCTGATATTATTACATTAATATTCATTGGTGCATCTTGCAAAATGAATAGTTCTTTTACCAGTACATGACTTATAATATGCACTGGTCAGCTTGGAAAATAGTGGTTCAGATTTCTCTATAACATCCAAAACATTTTTGTTAGTATCATCAGTCTTAGCAAAAAGTCTTCCAGGTACTGAGACGCTATCACATGCACAGCAGTAGGTACACTTTTTCCAAAATTTTGATTTTTAGCATCATTGCTTGAATTTTATCATTGGCAAAACATATTTGTTCATTTTCATTTTTTTTGTTTTTGGTACCAGGAATCAAATTCAGGACCTTGCACTTGCCAGGCAGGCACTTGTGTCACTGAGGTATATCCCCAGCTGTTCATTTTCTATGTGGGCCAACTTTGTTCATTTTTATATTTGTAGTTTCATGTAGAAATGGTGTTCTATTTTCTTTGTTGTTTTGTTTTTTGAAATCAACATTGGTTGTTATATTGCATCTTGTTATCTTCAAAGTAGTTGTTCAGATTACCAGATATAGGCATGCAAAATTGATCAAATAATTAAGCATTAACTTCCTTTCAATAAACCAATAGAAATTAGTAGTACAGTTATCTTAGCTATCTTGTGTATATTTATATATTCTTTTTCTTTCTTCCTTTCTTTCTTTCTTTCTTTCTTTCTTTCTTTCTTTCTTTCTTTCCCTCATTCCAGTTGTAAATTGCGCTGCTATGTTAAAAAGTTTAAGTAAAACATTAGCAGCAACATTCATTGCCACATTAAGAAAATTATGTAACTTAACAAGTGCTATTTCTTCTAGAAATGCACAGTTTGTTCAATATTGGGAAATCTGTTTAGTATATAATACTAAAAGATCTAAGGAAAAATCATATGAATGTCTCCAGAGATACTAAAAAGCCCTAGGAAAAATTTGGCATCCATTTGTTGAAGAAAATAGAACTTGATGGATACTTTGTTAATATGATGAAAGATAAACAGAAAATAACTCTAAAGCCAGCCTAATATACTTAACGTGGAAAAGTTTGCAGGACTTCCACTAAAATCAGGAATCAGTTAAGTGCACTCACTATTTCACAGTCAGTGCAGGCAAATGAGAA
This sequence comes from Chinchilla lanigera, assembly GCF_000276665.1. Classification (NCBI taxonomy): domain Eukaryota; kingdom Metazoa; phylum Chordata; class Mammalia; order Rodentia; family Chinchillidae; genus Chinchilla; species Chinchilla lanigera. The sequence continues at coordinate 5,966,463 of NW_004955450.1, forward strand.
CTAAATTAGAATATAAGAAATGGGGGGAAATAAAATAATCATTATCTGTAGACGACATATAATACAGTTGGAAAGCCACAGTTGTGCTACCCAACACAGCTAGGAATTAACTAGCTTATTTACTTAATTTTTAATTTAAATTCAAATGGCTACATGTGGCTAGTGGCTACCACACTGGACAGAAGATTTAGATGATTTCCATCTTCACAGAAGGTTCTATTGGACAGTGCCGCCTGACCCAAACAACGGAAGTCACACAGAGAAACCACTAGCCTTCATATACACAAACAAGTTAGAACACAGAATGTGTTCTAAGGGTACAGAAAGGGTAGAGAAAGTCCCCTTTATAATATCAACAACAAAAAATAAAATACTTAGGAACAAACTTAACAAAGTATGTGCAAAATCTATATGAGGAAAACTTTAAAACATACCTCCCTGAAAGATGCAAATGAGGCTTAATTAAGTGAAAATACATTCTTCATTCTTATATAGAATGACATAGCATAATAGAGAAATGGGTTTCCCTAAGATAATTTATGAATTTAATGCAATCACAAGAAATAGACATACACATTTGTTAATAGAGTTAGATGAGTGGATATTAACGGTGATATCAATTGTGATAAAGACGGGTTTTCTAACAAGTGGTTTTGGGGCAACTTGATACATATTTTTAAAAAACTAACTATTTTTACATCATCTAAAAGAATAAATTTCAAGTAGATCAGATACTTGATGTAGGGGCTGGGGATTTAGCTCAGCAGCACAGCACCTGCCTGGCAAGAGCGAGGTAGTGAGTTCGATTCCTGGTACCGGGAAAAAACCAAATAAATAAATAAATAAATAAATAAATTTATATAGATACTTGACATAAAAATTAAACCCATATAGGTACTGGAAGAAAATACGTGAATCCTTCTACACTCCTCATGTATCTGTTTATGTGTGCAAAAGCAAACATGAGAAGGACAAACCAGAAGAGCATGAGATTAGCTATGTACAGAGCGGGGTGGGAATGGGCAGGGAATGAAGGAGTGATGGGTCTCTGAGTGACACCTTTGTGTGGAGTTCTAGGTTTTAGAATGATTGTTAATTACATAGACCAAAATATAAAAATATTACACTAGCTAAGTTGAGAGGAAAAAGCAACAAAAATGGAGTACATAACAGAGTCAAATAAACCTTATGGTTAAAATGAGTAACACGTCATATTGAAAAGGCTGAGGAGAACTAACTGAAGCAATGTTTTTTTTTAGCACTCAAACTCAGGACCTTGCACTTGCCAAGCAGGCACTTGTGCCACTGAGCTATATTCCTGGCCCTGAAGCAACTTTTGGACACAGTGTTTGGATGGTTTATCATTAGGCAAGTGATAAAACACAGGAAAAATAAATACTGAAGCCTAAGTATTTATTATTTATTTATTATTGAACCCTCCTTATCCCCATAGAAGTATAAGTTAGTAACTACTTTCCACACACCCAAGGACTAGCAAATAAGTAAATATATTAACCCGTATAATGGGGCTGGTTGTTGGGAATGTGATTATAAGTATGGTAAGGGAGGGAGGGTGGGTGGCTAAAATAAGCCCTGTGGTCTTAGATTGTAATTGGAAGTTTCAGTGTGAATTCATGAAGGTAACAGTATGAAGTCATGGTTACTTTTGGTTTGTTTTTTAATAGAAAAAAGCATTTTCTAAATTAAAAAAGTATTTTCCATTTATTTTTGATGCAAAAATTATTTATATTTAAATGAGATGTTTTGATACACACATATATTCACATATATGCTGTGATCACCACAATTAACACATCCATCAACTCACACAGCGAACGTTTATGTGTGTGAAGGGAATTTAAGATCCCTAGCAATTTTACATATGCAACACATTACATTATCATTAAGTGTACATATTAAATGTCCAGAACTTATTCATTTTTTTTGTTTTGTTTTGTTTTTGGCACTGGGAATTGAACTCATGACCTCAGGCTTGCCAGGCAAGCACTTATGCCGCTGAGCTACATCCTCAGCCCAGAACTTACTCATTTTTAAATGGAGATTTTATGCCCCCTCAGAAGTTTTTAATATATATGCAGATATAAAAACAAACATGTATGATGGTCTACACACACATGTGCACACACATGAATTCTGCCCACTGTGATGGGATAGAGGCAGTGATACTCTACCACTAGTGACATTAAGCACACACTCAGACCTTGGTTTCTAAATGCCATTCTCCACTAAGGGAAATTAGGACTCCTTGGAGAAATGGCCGATTCCAGAGGCAGGACTATAAACGCACGAGATGAGCCTAGAAGCCTGCAACAACTCCTTGTGCCAGAAAGTAAAAAGTACTCGGAGAAACAGGACATATCAAAAGATGACAAAGAGGCAGCTTGACAGATTAAAGAGAACTTGAGCATCAGAACAAATAATAGTAAAGTTAATATCCTTTTTTTTCTGTACATAAAAGCTTTGCTGAAGGAGTAAAAATTCCTGAGGTTTAAAAGTATGGCTCACTCTTCTCAATACAAACTTGAAAGGATAATCCACAGCTTTAGAAGGTAGAACTCCAACATGAATGCTTAGAGATAGAATGAAAGGCAGTGTGTGAAGCAAACGTGCTCTACCAAGTGTGTGATGATATGAAGTGAGACCTACGCAGAACTCTGCCTGCGTATTTTTAACATACTCAGATGCATTTGAGAAATGGGACACTCTGCGAAGAGACAGGACAACCATGCTGTGGAGGAAGGGAGACATTTAGATATCTAGGTCAGGCAGACAGATGGCTTTGGGAGTTTAGGAAGGCCAGAAGTAGAACATATGTCTCTCTCTCTCTCTCTCTCTCTCTCACACACACACACACGTGCACACACACTGGAAATGAGATAAAATGACCCGACATGGAGGCACAAATGAATAGCTAGGTGTAACATTTTTGGGCACAAAGAATGGAGAAAGAACTTCATCAAATACTGATTGCTATTACCTGCCTGCCCTCCTTCCCTTCCCTGGTAACAGGACACTTCCTTCCTGTAGTAAACCTAACCCACAAAATGATCCCACTCACACTGTCCTAAGGCACAGGGAACCGATGCCCAGAATTGAACAGTCACTGTGCCCTGCATGTACCTGGCCAGCATGATGAGCTCTGACGGGGTACCTGACCTAATTAAGCACACGACAAGATCAGGCACGTTCAAGGGTATAGCCATAGACTAATTAAGTGAAATCATAAGGCTCTAAATAGTCCTTCTCAGACTATACTGTGCATTTGAATTAATTAGGGATCTTTTTAAACATGATTAAGATGTGATATACATAACACTTCCCCAAGATGAATGTAATTATTAGGTGTCACAAAGATATACTAATAAAAAAAGAGAAACTAAAAAAAAAGTGGCAATCAGCAGGTCTAGGCTAGAGCTTGAGATGTTCAGACAAGCTTCCCAGTGCTGCTAATACTGCTGGTCCAGCGATACAATTCTGAATGCTAGGTCTCTTCAGAAACTTTCCACCAGAGCTATCAGATGAAACACTCTTGGAACCAGAGCTGCTAAGTGATAGACTGTAATTAGCAAGCTGTTGGATTTTTCTACAAGCTGCAGCGTTTGTTTTGTGTTTCTGTCACTGGGGGGCTTTGTGTGTTCTCCGTCATGATTAGATTATAGAGTCACAGAAAACAAAAGTCGTGTGTATAATCTCTGTCACTCTCCACAGGGTTGTATTTGGTGTTCTACACAAAGAGATGCATGATCACTGCACTTCAATAATCAGCTGGAAACAATGAATTCTGATGAAATTAAGATATTTTCATGAAATGGCAAAGGATGTGAAGGAGGAGGGTCAACTAGCTATCACTACTGTGATAAAGTAAAACATCTGCTAGATATCCCTCAGATCCAAAACCTGCATCCTAAACCCACCTAGACAGAGGAGGGCTCAATATCCCCCACAAAATACTTTTTCTTTTTCTTTCTTTCTTTCTTTCTTTCTTTCTTTCTTTCTTTCTTTCTTTCTTTCTTTCTTTCTTTCTTTCTTTCTCTCTCTCCTGCAGCTGCCCCAAACACCTCCCAGCTGGCTCTGGCTCCATCATGTTCCCCACGGCCACTCTGAGATATTTGCTTTGGCTGCAGCAAGTTTCAATCACTAATCCATAGCAGATAACCCCACTTTGTGGTCCCTTGGAATATCTCTGCCCCACCACAGCCATCCTCAATCCACTCTGTGAGAAGCCTGCCTCAGTAGCTTTCCTCATTGCTGAGATAAAATACCAGACACCCAAAATTAAAGGAGGAAAGGTTTATTTGGCTCACAGTTTGTAGAGGTTCAGTCCATAGTCAGTTGGCTCCAAGGCAGGGTGGCATAGCAGAAGGGCATGGCAGACAGGCGACAGCAAAAGCAAGCCACAAGTGACAAGCCTTTCCTTCTGTCCCTCATAGCTTATCCAGTCTACCCACCCTTAGGCCAGATAGCACTCACACCCTTAATCTTAACATTGCATCCTTGATTCCAGCATCACACACTCTAGATCCCGCCAACTCTGAAAAGCCCCACTTATGACTGCATGAGGCTTTGGGGGGATATCTAGACACAAGCTGTAACAGAGCCCTTCTTCTATCCATGAGTACACAGTTAGTTCGACACTGTGGAGGTATGAGCCCACCTTTTCCTTCTCTATAAAAACCTCCCACAGCTTTAGGGAGTCAGTCCACACCCTGTTCCTCCTTATGCTGCAGCATAAGTCCTAATTAAGCCTCTGTTAGATGACACATTTTTGCTTCTTTGTGATTTCTATCTCAAGCAATGCATGCTGAACTGGCACACTAAAAGCCAGCAAAACCAAAAGCTACTTGCACTGAAAATAGCCAGCATCTGGGGCTCATAACAGTGGAGGTGGCTATCAGCCAGAGAACAATGGAGAGCAATGGAGAATTGCTGGAAGATGCCTTCTCTAATAGCCAGAAGAATTCTGAGACCCACTGATAGCGTGAGATGGTATCTGGCATGGAGTGGTGGTGAGGAGGACGGCTAACACCAAGAGCTGATAGCTGCTGGTATTCAAAGCTCAGGACTATTAATACTAAAAGAACTATACTTTGCCTATTTGTCATTTCTATACAAATTGAGTAAAAGAACACTCAGCCAGTTGGTAATGTCTTGGTGACCAATGGAAGGTCCTGAAGAGATGGATAAACAAAGATGATGGCCATCAGCAGTGGAGAAGCAGCTGAAAAACTAGCCCATACCTAATTTCCATCTTACATGTGGCTAAAGACCTCTGCTAGCCAGTGATACACCCAGCTATGAAAAACTGCTAATCCCTCTTATAATCCCTGCAGTGGTCATTTTTGAGAATAACCAACCAATACCCCTGAAGTGCAAAATACAGTAGCAAGTTCCCAAACCAAGACCAAAGAAACCACAGAAAAAATAACTAATGTTGCTAACAGATACTCAGTGGTACCCCAAAGATTCTTAACTTAAACACTATTTTCTTTGAATTTGTAGGTCTACACTGATCTTGTCAATTTCTTTTTAAGTGATCAGAAGTAAGTTTTATATGAAAAAGAACCTGATCAGACATTTCTCAAAGGAATATATACAAATGGCCAACAGGTATAGCAATGCAATGCAAATTAAAACCACAGTGAGATACTACCTCACATTTATTAGGATGGCTATTATCAAAACGACAAGAGAAGTGTTGTCAAGGGTGTGGAGAAAAGAGAACCCTTGTACACTACATCGATGAGAATGTAAATTAGGACAACCAGTATGGAAAACAGTATCAGCCAGATGTGATGGTGCACATCTGCAATCCTAGCACTCTGGAAACCCGAAGCAGGAAGTTAAAGCCCAGCCCAGGCAACTGAGTGACTTAGTGAGATCCTGTCTCAGAAAAAAAGAGAGAAAAGAGCTAGGGTTGTGGTCCTAGGTTCAATTCTCAGTACTAGGAAGGAAAGAACAAAGGAAGGAAGGAAGGAGGGAAGGGAAGGAGGGAAGGAGGGAGGGAGGGAAGGAAGGAGGGAAGAAGGGAAGAAGGGACAATATGGAAATTCCTCAAAAAATCAGAACTACTATTTGACCCTGAAATCCCATTTGTATCTATCTAAAAAAACTGAACTACTATAGGAGCATTTCAAAGACATATGTGCCTCCCATGTTCACTGTAGCACTATATAAACAACCGACATATGGAAGCAACCTAAATGTCTTTTGAAGATGAATGGATAATGCCAGTATATATATCACATTGGCATTACCATATATATGATACTATCCAGCCTTAAAATAGAAGGAAACCTTGTTCTTTGTGACAACATGGATAAATCTGGAGGACATTATGCTAACTGAAATAAGCCAGGCATAGGAAGGTAAATTCTATGATCTTGTTTCCGTGATCTCATCTGCACATAGACTCTAGAAAGTTGAACTCATAGAAGCAGACTACAGCAGTGGTCACCTGAGGCTGAGGAGGGGTGGCAAATGGGAATGTGTTTGAGGAGATGTTGGTCAAAGATAAAAAATTCTAATTAGACAGGAAGAATAATTTCAAGAAATCTATTGTATAGCATAGGGGTTATATTTGATACCAATATACTATTACATACTTGAAAATTGCTAAGAGTGTAGATTTTAAATGTTCTTACCACACAAAAAGATATGTACATGAGGTAATAGATATGTTAGCTTGATTTAGTGATTCCACAATGTACACATATATCAAAATAGCTGGGATAATTGTACTGCTGATGTCTGTGGTTTAGTGAAAGGAATAGTTAATGCTTAAATTCTTTTTTTTTTGACCAATTTTGCATGCTTCTATCTGGTAATCTGAACAACTTATTTGAAGACAACAATATGCAATAGAACAACCATTGGTGAATTTCTACCATCTTGTCTAGTGAGACCCTGTATCATTCCTAATGTTTTTTTTAAACTATTTTTTATTCTTCTTAATGGTTTGATCAATTTTTCATTCTTACATCTAGTAATCTGAGCAACTTTGTTGGAGATTACAATATATAATACAGCAACCACTGTAAATTCCTATCATTTTGTTTTGAAACCCTGTTATCATTTTTATTGTTTTTGTGCTGTTTTGTCTTTCTCTATGTTGTTATTTTGTTATTTTTTGATTCTCTTTAAAATAAAAATAAATAAAAGACATTCCCCCAAATAAACATCATGTTATACACCACAAATAAATACTATTTTCATTTGTCAATCAAAACCTTTTACACACACACACATGTCCAGATGCTAGCTGACAGTTTTGAACTACCCTTCAAGATATTCTTATATTAATAAGAAGGGGCCCTAATTAATTCACTATGATATCTTTATATGCACAAGGATAAACAAGCTTGCTTCACTTTCTTTCAGTGCAAAAATCCAGAATTATTCTTCTCATTTACAGATAACTTCAACTCTTTTACTTGCATGTATATGACATTTAAAAAAAGAAAGAAAGAAAGAACTCCCTGTTTTTTTGTTTTTTTGTTTTTTGTTTTTTTTTTCCGGTACCAGGAACCGAACTCATGACCTTGCGCTTGCCAGGCAGGCGCTTTTGCCGCTGAGCTAAATCCCCAGCCCCAAGAACTCCCTGTTTTAACTAAGCCCAGTGCCCTTCAAGATCAGGCAGTTTTTTTCTTTCCTGGTAGGGATAAGTTTCAACACTCAATAAAATTATCTTTAAAACTAAAAATCAGAAGTTAAAATCCCAAAAAGGGAGAAGTGATGTCTTACTGGGAAGAGTGAGAGAAAGCCATAGTAATCCTAGATGCTCCTACTTTCCGTTCAAGCCATCCAGTCTCCAGCATGGGGCGTTTACTCGTCTCAGGTCCCTGCACAGCAGCAGCTTTTGCTTTCTAATTCCTCCATCAGTGACAGTGAGCAAAAATTCTGATTCAGGAAAGATGCATTAAGAAGCCTGATGTAGGGACCTATCTGACCTGCATTCTGCTATTTTAAACTCTATTTATCTAATTCTTTTCAACTGACTCAAAACTTAGAGCAGAAGAGAAAGGATATATTGGCTATCACTCCTTCCTTCGAACATCAGGTCAGCAGCAGCTACAGAAATACACAGTCCTTATTAACTTATTTCCTAGTTATTTGACATAGCTTTCATATTACATGCATTTTTTCCCTCACGAATAAGAAAAATGATTTTTCTTCTGAGAATAACATGGTCCTGTACTGTCACAAATAGTTTTTGATTTAGTTACTTGTTGCCTCCAATCTCTTAAAGGTTAAAATATGCATAATAGAAGTTTTAAAGGCATTTCTGCAGGGAGATAAAGTAATAAAGACAAAAGCATGAGGTCTTCTAGACAAATGACAATATTTGAGTGAAGTTCAAACAAGCTAAAGAATAGATTTCTGGTCCATTTCTAAACTGCTCATTTTCAATATCAGGAGAGCTTTTGGTAGAAAAGCTAATCTACTGATTAAGAATGAGTGTCTTGGTTATTTTTCTCTTGTTGTGAGACAAAATACCTGATGCCCAAAATTAAGGAAGGAAAGGTTTATTTAGCTCATAGTTTGTGGTGGTTTCTGTCCATACTTGGCTGGTTCCAATGCAGAGTGGCACATGGCAGAGGGCAACAGTTCGTGGTGGCAGAAACACCAAAAGCAACAAGAGCAAAAGGGAGGAGTGGCAGCAAGCAGCCTCTTTCCCTCCCTTACATTGTATGCAAGCTACCCACCCCAGGGCATGTGTAGCACTCACACCCATAATTCCAACACTGGACCATCATAAACTCTAGAAGCCTGCCCCATGACTGCATGAGGCTTTGGGGGGACATCCAGTCACAAACCATAGCAATAAGATTAAATCATTATTTCTTAAATATAAGAATAATGCATTATTGATTTAAGTACAGACAGGTAAATAGCAAAGATGACATATAATCATGACAATTTGAAATTGTACTAGATAGAAGTTGTAATTTCAACCATGATATTAGATGACTCCCCCAGTGTAAACAACTATGGAATCGACAAAATATACGATACATGCACTGAGCAACAGAAAGCATGGCGCTGTGATCCTTGAGAGAAGAGAAACAGAAAGGTCACGTTCATCCTGGCTTTCTGCTGGGGGTACTTTCCAGATCATAGCACAAGAAAGATAGCACAGGGTTCTCGCTGGGTAGATGAAACTGAGGTCAGAGCTTGGGTCCACTGAGACTACTAGATGTTGGGTGAGGGGGAGTGGAGACGAGGAGCTGTACAGAGAAGGAACTCTTGAGCATTTGGTTGAATATTAGGATACACGTGGGCAGGGTGAGACTTACAGAAGCTAGTGAAATATAACTATTGGGAGGTTGTAAGACGGGAAGAGTATCTGCAAGCCACATGCAACCAGGAAACAATGGAATCCAAGTGCAGAGAACACCGCCCCGCATCACCCAGATTATTATACATACATTGGAGGTCCATGAAAGGCCATGCAACAATGTGAGTATCTTCATGTTTCTGCCTGGTAAGGGTTTTCTGAGCAAAGAAAATTGGCACCTCGGTTAAAAGTTGATTAAAAGGACAGTCTTTCAAAGTGATATAGAAATTTCTCTCCCAGAGCTGTGTGTTTACATTCCAAAGGTAATAAAATCCAGAGCTACTTGTTTACATTCCAAAGGATACTCTAGTGCCAGAATGAGTACCACTCTAGATCAGCCATATTTAATTTTTTTTAAAAACTACAAATAAGGCCCAAGATCAACCTGATTCTCTAGTAGGTTATCAAAGCAAAACTCAATACCTCTAAATTCAGGCAACAAAACCCATATTCTCAACAATAGAACACCCAATGTGCCTTGAATATAATAAAAAATCACCAGATGAAGAAGAAGCAATAAATTATAACACATATTAAGAGGAAAATATTTATTAGAAATAGCAGGAGAGATGACATAGATGTTGGAATTAGTAGACAAGGACTATAAAGCAACTACTTTATATATAATCTATATAAAAATATAAAACAGATATTTTTGCACAAATGAAGGGCTATTTTATCTTTGCATCAGATAATTTAGGTACTACTTTCTGAAGCAAGGTCTTAGTTCTTCTTTAAGAAGGAACTTTAAATCTGTTCAAGTGTTCAAAAAGTACGTGACCGAACTCAAACCACTGAAGAAACCCTTTGGTTTAACAACCTTGTGGCAGTTGTTAATGATAACCCAACTTAACTGGGAAAGAATCTTAAAGTGGCTTCTTTGTCTCATTTACTTCTTAGTAGATTTATATCCCAAGGGATAGCCAAGTTGAAACTGCTGCAAATTGAATCCATAGACAACTCAATAAGACAATCTGCTGAATAAGGCTGTTAAAATTAACTATGAATACTGGATAACATCCGATTTAAAATTTGGCTGAATTTGTTCATTACTAAAAACAAAAAATAATTCTGTACCTACTCTATGCCAGTTGTAATAACTATTGTATAAGTTGAATAAAACCTACTTGAGTGCACAAAAAATAGATGTTCCTATGCACTACGAGGCATTCCAAAGGTTGTAGATGAGCCAGGATAGAACAAGGAAAGATAGGTAGAAAGGAGACAAAGAAAACTGTGATTTTAAAATTGTACTGCTAAGAAAAACTGCAGCTTCAGGACAAAAAAGTTATAAGACCCTTTCACTTCCAGGATACATGTTATAAAAAATTCCTAAAGGTACTGAAGATTCAATTAGCCTGTAAGTTGGGCCCATGCTTTTCACCTGTAAATTGCACCTGTGTTCTTCCTCGCACAGACCTCCAAACCCCGAAGAGATAGCACCATGAAGTGGGCAGCATCTCTCTGAATGTTAAACACATGCAAACATTTGCATCTGAGCCTAGCCCACCACATAGGTGGCCCAGCAGACTGTAGGAACAGCATCCTATATTGCCCATCCCGACCACACCCCCAAGACCACATAAATCCCCCAATCCCAGACCATACTACCTCTCCCTCTCTGAGCACCCACACTCCCCTGAGTGCATACTGCTTTGGTCCTAATAAACCTTTCCAAGTCTGTCACCGCTGTGTCTTACAATTTTTTTCCTGTGGCATAACTTGGTGCTAACCTATCCCCAAGGGGTGAGGAACAAGTTGAGGTCCCCATCTGCTCTTTGCAGACCAGTGACAGTAGATAAAGGAAATCTCCTTGTTTGGGGTTTGAGTTTTCATCATGAAGGATAAACAAAAGTTCCTCCAACAGATCAAACTTGAAAGTTCTGCAGACAGAAGTATATATTTAAAGTTCTGGTGTGGTTGATTTTGAACTTGTTTGTTTCCTGAAATTAACTGACCGATTTGGTCACTTCCAAATTTTGCCCTTGTTCACTTGCCTTTATTTTAAATCAGTATGGTCGTTATATTTTGTACTTTTAATACACACTATTTCAAAACCCCTTCTGTATTACTATAAGTACAAAGAATAGCTGTATAGAAAACTACTTATGTAACTTTAGTTTGTTTCTAAGTACAGTTTGGATTTCACTTATTTATACCTTAAGTTTGTTTCTGGATATACTTTGAATTTCGCTGCATTTGTAGAAGAAAATAAAAGAGAAATCATAAAATACATATTGATCTCAATTTATCATCTTTCTTTGCTTCTGACCTAGAAACAACCACCCAATATTTAATTATAAGTAATTCCACTTAGTAATATGCAACAAAAATTCTCCTGTAACTTCTGGAACTGTAACAGTAACAAAACCCCCAAGGACCTTTGATACAATGCTTTAGCTTAAAAGTATTAGTTTGTTGCCATGAATAGCTGTCAGCCTCCCAGTTGTGTATGTGTGAACCCAGACTAAGACAAGGTGTACAAACTGCCTGCTCCCAGAGCCTTAGTTTAATTTTAGTTCCAGAAGATTTCTTTTTAGCAACACATGCACACACATGCAATTTTGAAGTCACAGAAAAATTTCCAGATACTTTATTGTAACTTTAAAGTTTCATTTTTGAGTGCAAAGGTAATTTGTGTGTGTGTGTGTGTGTGTATTACAGAGAAGGTAGAGGTGGAAAAACTCTCCAATAATATCCACTGGGGAAAATAAACGATCTTTGAATTGAATACAATTTACAATTTGGGAAATACTAATTTCAACAGCATTTTATAATGCTAAATTGTGAAACACATATGGTATCACTTTCCACTTGATAATGTTATAAAGGAAGTCCATGGTAGCATTGGCATGTATTTTTGTACCTATAGATTTATTTATTTTTTATTTATTTTTTTTTGTTTTGTTTTTCTCCGGTACCAGGAACCGAACTCACGACCTTGCGCTTGCCAGGCAGGCGCTTTTGCCGCTGAGCTAAATCCCCAGCCCCTGTACCTATAGATTTAATACTTTAAATGACTATATAGAGGCTGAGAGACAAGAAGAAGATAATAAAATAAGCATGCAACTAACAACAGTCAAAAAACCACTGTTATCCAATAGATACTTGTGCCTTTCTTGCTTCCAAAGGTAATACAAACAGAATAAAACAAACATGATTGAGGGGCCCGGCCTCCTCACTGCCTTGTACACATGCTGCCTTTTCTTTATGTCTATTATCCCTGCCTGCTCTGACTCCTCAATAAGCCACGGGCTTACAAATCTGTCTTCCCAAAACACTGTCCCAATGTTTCTTGGGACAATAAGTGAGAAGTATAAAAATGGGAAAAAAACCTCAGATGACTTGAAAAATGCTGTGGGAAATGCTGCCTAAGGTAAAACCACAAGGTCACCTACTCAACTTTCCAATATCCCATAAAATCTCTGCCCTTGCTTCACTTGAACAGCCAGTACCTACTTTAGATCTACTTCCCGACAACACATCTGAATGAAACCGTATGACCTCCATTCATGCTACCTAAATAATCTTCTCTTGGCAGTTCATCCTATATGCAGTTTAGCAAATTAGGAGATACTGTATAAAGCAACTGTATTCTTTTCACTTCAAAATGCTAGTCTAAAGCAAAAATTTATAGAATGTATAATTGTACACAACTGTAAAGATGTATAAGGCATATAAAGAAATTGATTTCTAATGTTCATTAATCTACAGAAACATTTATAGGATAATCTTACAAATATCTCTGTGCAACACATATGTGAGTGACAGTAATGCTAGTTCCTGTACCCCCAAAGAATGCTTCAGTGGCATAATTCTTTATTTAGTGTATAAAAACAAAGACTTTATATTAGAGTGGAAAGTATTATAGCCAGAGTATAAAACCTTTTAAAAAATGAATATCCCAAAAACAATGAAGGAATGAAGTTGGCTTAAACATTTTAAAGTTTTGTGATATTTTAGAATAATTTCTATTTTTGATCTCTACAAGGAAAACCAACACCATCAGAAAGTAATACTGAGATAAGAATACAGTGGAGTATATAAAAGTCATTTTAGGAAAAGATCTAGGTTTTAAATAAAATAGATTTTAATCCAATAATTGTGTCAACTCTAAGAATGATAAAAACAAATTATTATACTTCAAAGTCTATTTTTCTAAAGTGACAGAATATATCTAGTATTAGTTGTGGCTATATTTTTTCACCTCTTTTCTATCTAAAAGAATTCAAAAGCTGGAGCTGGGCTCTTTAGGCAGACCTTCCCACCCACACTTGGGGGATTTTGTTCACAGAAAAAAAGCATAATAGCAATGGATGAGAAAAAAATTCCCCTATTTTATAAACTTGTTTTTATGGGTTATCTCGAGGTAACACCCATCACATTTGGAAAAATGCAATTAAATGGTTGTCTAAAGCTGAATCACGGGTCAAACAGTAGGCAAACACCTCTACAGCAGGTAACTGGGTACTGATACTGGAATTTCTGCTACAAGTGTGCAGTCTTTTCTTAAATTTAAAGCTGTTCTTAGCAGACAAAAAAGACTGTGGATAGCTGATGTCTTCTGATAGTTGATTTCTTCTACCATTAGTAAGAAGATTCACACAGTTTTGGTTACAGTCTCTGTTAACTGAAGCCACACAGGAAATGTAAAGGCATTTTAACAGTATGCCTGATACTAGAAACTATGGCAAATGAATTGTTTTCAGTTTTTGTTTAATTAGTACATATTTCCAGTGCATAATGATTACATTCTTCATGGGGATTGATAGGAGCACATAACACATCTTAATGCTTTTCTTCATATCCTTCCCTCCATCTCTTGGTCCCTTCCCTTTTGTAAAAGTTCTATCTCCCTTTTTCCTGCACTGCCTTTTATTTTGCTCCTTTTATTCTGAGTTTCTCATATAAGAGAACCATGCAATATTTAACTTGTGTGTCTGATTTATTTCAGTTAGCATCATGGTCCCAAATGCATCCACTGGAAAATGAATTTCTTACAATCCAAGATGGCATAAGTGACACTTTCAGTCCTGGAAGAGTGAAGCCCTCTAAATCTATGCTCGGAACACTTTAGGGTTCAGTCTGATTTTACACTGAGAATATATTCTTGAAGGTCAATGAAGCCATTTCTTCTTAAAATACCAGTAAGTACTAATGGAGACAACTAAAAGGCAGTCTGAGGTTCTCTGAGTTTCCTACACAGAAACTGGTTCTTTTCTGGAAATATAATTCCTACAGAGTGGTTTGAAAAATTAAAGCACAGCTTGAGGAAAAATGTAAAAAAAACGACTTTCTGGTAAAGATAAAAAAATGAACAAATTTCATTTACAATACAATGTTGGGTTTTGTTTTGGTTTTTGTCTTTTTGAGACAGGGTCTCGCTATGTAATTCTTGAACTCACTTTGTAGCCCAGGCTGGTCTCGAACTCACAATGATCTTCCTCCTTCAGCCTCCTGAGTGCTGGCATTACAGGCGTGCACCACTATGCCCGGCTACATGTTGGAAAGACCCTGGAAGATAATCTTGCCCTGAAGAATGGTAACGAGAGGAAAACTAAAAAGACACACCTGAAAGCTTGTGATTTGGTGCCCTTTACCCATACTGTAATTACTAATATAAGTCATTAGAGACTTTGTAGCAGCACTGCATCTTCAAGAAACAAAAGGGAAACTTAGAAGTTCCAATGACATCATAAAGAGAAAGCTGAGTCCAAGTAGCATTGTCCTACTAAGGGAAGAGGGGAGATATGAGAGGCCCCCTGGCCTAAAGGAGCAGCTCATCTCTGACATGGTTTTGACATTCCAATGCATACGTAATAAACAGTACTTTGTTGGTTCTATTATTGCTTATAAATATCCTACAGGCACTTTAGCTCCTTACTGCCTGTATCCAGGACAGACCATGCCCACCACCAGAACTCTGATACACACCACTGCATAACTCACAGGTGCAATTTCTGTAGATTTTTTTTTCTCCTGTGTAGTTGTTCTGGGCAAGAGTCTTAGTGACAAATCAATAAAATGAGCTGGAACCTGAAACAACTGCTGTGAGAACTTGGATTGCTTATAGTTTTAAACCTCTCAGGTTCGGGTATTGAATGATCCAAATGACCTTGCAATGGCATGAAAGAGGACCCAGTAAAAAAAAAATGCTCAGGCCACACAAGGAGATCTCTCTGTGTTTGAGGGATTAAATTCTTCTTGTAAGTTTCTTAAAAGACTTGTAATATTTTCACTAGAAGTATAAGTATGTTAGATGCCGAAGGGGGCAAGATATAAAATGAAAGTACAATCAACTACACCACAGTAATAGTGGAAATGTGGGGACCTATAAAAGCATATTGCAAGACCCCTACTGTATTTTCAAATTTTAAAAACTGAACTGATAGTAAGAAATATATTTGCATTGGAAGCCTATGCATACATCTCTATTGCAAAATAACACACACACAAACTCATGCACAGAAAGCACTCACAAACATTAAAAGTAGAAAATTTTAATGAAACAATATTTACTCTTACAATATATTACAACCACTGATATTTTCTATTCTACCATTATTTTTTCCTGGTCTCAAACCACTAAATTGATTCTAGGATTTCTTTAGGAGTTCTGAACAAAAGTTTGGAGCACAGACTAGTGATATTTTTAAGTCAGTTGTGCTACTCACTACAGGCCCAAATCCCTGCGTTAGATCAAAAACTAGTGAATTAGAATCCATGGGAGGTAGGTCCCAGAAAGGTGTGTTTTAGCAGGTGATTCTTATGCTTATTATGGTCTAGGAACACTTGACCTCACTTAATCTGAGATCTGAGGCATGATCAGGATTACTCAGCCAGGGGAAGGGTGGGAAAATGTTACTGCCAAAGAGCAAGGTAAATAGGAAGAAGGAAGAAGAATGAAATTAGGGGAGTCCATTAGAGCTGGAGTCTAGGGCACTGTGGGAAGGCAATTACAATGGAAAGGTAGGCATGGCTCTTTCTGCAAGCTTCCTCTTTGAGTCTATTCTACACTACCTCATCAATAACGTGAATATTCAGCCTTAAAAAGGAAGGAAATTCTGCATTAGCTACAACACACATGGACCCTGATTACATTATGCTGATTGAAATATGCTAGGCACAAAAGGTAATACTGCAGGATTCCACTCTTATGAGGTATCTGGAGTAATCAGAGTTATAGAGACAGACAGAAGAAAGGTGGCTGCCAGGGGCTGGGAGGAGCAGATAGTGGAGACTTGTTGTTTTAATGGATATGGCTTCAGTTTTGCAAAATGAAAAAGATTCTGGAGACTGGTGGCAGAACAATGTGAATGTACTTCACAGTACTGAACTATATACTTTAACAATAGTTAAGATGGTGATCTAATGCTATGCAAATTTTACCACAATTAAAAAATACATGAGACTAAGGATCCTAAACTGGTATTTCACCTTGATTAATTCTTGATTCCCTTCCCATTGATAGCAATTTCCCCTCTGTTCTAGAAACAAAAACTACCATTTCTTTCTAGGCGATCAAAGCACTAGAATTATGAGTACCTTCTTTCTTTTCTTTAAAAACAAAACAAACCTGTAAATACAAAACAAACTTTCCACATTGGAGAATGAAAGATAGAAAACTGAGATGAATCAATTATAGCTTCATCTTAGAATAAATAGCAGAATTCTGTCAATGTCTCATTAGAAATGAACCTCAGTTTTGGCTTCAGATCATAAAGGACCTCTTCTTGAAGGTAGTGAGCAGTTATCTTTAACAAAAACTTTAAAGTTTTTCCTTGTAAAGGATTAGGGGAAATTTTTGCATAAAATGGTGATCTCTAATTTAATAGTCTCATTTTGAGGCCACATAACTAGTAGCTCCCAAATCTAGCACTGAATATTAGAACTGTCTGAGAAATTTCAATAAAATATAGATTCCTGGCCCTCTGCAAGTCCACTGGAGCAGGTTATGTGGTAGTGAACCAGGTTTAAAGCTTCCAGGGTATCCTTATGTGGAGCCGAGGAAGTCACCGGAGGGAAAGACACCTACAAGCACAGCTCCCTGAGCACAGGCTCTCACCTCGCCACACTTTCAAATGCTCTTTGGAACAATGAAACAAAAAAAAAAAATGAAAATATCCACAGCAGTACTGGAAACCCAGAAGAAATACTGTTGATAAACCAGAACACTAAAGAAGTTCTAGAAGATATAAAGCAGAAGGAATCAGTACAAATACACTTGTTGAAAGCATCTATAAAAGACAAGAGCATTACACTGTAAGTAAGTGTCCCAGGTGGAGCCTTAGAATTGTCCCTAGGTCAGAGGTAGCAGCAGGGGTTCGAGTGGACATAGTCAGTTGTCCAGGCACTTATCAAAGTAACAATTTGTTACCTTTCATTTTTAGACTGGCTGACTCCTAAACTATCCCCAGGTTGGAAATGATGAGAGAGGACAGTGCTCTAGGTAAGTTTTGGTGGCCAAGACCAGCAAGGAGCCCTGACTCAGAAAGCAAGTCTCGTGTGTGCACATCACTAAGGAAACTTGACCTCTAAGAGGCGGCCCGCCCCCTCCCTCCCTCTGCACACAGAGCTCCTGTACAGTACTCATAATTGGCATTCATAATAGATTTTTCACTTATTCTGAGGAAATGAATCCATCTGGTAGACCCTAATTTATAAATATGAACTGCCAGCCAAAATAGCACAGAAATAAAGGAGCACAGAAAGAGTAAGCACTTTTGTTTCTTTTGTTTAAATAACAAACACAGGTACCAACTCCAAGAAAGAAAAGTAAATCTGGAAATCCAATAAAATGTCATCTCACTAAAAAGCATGAGTAAGCTGTAATAGAGACTCATAAATTAAAATAATGAGAGTCAGGAAAAACAAAACAATCTTGAAGAGCTAAACAGTGGTATGATCATCTCTGAAGAACAAATTAGATACAACTGCCCCTCCTGATGAACCATGGAATGTTTCCCTTAGAGTGGTCATCAGGAAATGGACTTTCACTGCACCCCCATCAATATATGGGCTCAGGGGGCCCTAGGCTTAGTGTACAGGTAGAGAGAGGGAAAGACTGGAATTTCACTGCAGGTTCCCAAAGGGCAAACCTAGCATCACGAACCCTCTGTGTCAGCTTTGCTGGGGTTGTGCCCTACCTGGAATATGTTAAGTACCCTTCACTTTTCTAAGGGAAATAGCCTTCACTCATAGCTCAGCCAAGTACCACCTCCTCCTGGGAAGGCTGCCTTGACCTCCCTCCCCCAGGCTAACTTGTATTCCCTGCTGCTCTCCAATTATCTCTCCATATCACTATAACTAAGTCTAACGTTGTAATATAATTAGCTACGTACATCTCTGTCTTTCTCAGTAGACTATGAATGTTCTGAGGGACATTTAAACAGATACACTGGTTCTATTGAGATGTATAGCATGGGACATGTCATTCACTCTCTCAGTACGTCTTGCATGCTTCCTGTTATGGCTTATACCTAGATGTCCCTCCAAAGCCTCACATGGTCATAGGTAGGGAGTTTTAAAGGTAGCTGGATTAGAGTGTGTGAGCATGGATTAAGGGTGTGACACTGGGATTAAGGGTACCCCCACATTGGGTGTGGACAATGGAAGCCCCACCTTGGGTGTTGGTGGCATCAACCAACAGGCTTATAGCCTCCATAGAACCTAAAGGGAAAGAGAGAAAGCAGGCTTGCTGCTGCCACTGCTGCTTGCTGCTTTGCTATCTCCTGCCTGCCTGCCATGGACTGTTTCTCCTCTGCTATGCCACCTTGCCTTGGAGCAGCTGACCATGGACTGCAACCTCTATAAACTGAGCTGAAATAAACCTTTCCTCTTTTAACTTTGAGTGTTAGGTATTTTGTCTCAACAATGAGAAAAGTAACCAAGACACTGATAGAACTAAGTGCACTGTTCTTATATCTGTAGGCAAGCATACAAAAAGAGAGTCTGTCCAGTACTCTCACAATGAACCCACCATTTGGTGTAGATACCTGTTCATCCCACGTTGGAACTCTCTGAATCCCACAGCATGCCATCACATTTGGAAGCTTACATATTTCTCCTGGGAACGGAATAGTTGATGCAAAGGGACCACTTGGTAAAAACCTAGGAAGTCCTACAACAAAACAGTCAATATACATTGTCCCTCACCCACCCAACAAGTTATACAGTTGGATAATTTTATTTGCTGGATGCTACCTGAGAGCTCAGAAAGGTACTAACTTTCAGTTTTACATTGCTATTTCTATATTACTGACCTCTGGTACTCCTGGGCCGCTGAAGTGCAAAACCTGACAACTCTATTAAGGCAGAACACAATGGGGCAATGAGACCATGAAAGATACCATAATATCAGTCACTCCAGGTCACCTGCTAGCCCAGATACCTAAGATACATGTGTCAGGAGTAAAGTTTATAGAAATGTTTTCAAAGCTCTCTCTCCTCCTCCCTCTCCAATTTCCCCCGTCAGACTCTGTCTCCACAGAAGCAGCAGAAAACCTACTTTGCTTCAACCACAGATCAGCTGGAAACACTAGAAAAAGGTATAAGGCTAAGCCTATGCAGAAACACAGAAAGTAATCAGTATGAAAATGAAAATCTAGGCAGCCAGGAGTGGTGGCCCATGCCTGTAATCCCAGCACTCGGGAGGCTGAGGCAGGATAATCAGTGCGAGTTTGAGACCAACCTGGGCTACAAAGTGAGCTCAAGGCCAGCCTGAACTGTATAGCAAGACCCTGTCTCAAAAAATAAAATAAAATAAAAAAATAAGAAAGAAAGACAATGAAAATCTTAAAATTATTGACTTACTTCTGTCTCAATTTTTTGAGGAATCATGATTTTTAAAAAGGTAGTTATAAATATTAATCACACTAATCTTTTTTTTCTAATTTATTTTGTCTGAGATGGGGGTCTTGCTGTGTAGCCCAGGCCGGCCTCAAACTCACAATCCTCCTGCCTCAGCCTCCCAAGGACCTGGGAATAGAGATGTGCATTACCAAGTCTGACAAAGATTTTTAAAATTTTTATTTATTTTTCAATGCTGGGGATCAAATCTAGATCCTCACATATGCTAGGCAAGGGCTTTACCAACAAGCTATACCCAGCCTCCCATTAATCTTATTTTTATTTTGCAGGGTGGATGAAACTCCAGATTTCAAAAGAAAGTTCCCCACATACCAGAAACTAAGACCAACTCCCTACAGTGCCAGAAATTTAGAAGTGCAGAAGTTCAAGTATCCTAGGGACCTGAGAGCATCATAACCCCATAGGCCCATGCTTTTATTTCTTTAAATGCTCCCCTACAAAAAGGACCAGGAGTAAAACAAAAAAAGGAATGAGTTCTATCACAGGTTTAAATCTAAGAGTTTGCAGCACCTTAAACAACTAATATATTTTCTTATCTAACAAGTTGTTAATGGTCTTCAAGTGGAAATTCCCTAAAGAAGCTGGGTGAGGTAGTGCATGGCTATAATCCTGGCACTTGGGAAGCTGAGGCAGAAGAATCGTCAGGCCAGCCTGGACTATATAGTGAGTTAGTTCAAGGCCAGCCTCAATTACACAGCAGGATTTTGTCAAAAAAAAAGAAGAAAGAAAGAAAGAAAGAAAGAAAGAAAGAAAGAAAGAAAAGAAAGAAAAAAGAAAGAAAAAAATTCTCTAAAGAAAACTGAGTATTCCTTCCAATGCCAATGAGAAGAAATCTTCCCTCTCTGACAAGGGAGAGAAGCTAGAAAATACAGCTAGAAAATACAGTAGTCAGTATAAACTGAGACGAATATGAAAATCCTATCATAAAACTTTAATATTTTTCCACAGAAGAGAGAAAAATAAGATTACAGGAATTTTCTTTGCAGCAATGTCCCTGCAAAGCTTACCATCTTGAGATAATCTTTACCTTTTAAAGCCACAGTACAGGAAGATGGGGTGAGCACTTAGGGATGACAAAGGAAAAAAGGCTGTAGAAAAATGCACAAAAGCTACACTGGTTTTTAAAAATCAGAAGCATAGCACTAGAGTTCCAGAAGAGATTCAGACTCTAAACTATTTCATTCTTAATGTTTATCCTCTTATCAAATCAGGTTGAAAGGACAGCCTCAAAGGGAAGCTGAAGAACTGAGGGCAGTCACAAACCCTAGTTCAAACTAAGTAGCTGGTAGAAAGAAATCTTACCTCTCTGACAAGGGGGAAAAGCAGAAGAAAGAAAGAATTAGGGAAGAAGTAGGGGCTTTTTGCATTACAAGTCTGACTGTAGGCCTCAGCTTCAGTTCTGAAATCTTCTACACTGACACTAATTAAGACATCATCACGATATAAAAGATGGTATGATTTACATATTGGGAAATAAAATTTCTGCATTTACATATTCTAGTATGCCACCTATTACAGGCATGACTTCTGAGTAGATACCAAGTTAAAAGGCAGTTCTGGCCTGATTAGCATACAGCTCAGTGACAAATGTAGCCTGCTTTATCAAAACTGCTTAATAGCTATACAAATGGTAGGTGATAATTTATGAAAGAAATTCTAATTCAACTGACTAGTGCAGTGAACGTCAAACAAAGGACAGCAAAATATATGCTGAAATTTCCAAGTGCAAATGTATTACAAAAGAGCAGCTCTAAAAGTATAACTAAGTAAAAAGCACATGCTATACCAATTCCATTATTTTAACAATACAAGTGTTAAGATGGACAAGGGCTTCATTGTTGCACAGAGAAGTTTGTCATGAAATCATCCTATCATTTTCAAATTTATAGTCTTCCGTGTCGATAAAATGCTCCAAGGCATTTACAATCTCAAAGCGCCAGAGTCCACACAATCAGGTTATTAATAATAACAAGCTGGGAGTTTCCACTCACCTAGATATATTGTTGAAGCTGAGAAACAGACGCTGGAGGCTGGGCAAATTATCCACATCTCTCTAGAAGGAAACAGAAAGCAAAAAATTAGCAGCTGAAAGAGAAAACCCTATTATGAATGCCTTCATGCTCAGCCGTTGAAATACATAGTCATTTATTTCCTGCAGCCCAGCCACATCATTGATTTCTCCTGGACTCTGAACTCCCCTCTTCCCCACTGCAGACCAAAGGGGAGGGCTTCGGCACATCCGCAGAACGAGCTGCACCACTTGCAAGGTGGGGAGCACTAAGGAGACCGAGGGAGATGCTGCAGCTCGCCTCTTTAAGCATGCTTTTGGGAAAGACGCCAAAGTGCTACTTCAGCGTTTACGGAGCACAAGCACAGTGTGATCAAACACCGCCAGTGAAAAGACACTTTTAAAACAAGGCCGTTCAGAATCTTTGCCGTTTAAATTTATACCATTATCTCTTCTAGCAATAGTATGAATGTCACAGCTGTTGACCGTATTATTCTCAGACCTTTGGGGATCTACCACTCAGTTACAAATGAGCCAGCACACTGAGAATCCCCCATAAAACGAAAGGCCGGTGACACAGCGGTCACCGAAGGGCGCCGGAGGGCATCTCCCATCTTAGCACAGACTACAAGTTCTTATGTGACCCAATATTTGGTAAAAACACACCGCTCCTTTAAAATAGTTACCCTTAGCAAATATTGGTATAGGCCCATGTGATTTAAAAATAATTTCAAACTAATATAAGCAAAACTATCTAACTTCATTAAAGCAGGAAAAACCCCCACAAACCTTCCGCTGGAAAATATGACATATATTGGGGTAACAGGATGTGAAGAGGAAGCTTAGTAATTACCCAGCTCCCAGCCCCATTTTTCATTTGTAAAACAATGAGCAGCTGAGGTTGTTGGGGGCTGGAGGAGGGCGGGGTGGGAGCTGGCCCACAGGTTCACATTCTCCCAGGAGCTGGGACAGGGCACATTCAGTTATCTGGAGTTCCAGTACTTTACTCTTCACGTGCTACACACTGCCACTTCTCAGACACTTGTTTTCATTTTTAAGGGCAATATCACTCGTAATAATTCCCAGTTTTATGAGTGTGAGTAATACAAATATAAGGGTACACATTTTACAAATTATTGGAACTAATATTTAAACCTAATCAAAGCTTGTTTTATCATTCCACAGTCATCTTTCTACCTATTCCTCCTCCCTATCTTTTTTTTTTTTTTGTGTGTGTGTGTGTGTGTGTGTGTGTGTGTGTGTTTCTTCCGGTACCAGGAATTGAACTCACAACCTTGCACTTGCCAGGCAGGTGCTGTGCCACTGAGCTAAATCCCCAGCCCGACTCCCCGCTATCTTAACAGACTTTTTTTGACTATTTTCTTTTTGGGTACTGGGAATCGAACTTAGGGCCTTGCGCTTGCCAGGCAAGAACTGCACCACTGAGCTACATCCCTGACCCTCACCCTGCATTTTAAAACTACCATTTCTAAGACTTCAGTAAGTGATTAGATAAGTACTTCAAAATTATAGATAACCCTAATTTTTCCTAAAATGCTGCATTTGTTTCTTTTTTTTTTTTTTTTTTTCTTTTTGAGACAGGGTCTCACTGTGCAGTTCAGGCTGGCCTTGAGCTCATTTTGTAGCCCAGGCTGGTCTCGAACTCACAACGATCCTCCTGCCTCAGCCTCCCAAGTGCTGGGATTACAGGTGTGCACCACCACGCCCGGCATGTATTTGTTTCTTTTAAAAATCTTTACTAGAAAGAAAATATAGAAGTGATAGAGTTGTGGCAGAGTCACTTAGTGGTTGTTGAGAGAGCACAGGAAAAATGAATCTGGCTTACGATATTCTCCAACCTTCCCTGAATAATGTTCTCCAACCTTCTCTTGACTTTTTAAGTCCTAAATTGCCCATGGGCAAAACACGGGCTACGAACACCATTCCTCTGA
This sequence comes from Chinchilla lanigera, assembly GCF_000276665.1. Lineage (NCBI taxonomy): Eukaryota > Metazoa > Chordata > Mammalia > Rodentia > Chinchillidae > Chinchilla > Chinchilla lanigera. Next base: position 5,990,647 of record NW_004955450.1, read on the forward strand.
TGTGGTCATTCGCAGGACTACTCCTGAAAAAGCTCTTTACAGATGTGAGATTTTAGTCCAGGACCCTATTTTCCAAAGGAAATGGCAGGTTCCTTCTTATCCGGTCTCTGGAAACATGGAGCCACGGCCAGGCTGAAAGTCCTCTCTGGACTCTGCGGCTGCTGCAGTGGGCTGTTTGTATCACTGAAAGCTCGGAGAGGTTTGCCTTCACTGGCCTAACGTGTTTCTGGGCACAAGCGCTGTTGCTGATACCCAGCTGAGAGAAACCCAGGGGCATTAGCCTGGGTCTCCTTTGAGTCAAGGCATCTTTTTAAAAGTTACATTTTCCTCTTTGATCTCTGTCACACCCGCTTCAGAGACTAAAGACAGCTTTCAAATCATCATGTTTTTGCAATTACAATATAAATTCAAATTACATCAGGTTATAGTTTGTGAGAAAAATGGTTTTTAGAGCTTATTTGATATTCTAATGTTCCATGTTTATTTTCATCCATGAAACAAAATTTAACAAATTTTCAAAATCATAAACTGTTATCACCTGATAGTTATAAAAATATTTACAACAAATTGAAAACTAAAAATCAGACTTCAATTACCTATATCCCTATACCCATTTTTAGCCTTTCCAGAACTTTAAAAAGTAAAATAATTACCCATTATTATTTTTGTAGTCCCAAATTTCATTTCTCTGAGAAAATAATTGTCCTAGAAACTCTGGGATACAAAAAGAAATTTTGGGATACATTTTTGTGTGAAATTCTACCATTACAGTAGATAAAAAGGAAACATAGTATAATAATATGTTATCTATGTGTGAATTATTTATAGAATTATGTATGAATTATTTATAGAAAAAAGACATGTTAAAAACTACTAGAAGTGTGAGAGTAAACCACAGATGGAAAATAGGTAAATCCAGGTAGTAGGATTCAGCATCCAATGGAGGCAAAGGGAAGTCGAAGGGGGACCTCCGTTTGGCAGGTCTAAGAACACACAGCCGAGATCAGAGACACAGGACAAGAGGACGGAGGAGGAATGGCCCCACAGGAGTAAGTGATGGGCAGATACCTCATATTTGTGTCTGTAGAGAGAGAAATTTTGCTGGACTGTTGGACAGTTTGGATACTAATTAGTGATATTTAAACAGCACCCTCAATTGATGGGGAGAATGAGATAGTTATTAATCCCATGGAAAACAAGTTTAATACCATGTCCAAAACTCACTTTGAAAGGCTCATCTTGCTCTGTTCACCAATCCAAATCTATTATATCATACATTTATCAATTTTACTTAAGGCCCTGTATTGAAAGACTCACTCTAAACTAGACCCCTAAGAAATCTCAAAAATAAATACCCCGTCTTGGCCTCGAAAACATAACCAAGAGTATGTTGAGAGCATGTGCGTCAAGCTTTGCTTTATCAATAGGTTGTTCTGGTGGTGAGGCTAGCGTTCTGCAACCTGCTGATCCCAACAATATAATTATAATTATTTTGCAATGGTAGATAAAGGAGAGAGTGTTTAGAAATTATGTAAGAAAGCTAAATCATCTCTACTTTAGAAAAAGTCAACATATTTATTTTACTGTCAGGAATTAAATACTCCCAACATTTTTTTTTTCAGGACATTCTCTAACTACTTCACAAGCAGAGAAACTATTACTAAACAGTCAGAATGCTAACATACCTAAAATGAGAAAAAAGAGATGAAATAAAATGCTTACATATTGGGAGTATTTACGGAAGAACATTTATGCTCCTGTTATAAATCTGCTCATTGTCACAATTTTACATAATATAGTACTGAAAATCACAATCAAAATATTTTTGAAGATTTAAAACCATTTTATATATTTTCAAAACACACACTTAAAATTATTTACTATGAGATTGTTGAGAAGATTATAATTATTTTTCAAAAGAATAATGAATGTGTCATCTGAGGAACATGCTTGGCTGTCAGATACTATTTTCCATATTCTTGAACTCTGCAGAACTAAATGATTCAGCAATCTGACCCGGCAGGGAACATCTACGACCCAGGCTATTTTTAGAACATCTTCCTACAGAGGAATTAGGAAGAGCCAGAGTGAAGACATAGAGGTCTGGGCATGCATCAAATAGGAAAAAAGCCCCTACATAAAATCATACTCACTCTCATTTTGTTACAAAAAAAGGGTAAAAATGCATTGAAGTTATTATTTTTAGAACCACAAATGGATTTATTAACAAATCGTGGAACAAGTTTAAAAACAGAAAAAAGAAAATGTACTCCTTTTCATAAAGCTTACTAAATTCATTCCAAATAATTATTTGCTAGTCATCATTTTGCTACACAAACACATACAAGAGGAATAAGAGGCATGAGCTGTCACACTGACAATTCTTTTTATTCATTTAAATGCCACTGAAAGAAGTTCCTTATCTGCTCCTGTTATCCCAAAGCACTAAGGTGCTTATCTACTTTCTGGTCTTTACTACTGATTACATGAGAATCAGTATCTGTCAAGCCAGCTACACCCTCCCCTTCTGCTCTGGCTCTCTTCTAGACACTGTTACAATCCCCCCAAAGACAAATCTCAAGAGCAGCTAAAAACTAGACTAGTAAGCAAGCACTGATATGCTAATGAGGGGGACTTCTAGTCCTTTTAATCAAGGCGAGCTAGATTTGATAAAAAGCCTCAATTTCATAATTACAGGTCTTTCATCACTTGAATTTGTAGTTTAAATTTATATCACAAGTATGATCTAAGAGAATCTCTCATAAAAAATTAATTCCCTGGCATTCATGTCTCTAGGACTCCTGGCGCAACTATCTGAAAATACAAAAACCCAACTCCAGCTTTGCAGTGTTCTGAATATCCCAGACTACAAACCTGTGAAGAAAAAATTACCATAAAACTCAGTAAAAATTTCAGGCAAAACTGCCAAAATAATTTAGAAGTTACATAACTCAATAAGGAACATCTATTTTAAAAACTATTAGAGAAATGAAAGAAATCAAGGTATGAGAAAAGTAAGGCACGATAAATAATGAACCTGAACATTTATAAACAAAGAAACAATCCATGCAGAACTTCCAGAGAAACAAATAAGATGGTCATTATGAAAAACTCAGTGGGTAGACTGAAAATTAGATTAAATAAGCCAAGAAGAAAGTAAATTCAAAGGTAGAACTACAGATGCAATAAGAATGCAGAAATGCAACAGAAATTAGAATGAGGGAAATTAGAAAAGATTACAAGCAAAGAATAAGATGAGAAGGACTATAATACATCCAGTCAGTCTTTTATTAGTAGAAAAAGAAAATGGAAGGTTTAATATTTGAAAATATAGATGCAGAATGTTTCCACAATTAATGAAAGCTATAATCTGCAGATTTGGGAAACACAAATATTGGTACATAATAAAATTACCATACCTGTCAAATCTCAGATATCATTTTACAATTACTTTATGTAGCAAAGGGAGAATAAATTTATGATTGACCTATAGTAGAACAATCTATCACTTAGAATTTTTATTTTATTATTACTGAAAGAGCTCTTTTAGATTTATTTAACCATATATTTTGCCAAATAACATGCTCATGGGTACTAAAAGGAAATTATGCAAAATAAATGTATTAAACTTCCAAAATACCTCCACATACAATAAAACTGGAAGATTGGTCAACAAAAACAGCAGATAGAGAGTTCAGAAAAGGATCCATTTGATTTTCACTTGATTTTGACAACGATACCAATTCAATTAAGTGAGGAAAACAAAGCCTTTTCAATAAAAGATGATCAAGACAATAGATAACTCTATGTGGGAAAATGAACCATGACCTCCTAACTCATCATATACACAAAGTTAATTAGGGGTGGATCACAGACCAAAATACAAATATAAAACTATAAGATCTATGGAAGAAAACATAACAGAATATAATCATGACACTGGGATAGACAAAGATTTCTCAGGACGTGAAGACACTAATGATGAAAGAAAACAAACAAGTACCTTGTTAAAATTTAAAGCCTTTACATATCAAACACTGTTTAGAAAAGTCAAATGACAAAAACAATATGTATAGCAAAGGCTATGAACCTAGAATCATGAAAAAAACTCAATTTTTAAAAATATGGGCAATAAGCATGAACTGAGATGATAAGATGCATGAAAAGATATATATTAGTAGTCATCAGATATGCAAATTAAAACCTAATGAGAATCATAGAAGCGTCAAAATTATAAAGGTTGACAGAGCCAATTGTTTCTAATAAATTTGGTTTCTAATAAATTCAGCATCTAGTAAATTTAGGCCATTTTTGAAAATTTAAACATGTTTACCCAATAGCTCAGTATTGATACTCCTATTCACCTAAGAGAAAAGAGGGTTTATAGTACCAAAACAAAAGACTACGAGGATATCCAGAGTAGCTTTATTTGTAAAAGCCAAAAATTAGAAATAACGAAGATACTTGTGAACAGCAAAATCTAATAAGCAAACTGTATTTAATATTTCTAAAATGGAATATAGCTCAGCAATTTTTTTTTAAAAACTGCACAAAACAAAATGGGAGACTATCAAACCATACTGAATAGATGAAAGAGTACATACCCTTTATACACAGTCACGTGCTACACAGTGATGTTTAGGCAATGAAATCATTATAGCCTGTCCAACAGTGATTCTAACGATGATGTTTTGGCCAGAGACTAACCACACAGACTATGGTATATCCAATATAGTCTATGTGTGTGTAGTAGGCTGTATCATCTAGATCTATGTGAACTGTGTAATGCATGCACAGTGATAAAAGGATACGTTTCTCAGGATGTATCCCTGTTGTTACATAGTACATGACTGTGTTTGATATAAAGTTCAAAGCAGACAAAATAAATCCATAGAAATAGAAGTTGGAATATCTCTAGGGTAAGGATTGTACCTTTTGAGAGGCTGGGATGTAGCTCAGTGGTAGAGCATTTGCCTAGCATCCTGGAGGCCCTAAGTGCAACGTGCAGTATTGACAAACAAAACAAAGGAAAAGAAAAAAAGATTATGCGTTTTAATGTATCTAAATGATACCTCAGTAAAGCACAGAGGACAAGTCTTCATATTTAAATTTAAACTTCTGAATCACTTAAAAAAAAAACCAAAAACAAAAACAGGGTCTTTCTATGTAGTTCAGGCTGACCTTGAACTCATGGTGATTCACCTGGCTCAGCCTCCCAAGAGCTGGGATTGCAGGTGTGCACCACCACACTGAGCTCCTGAATCACTTTTCAACTAACAAGTCTATGATTTTCATCAATATTGCTTTCTATGCTATTAAGAACACTGAGGATGTGGCATACCCTAAACGTGGTGCATCATTATCTACAGAATTTTCTTCTAAGCTACTGACATTCATTCTGTGCATTTTGATATTGCAAGATAAAGAAATCACCAACATGAACTGTTCACAGCTCCTTTGAAATTTCTTTCATCTGTTCCAGAGCGATTGTTCCATTTCTGCTGCCCTCGGTTACACTGCTTGGCATGTATTGGCAATCTCTCTGTACCTATCTCAGCCATACAATACAACACAACTCTATCAATTCTGTACATGGTTATCGTTCTTGTGAAATCCCTCATTGTTAATTAGTAAGAAGAGGTGGAATTGTAGTCATTCTTCTCCCAGTGAAAATTTTTTATTTTAGTAATATTATATTTATATTTTTGCTGCTCTATGCTTTTTTGAATAGAGAATAAAGTTTTATTTCAGTGCCCAGTCATGGTATAATCTTTTAGATACATTCTGAAATGTAATTAAATTCATAACAGATAGTATCAACAATCGAAATGACAAAAGCATAAACATGTGTAACAAAGTTTACATATATTTAGGCAATGAAATTGTTACAGTCTGTCCAACAGTGATTTTAAAATGCCACAGATTATCAGACATATACAGATGTCAGAGTTGTTGAAATATGGAAAAAAAGTATGTCTCAAATTGATGAAATATGATGGCTCTGCATCTAAAACATTACAGTGAATTGAAAGACTTCAGAAAGAAATATTAGAATCTTAAAAAAGAAGTCCTCCTCTATAAAGCCAAAAAAAAAGAGTGGATATTTTAATGACAAAAATAAAAGCTCAAAAACAATGTAATGTGATCTTCAAACATCTGGGAGAACAATTGCTAGCCAAGTCCAATCATAAGTCATGCTAACAGCAAAGTAAGCACATTTTTGACAAACAAAAACCAAGAGCATTGACTATCACCGAAGTTATCTTAAAGGAAATGTTTATAAATGACATATCTTAGGAGGAAAGAAAGACTGAGATTCAGAAAAGAGGAATTGGCCTAAACAAGTGTGTGGGTCAATCAAATAAGCACTTAATTGAAAACAGCAAAAATCAGGCCCCTCCAAGTAAAAAGACCCAATCCAAAAATGGACATCTGCGATGAATACACACTTCACAGATTATGCGTTTTAATGTATCTAAATGATACCTCAGTAAAGCACAGAGCAAATAAATACATGAAGAAATACAAATGGCAAATAAATACATGAAAAAATGTTCAACATCATCGGTCATTTGAGAAATGCAAATTAAAACAGCACTGAGATTCCATCTCACCCCAGAAAGAATGGCTATTGTCAAGAAATCAACCAATAACAAAAGCTGGAGAGGCTGTGGGGAAAAAGGAACCCTTCCCCACTGTTGGTGGGAGTGTACACTGGTACAACCACCATAGAAATCAGTGGGGATGCCTCAAAAAACTAGGATTAGAGGTCCCATTTGACCCAGCTATTCTCCTTCTGGGTATTTTCCCAGAAGAATTAAAAACACCATACCACAGCAACATATGTGCACCCATGTTTATAGCAGCATGATTTGTAATAGCTAAATCTTGGAAACAACTCAAATGCATATCAACTGATGAATGGATAAAAAACATGTGGTATTTTTATGTAATGGAGTACTACTCAGGTATAAAATAGGATAAACTTGTGGCTTTTATAGGTAAATGGACGCAACTAGAGACCATACTCATAAGTGAAATAAACAAATACACATGTGTAAACATAGTATTGTCTCCCTAGTATAAAAAAGTGAAAAAGCAAAACACACCCAAAATCTAAAATCTAAAATAGATATTGTGAAAAGGAAAGAAACTGCTCAAAAAGAAAGAACAACTGGGATGGGTGAAAGGAGAAAAGAAGGAAGGGATAAGAAATATATATACAAAAGACAGATAAGATAGTTATACTACTGTCTTCTTTTAGTTCATTAAAAAATGATTTGTGCTTATATTGTTTGATAAATTATGCATGCCTATATCTTGTAATCTGAGTAACTACTTTGAACATAACAATATGCAATATATTAACCATTGTTAATCTCCTATTATCCTGTTTTGAAATTCTGTATTAATTTTTTTTTCTTTCTTTTCTCTTTAAAGTTAAAAAAAGAAAACTATCAATCAAAATGCCTGATTTGGGAGAGAAAGAAAGATAACTTGGCAACCCAAACCTGTAAAACTGGGCAGGGTTCCTGAATTAAATTATTCTAAGGTATTTATCTGAAAAGAGGGCAGAGATGTGTATAAACTCTATGGTTCAATCATATGTGTATTTTACAATATTAAAAGTAACTATTAAGGTAAATAAAAAAGAATACAGAAAACTCTGTCACCCTAAAATAAGGCACAAGAAAAAAAAAGGTAGGTCAAATATGAAGCATGAAATAACACCGAGGTAACAGATCTGAATATATCAGTAATCGCAAGTAGTATAATAGACTGAATGCACTGGCTTAAAGATTGATTCTCTGATTGCATGTTTAAAAAGAAGATGTGCAATTTTTTTTTATAAGAAAAAGGTTGAGCCTGGGGATATGGCTCAGTGCCACAGTGCCCGCCTGGCAAAAGAAAAAGGTTGAAAGTTGAAGAATATTTGATGCCATGCACTGAGAACTCAGCATCAATTCTGTGACAGTCCTATGAAGAGGGCATGAGCTAAATCCGTCTAATCATGAGGAAACACCATTAAACCAACCCAAACTGTGGGATGTTTCACAAAGTCTCAGGCTAGGAGTCCTCACAAATGTCAGCATCATGAATACAGACACGAGGCCCCTCTTCCACATTACAGGAGACTCAGGAGATGTGTTTGACAGCTCAGTGGAATGTGGTCTTGGATTTCCTTGTTATGAAGGACACTGCGGGGACAAATGGCAATATCTGAACGGGACTTCCAGATTAAGTAGGACAACACTGTTCATTTCCTGATTTTGATAACGGTATCAGGATTGTAGTAGAGAATTCCTTCTTTTTAGGAAATTCATTCTGAAGAATGAAGTGATAATGCCGTGTCATGTCTACAGCTTACTCTTAGCTGGCTGTATATAAACTAATGAGATGCAAGCGTGAAAGCCAAAGGAGAGCGGGCAGGGTGAATGCCACAAACTGCTACAATGTTGGGGTCAGGTGGATTATAACTTTATACTATTGGAATATTTCCAATTACCTCAAATTAAAATTTTGAAAAGGTTATTAAGAAATAAAAAAGACATGCCAGAAAAATAAATACCAGAAAGAATGCTGGTATTCACAGTAGATTAAATGAATGTTTAGACAATAAGTATTGTCCGTATCCTGATATAACCCAAGTACCTAGAACAGTACCAGGCATGTGGCTCAGCTCACAAAATACTTGCTTAACGGAGAAATTAGTAATAAAGAGATCAATACATAAAAATAAAAGGGATGATTTTTCAAATTTGTATGCATCAAGAATGTAACTTCAAAGTATTGAACATACATGAGACAAATATATTAAGTATTGATTATAAAAACTGATTATACACTAGTTAATAAAGCAACCCTCAGCTATCCTCAAAACACGTTACATATAACCTATATTCACAGACCATCATGCAATAGTTTTTAAAAAGAATGTTATAAAATGAATAAGAAATCCATATATTTCAAAATTTTTAAATATACTTCCAAATAACACAATGAAAGAAGAAATCATGGGGCTGGGGATTTAGCTCAGCGGCACAGTGCCTGCCTAGCAAGCGCAAGGTCATGAGTTCGATTCCCGGTACCAGAAGAAAAACAAAACAAAAACAAAAGAAATCATGACAAAACTCAAAATATATTTGAAACTAAATTATAATAAAAATTCAAGACTTGTGGGAAGAAGCCAAAGTGGTTCTTAGAGGAAAATATATACCCTTAAAAACTGATGTGAGAAAACTTAAAAGACTGAAAACTAAAAGATCAAATAAATACCCAACATAAAAAACAGAGGAAACAAGAATGATGACAACAAAAATCAACAAAATTATAGCTTTAAAAAGCTATGAAGAGGTTCAACAAAACCACAAGCTGGTTCTTTGAAGCCACTAGTAAAGTACACACTATAAATCATGAAAAAGAAAGCACAGAAAAATGTTAGAAGGGACAAGGAAGGTATGATGACAGAACAGTCAAAATAAAGACAAATAAAAAAAGGGAAACCATACAAACATCAGAACAGACATACATTATTGTTACTGACTCAATAGTCAAAACTACCCATCTATTTTACAGAAGACTTCTAAATACACAAGGAATAGATCATCTTTACATCATATAAGTTGCGATTTATGTCAATTGGGAAATCTAAATGGGAAAGAGATTATAAAAATAGAAGGCAATTATCAATTTATTCTAAGAGGCTCACATAGCACTGATACCAGAAGAAGAAAAGAAGAGAAATTATAATACAGTGTCACTCATTATCATAGATGAGATATCCCTGATAAAATAATAGCAAAAAGCATCCAGGAATGTGTGTAAAATATAGTACATAATATATGACCAGAATGCTAGAATGACTTCAAAATCTTGAAAAATAATTCACAAATAGATTAAATGGAAAAGAATTATGTGATTAATCTAGATGTGTAGAAAAATATTTTATAAAATCCAGTAATTGTTCATAATATAATCTCCAAAGAAACCAAATGTAGGAGATAATTTCTTCAGAGATAAATCACACCTAAGCGATGTATTTCTGTTAAAACTGGGCAGAAGGCGAGAATTTCCATGTGCTCTTCTCTACTCAGCTTTGGACTTAGGGGTCTTCTAGCTCAGTCGAGAGAGAAGAACAATAAAATGGTTTTAGTGTATTTGGGCTGCAGTAACAAAATACCTTAGATTGGGTAATTTATAAACAACGGAGATCCAGTGCTCATAGTTCTGGAGGTTGGGAAGGCCAGGATCAAGGTGTCATCACATTTGAGAGTCCAGAGAGGGGTTTCTCCTCATAGATGGCACCCTCTATGTGTACTCGTGTGGAGGAAGGGGTGACAAGCCTCTGCAGGGCTCCTGCAAAGGTGCCAGTCCCACTCACTCAGTCACCTTTACAGGGAAACTGCTGATATCACTGCATTGGTAATTAGATTTCAATGTATGAACTTGTAGGGGATTCAAACATTAAAATACATAGCAAAAATATTGAGTGTGAGAGAAAATCTAATTAATTGCAAAAAAATTACAACTGTCTAATAGAAAGCCCAAGATAATTTAGAGCAAGGTTGTTAGATATAAGATCAATGAACACAATTGTTTCCATATAGTAGCAACAGTAAGAAACCTACTTACCAAAAACGTTATAATAATAAAAAGTACAAGATATCTATGGGAAGAAATCTAACAAAAAGTATATAAGCTGTCTATGGAGAAAAACAAAATCACTAAATGAGCTCAAAGATCCAATATCAGAAAAATGTCAATTGTTTTCACATTCAAATAAATTCCAATCAAATAGAAAAGTAGCGTTTTTCATCAAAGTTGTCATGCTATTTCTAGATTATATATGGAAAAACATAAAGCCAAACTGAGTTTTTAAGGGAAGGAAGAAAGGGAAGGGGAGGGAGGGGAAGAAAAGGAGAAGGCGAAGGGGAATTGGAGGTGAGGAAGAAAGAAAAGGAAAGAGGTAAGAGGACAGGAAAAAGGGAAAGGGAAGACAAAAGAGGGCAGGGGAAGCTTGGGAAGCTCAAATTACAGGCACTTAAGACATAATAGAAAGTTACTATTGCTAAGATATGTTACACAGCAGAAATTTACTGTTGCAAGACACAACAGCAGAACACTACTGTTGCTGAGACACATAACACAGCAGAACTACTGTTTCAAAGCAACATAGCAGAATGCTACTGTTGCCAAGATGTTACATAGCAGAAACAAAGCTTTGTAAATAGGGAGGGGTAAATGGGTTGAAGGGAAGTGAAGGGACTGGGAAAAATAGAGAAATCTAAATATATCATGTACAGTCACAGATTCCCTATGATGAATATGATCATTATGTATACCTAAAATGTACCAATAAATTTAATTATATAAAAAGATAAAAGACCTAAATGTTAAAAAAATGTTAAACTTTCATTAGACAATGTAGACAAATATCTTTATGTCTTCAGAATATAGGGTAGCATTTCTCATACAAAAAGTGGAAACAATAAAGAACACTATTGATAATTTTAATTTTTGTTCAGCACAGCACAAACAAAGGAAATACTAGAGACCAATATAAAAAAGAAAACAACCTCCTATTAAAGTGGGCACATGTACCTGCCTGGCAAGTGTGAGGCTATGAGTTCGATTCCCGATACCAAAAAAATAAAGTAAAATAAAGTGGGCATAGAATAAGGCTATTCAGTGGAGAGGTACATCAATATCAAAATAGAAAAAAGGGGGCCGGGGATTTAGCTCAGTGGCACAGCGCCTGCCTGGCAAGTGCAAGGTCGTGATTCCCAGTACTGGAAACAAACAAACAAACAAACAAAACAAAAAAACAAAGACAAAAAAAAAATAGAAAAAAGGTGAAGACTATTCAACCTCACTGGAAAATTAAGATTAAAATCTCAGAGTAACAATTTCACAGTTAAAGGACTGGCAAAAGTAAAAGGTCTGCCACTATCAAGTGTCGGCACAAACGGGAAGGCACAGAAATGCCAAGTACTCTCGATGGAAATGTAAGTTGGTGTAACCATGGGAACACTTGGCGATAACTGCTGAAGTGAATGATGTGCACAATTCTACCATTTGGCAATGTTTTGCCTAAGTATCATCGATACACATTATTTTCCAAGTGCAGGTTGCAACCAATTTATCATTGGTCAAGAATCACTGAGTTGAGGGCAAAACTTTTTGAGGCCAATATATTTTATTTTATTTATTTATTTTCTTCTTTCTGGTACCAGGAATCAAACTCACAACCTTGCGCTTGCCAGGCAGGCGCTGTGCTGCTGAGCTAAATTCCCAGCCCCGAGGCCAATATATTTTAATGAGATACAATAGAACAGGACATGCTAGAACAGACTGAGGGCAAGGTAGGTATATTTTCATTAAATGGTTGCTTTCATTATTTACAGTGTAACCATAAAATATATATATGTAATAATTACATTTCAATATAGATTCTGGTATGGTAGATTATAACCAAAAACTTTTTAAAGCACTTCCCTTAGAGAAACTGTTATATACAAGTACACAAAAAAGTATAAAAATGTTAGCTGGGCCACTATGTAGTAGCAAAAAAATTCTTTGACAGATAATATGTCTGTCAAAGAAAAGAAAAAGAATGTTTAATTATAATCATAAAATAGAACACTATATAATTACTTTTTTTGAGATAAAGTGTCCCTATGTAGTTTAGGCTGACCTTGAACTCACTATGTAGCTCAGGCTGGCCTCAAACTTGAGGCAATCCTCCTGCTTCAGCCTCCTGAGTGCTGAGATTATAGGCATGTATCACCATGCCCAGCAACAATGACAATTACTGAATTAGAGCTATAGTTATCAACCAGGACATGTCTGAAAACAATGTTAATGAAAGCAATTTACAGAAATTATGGGCAGTATGATAATAACATTTACAGAACATTTAAAAGCACACAATTACTATATAAAAAAATCCAGGAAACAAAAATACATATATGTGAGAATAAACAACACTCAGTTCAGACTTGTGGTTACCTTTGCAAAGAAGGGACGAAATATAATGGAAAAAGGGTTACACAAAAGGCCTCAACTATATTTGAAGGGTTTTTATTTATTAAGTTGATTGATGGCCATATAAATGTTGGGAAATTATTTCCTGTTCTTTGGGGAATGTCTGAAATATTTCACAAGTTTTAAAAAGGGAAAAGCAACAAACTAAAAAGATATTTAGCTTGAAACTGATGAAATTTCCAAGAAACAGACTGTCAAGGAAACAAACAAACAAAAAACCTTTCTACATCAGAAATATCAGAGGAGTATTCTATTCGAGACATAAGTAGGTAACACATTTGTTTCACGTCCCTCCAAGATTCAGTGGATAAAAGAGTATGAATGTATAAATGAGTAAACTCGTGGAAGTTGTGGAAACGAGAGTTGTCAGTGACCGATGCCATTTCTCATGAGTTTCAGGAAGGTGGGACACTGATGGGATCTCACTGGAGGTGACACGAGCGGAAGGAAGCACAGCTGCGAGCTGCAAGGCGGAGGTGGAAGTGTTTCTGAGAGCGCCAGCGCACACCACGCTCGGCGTCAGCGTAGTCCACACAGAGAGCAGGCGTGACTGTGAGTAACCGTGCAGGTCAGGGAGGTGTGTAATGAAAAGTCTGCTATTCGATAGCTGCTCCTGCAATACTCACAACCCACCCACCCCGACTCCTGTCACACAGAAGCGCACACACAGGCATTGGTTGAAGAAATCTCCACCTGGAGCCTCAGGACTGTTCTCTAAACATCAGGGCATAAGTGAAAGCAGGGTGGAAAGTGGGTATTTTACCTAGGGCGATGTTAATAACTACAGAGGCAGAGGCAGAAGGGGCAAGGAATGGCAGTGCCACATAGCACAAAAGCAGCTGAAGTTCTTCTATCCCCCAAAGTCAGATCTCTCTTATTTCGGCAATTCTGCTGTAAGCCTGTCTTTTCCCTTCCACTCATCCTAAAGGGAAGTCCAATTTGGTAGTCAACAAGTTACACCAACTAGTGGTCATTTTAGAGAGAGATCTGATGGTTAACAAGACCTGTTCAACTGTGCAGAATATCCTGCAGTTACTTAACGTGGTCCTTCATTTAAAGATTACCAGCTATTGAAGAAAATCAAAACCATGAAAGAAAAAAAAAAAAATAGCCAAAATAATAAGTGTGATAACTGATGCTGGACCAAAGATATGGAGAAAATTGTATCTTCAGACTTAAAAGTCCTTTGGATCTTTTAAGTAAAAGAGCTTTTGAAAAAGAAACTTAAGAGTTGGAAGAAGTTTCTTATTTATCCTTCTATGTATACTCACATTTTCCTAAAAATAATTTGCACTATACTTACCATGATATATA
>NW_004955450.1:6005104-6012055 GCF_000276665.1 Chinchilla lanigera
TTTACATTTTTTTAACTTTTAAAATTAATATAACTTTCTTTTCCATAAGATATTACTGCTGCTTAAGACGTAACAGGAATGATTAGAGATGACACTAAATAGGAAATTGAGTAAGCAATTTCCTGGTTAGGCATTACATGCTTGCTGAATGAAAGCCAAAAGACAGGCAGGAATATGCTAGGGCCAACACATTTCTGTTCCCCCGTCTGCCAAGCTTTCTAAATTCTTGCCAGATCCAGTGTCCTGGGGACAGATAAGTCCTGATTGAGCAGTTTCTGGAGATTTAGCCACATAAGAGATTAACCCAATCTGGATGTCTTTTAAAGTAAATAGCCCAGTTCCAATATTTATATCCAGTCTGGGAAGGGCTTGACAAAATTTGGAAATTCTGAAAAAAATTCATGTGTTAGAGAAGGTTCTGAAATTATCCCTAACATCCTAAAAGAAATAGCATTTTACTACCTTCGATTTCCCAGGAAAACTTCAAAATGAAACCAGTCTGCACAAACAGGCCTAGAGATACGGCATCTACTGTCTGCCAGCCTTTTCAATAGCACCACCTGTAGCATACTTCCTGCTTTCCTAAGGGATCCAGTGTTTTGAAAAACTTAAGTTAGACTATGCCTTTAAAAGTGCTGAAATGATACCAGGGAGAGTCTAATGCCACTTCCTTATACGGTTTAAACAAAGGAAACCTGGTAAAAGAACAACTCATGTTTTATAATTAGAAGTCCTCTTGGCCTATATCATTCCACAGAGCTGAACAGCTTCACTTCTAGAGCTCTCCTCATATGCACCAATACAAAATACCTCAGCATCAGCCTCTGTTTAGTTACAGACCCCCAATCCCACAAAACCATAAATCTAACTCAAGGTTGCCTCAGATACAGATGCTTCCGTCAGGAGTGTTGCCTCCATGATCTTTTTTCTTCCTGCTCACATGCTAGTTCCTTACCACCTTTATGTCTTTTCTCAGTCAACAAGCCACAAGAGATCCTCAAAACAATTTAGCCCAATGCCTTCCTTTGTTTTAGGAAAAATTCAACAAAGACCCAGTGAATTAAATGATTTACTCAAGATTGCACAGCAAATCAGAGGTGAAGCTGAGACCAAAACTAGGCCTCTGATGCCCTAAACAATACTTTTTCCACTATACCAAGTTGCCTCTCTAGAAACTACCAATGATGTGATCATAAGCATCTTCACAACCCTCAGCTGGTCCTCTCTGTTATTTTTCTTCTTGGCCCAAGAGTTCCTCAATGTTCATTCACCGAGAACTTTCTTCTAATTTTATTCCTAACACAAACCAGGAAAGGATTCAGTATTCATTTATACTACCTGATTCATTTAGTGGTAACATTTCTTTTCTGTTTCTATTACATTTATCCTTTAAGATGCAAAGCACCTTAATATTCCCCAAAGCACCATATTACAATACTTAGTAATAATATGCACCATTTAAATTCAGAAAACTAAATAACCCTAGATTCTGTCTTTGCGCAGAGCAGTACTATATAACCTTTGTGTCACTTCCTTAAAACCAGAAAGTAGATATTGATTCCATTGAGGACTCACCACAAAAGTGATTTGATTGTGTCGCAGGTTAAGTTCAGTTAGTGAATCCAGCCCATTAAGATTATCAACATGACTTAAAAGGTTCCTGGCAAGATTTAAAACTCTCAAATCACACAAATGATTGACATTTTCAATTTTGGTAATCTGTTAAAAAAAATAGAGTAGGGTGATTAGCATACCTCATATGCATATTATAAAAACCTAAAAATAAAATATTCAAAGTCATTGGATCTAGTAATAAGCTTATATGAAGACTTTTAAAATCTATTTCCAATAACCTATTGTTATAGATAATAGAAAGGCATTTAATTTGTCAAAATTAACTAAAGAGCACAATTTACAATTTGCCTATAGTAAATACTTGATGTAAATTTCATAAAAAAATAAGTCCGTTATTTGAAGGAGCTCTAAGTGCCCAACACTATGAGCGGTTATGCAGGCTGCTGACTACCTGCCAAAACCAAACTCACTAGGAGCCCAAGGTATGAGCGCACCAAGGAGAAGAACAAAATCAACCTCCCCTTGTTAACTGTGTTTACACTGCAGGATCCTGAGGGCAGTCAAGAGTCTGAATGGAAAAATTCAAAGAACTAGGATCCCCAGTGGAAAGCGAGGGTGGCTGTTTTATCAGTAGAAATGGCTAAAGGAGGAGATGAACACTGCTTACTCAGGGACAATAAGGTGGACACGGTTTGGAACAAGAGGACTTGAATCCTGGAATCTGCACATGCGCATCGGCCCTGTATGCAGGCCTTTGACTTCCCCATCATGCAGTGAGCGCTCAGCACGATTTCAAGCCTCATTATTATAATATAGCAGGCACAGCACAACAGGATGACTCTCTGCATGGCACAGAATAGTGTCCTCCTTAAATCTCTAATAGTGACTTAAGTAACAACGAGTTATGCACATGGTACAGTACTTTTCTTCTGAACATTAAGAAAATGAATTTCATAATCAGTAGAAATTAATCTGCCAATCTGTATTGTCTAGGATAACATAGACAATATTGTCTATGATAACATTGTCTATTCTAATTTTTATCTAACATTTTAAAGCACATTAGCTAAAAGAACTGTTTTTTGAATTTATAATCTAGTTTCCATGTTGTTATTTTGACCTTACCTTATATTCAAGAAATACCATCTAGATTCCTCCCAAATTCAAGAAGAGGCACATGTACGTGAATTATAAATTCAGTACTATGTAAAGGTAAGCTATAGTCATGTTTAAAATTTGTTCTAAGATTCGTTTATCTAGTTACGTAAAAATGAAATAAAATCATATATAAAATTGCAAAAGAAGGAACAAGGTTACGAATATCTGCAAATGATGGAACTATATAGAAGGACGGTGGACCCTGGAAGGTATAAAGGGATCTTGCAGCAATCAACCTGAAACAGAATGGACCTTTGACTTATGAACTCAAGTAGTGCCCAAGGGCTGGCGGTAACTCAAGGTGTCAGTTGAAGGCTCAGGCTCCTCTACACAGCCTTCAAAGTCCCTCTCCTGTACACAGGCAGATCTCAGTGTCCTTAAAGAGACATTGGCCCAGGATTTCTCAATTAACCCTGTAAAGGAAAGGATGTGGTAATGTTTCTTCCAAAACTCTTTAAGGGTTACATCTGTATCTGAGACCAGCTGGGAGCACAAGCCGCTGGCATTTAGGTCATAACTCAAGACACTGGTTGTAAGTTAAAAATAAAATTCTGGTCATATAACTCGAGGGTCCACTGTACTTCCAGGTACTGTACTCTGGAAGCACAGAGGCAAACTTCTTAACAGTGTAGACTTTTATTATCCTCTTTATTATCATCCAGACTTCTATGAATGTTCTTCCAGAGAATCACAATGATTTCTACTAAACCTGCCATGGACCCAACATCATTTACTGATAATGTTTTGTCCACAATGCTCACATTCTCCTTCTCCCGCTCCTCTTGGTCCTGATGCTCTCTTAATGTCCTTTGGATGCTGGTGTTCAAGCAGTGGCAAATACCATGGATCAGCTTTGCTATGTTGGCGCAGGCAGTGCGCTCGTGGGCATACTGCTAGAACCTCCAGGCAGCCAGGGGTTTCCTCGGGAACATCATGAGCACTCACACCAGACCTCCTCCAGCTGGTTCACAGGCAGGAAGGAGCTGAAGATGAGGCTGGCCAGGCACCCAGACATGGGTTAACTTTGTTTCTAGAAGAACCAAAATGTGTTCCATGGGGCATGTTTTCCAAGACTTCACAGCACATGTATAATTTTGATTTTCAGCAGCACAGCCACAAAGGCCACTCCCACTTTCTCCAAGTTGTCACAGAGACTGCAGCTAAGTGCTGGAACAGCTGTTCTAATAAAAGGTGGCTCAGTTTGTTATCCAAAATTACCAGCAGGCACTTAAAGACAGAGCAAAGCACCCCAACTGAGCTGCTATGAAATGCCAGCCCCCTGGTCAATTTCCTCATGGAATCAGTGAGAAGGGGGGGGCATCATTTCCCAGTATTTGGAGGTTATTTTACAAATACCAAGGATCCCTGTGGATTAGACCATCAGATAAGGATCTTCTAGAAGGTTATACAGTTCTCAAACTGTTTCTAAATTTCACCACTCATCTCCATAGCATAGAGTTAGGACCTAGAACAGGAAATGCCTCAAGAAACAATGCAGCAGAATTTCTGGACTTCAGTCCCTTCCAAAAGATGGGCTTATGTAATTTCTACAGCATCTCTTCCCCTCCCGACTGAACATTCTTTTGATGGTGAAAGTATCTCAGCACCTCCTGGACTTCGGAGTGCACAGAGACTTCTGTGGAAGATGTATGCCATGGAACATAAAGTCCTGGATGCAATCATTTTCAGTATTTCCCCCGAAGTCTTGTTCTAAGCTCTGAAATAAATTTCTGCAATGTGCACTATCAGAGATTTTTGTAATCCCAGTAACTGTAGTTTAAGGGTTCCATGAATCATTTTAATGAAGTTTACACTCCAACTGAAAAAAGAACTGAGAAATTTTCCATCTTCTTTCTTGAGGTAACTAACATGTGTGAAGCACTCAAATAGCATATTTTTAATTTCCCTACTCTCCTCTGAGTCATAACCAAAGGAATATAAAGCCTGATGAACACGCCAGAGTCAACACAGATCAGCACCGGCTCTGGTCTCCAGACTCCTCCTCACCAGCATGACAAACGCCACCTCCTCCAGGTCGTCCTTGGCAGGCAGGCCCTGCCCCCACCACCTGATACACAAGGCCTGGACTGCGCTCTGTAGCCTCTGTTTAAGATTCCAGCAACGCATATAAAATGCAAGTTAGGATTGCGTACATTCCAAAAGGCCCTCGTAGTTCTCACTTTCACTTATTACAGAGACAGAAACCAGAATCATAGACATATTGTACGGATTATTTCCACACTTTTTTTTTTTTTTTATATTTGGACCTTGCTCTGTTTCTGTATTATCTTTATCCTGGACTTCTACTATCTGCTGCCCATCCACTGGGCTTTCTAACAGTTTATTCTCTTAATAAATTCTTCACTCTTTGCATTAATTCTTCTTATTGTATCCTTGACAATTCATCTAGTAACTCATTTACTAGATGACTCTGAAAGGATCAGAGTCATCTTTATCAAGCTGAACAAACTGCAGGTCTCCGACCAGCTCCTTAGACCCCGCCTGCACAAATGAGTCCGGTTTTTCCATAACAGATGTGAGTGTTCAAATGGCATTTGTCCTGCAAACCTACGGACGGCCTTCTGCGTTCTAGGACCAGATTCAAAAGCAACCGCCAGAGCCCGCCCTCCAGGAGTCAACCACCTCAGATCTCGCGGGAACTGAGCCTGAGCTCCGCCCCGCCCACAGGCTTGCGCGCTTCTCTGACAGCCAAGCCCCGCCCCTGAGCGTGGCCTCCCGCCCCTTGGCCCTGTGGTCCCTGGCATCCTTCCTAGGCTGTGTGTGTGTGTGCGCTGACGTCACCGCGCTCGCGCACGTCTGTCCTGCCTCTGAAGAGGGGTGAGTTGTTGAGCAGCGAGAAAGGAAAAGGAGAGAAGAGAGAGAAAGAAAAGGAGAAAAAAGAGGTGGGGACGAGAAGGAGAAGGGAGAGAAAGAAAGGGAGGACAGAGAAGAGAAGGAAGGAAGGAAGGAGGAAGCTCATTTTTTTATCTTGAATAATTTATCTTCTGACTTCAGAAACCTGAAGTCGCTAAGAGCATTCATTTTTGTTGGAATACTACAAGTTTTTGCTTATTGGATTTAGAAATTTTGAAACAAGACTCAGATTTTCATTTAAGTTTTTTCTTTTTGCAAATACAGAAACCTGAGAAATAATTTATATAGTAGAAATGTTTAATCTTAAACCACAGAGTATCACAAACATGCTGCAATTATAAGATACATAACACAGATGTGCTAACAGAGAACAGCATTCTTCATTAGCATCATTGTTGGTAAAGCTGCTTCGTAAATAATGCCTATATATAGTGCATAATAATGCCTATATAACGCCTATATATAGTGCATAGGCAGAATGACATGATATTCACTTACCAGGTAGACTTGAAGATCCCACGTGGTGCTTAAGAACCTCTAAAATATAATTTGAAAACCATACAAATATTGCCATAACTACAAGGTTTCCAAATGTTTCATGTTTTATCTGTGATTTATTGCTAATAGCTACCAAAACTTGCATAAATAGGCTTAAATCAATGAATCAGTAATTCTTGAAAAATTCAATGCAATTACAATTCTTAAAAGTATTATAATATCAATTTTCTAGACATTTTTTGTAAAGAGAAAAAAGAAAAGGGCTTCACAATACCTGATTTCCATGAAGATCCAAGACATCTAAGTTAATTAGATTTTCCAGATTTGAGATTTTCTTGATTCTGAAAATCAGAATATGTTGAGTAGAAATATAGATGAATCACACAAGTAAATGAAAACATACTAAGATGTTCACATGTAACTTACTTTTATAGTTCAATTTACTTCTCTATACATATATATGGCAACTATGTATATATTAAGCAACAATATATTTCCCTTTGATTTAATTACAATTTAAAGCTCCAGTACCACTAAGGTGAAAGATAGCTTAAATGTCATCTCTTTAGAGAGAAACAATTCTACTTCTAAAAACCTTAGGGCAAGGCACTTATTCAAGGCAGTTCATCTTAGAATACAATCTAAAACCTACTTATACATTCAAGGCATTAAATTAGCCAGCCTCAGAGTCATCTCCTACCATAGGAAATAGTCTCTCTCTCTCTCTCTCTCTCTCTCTCTCTCTCTCTATATATATATATACTCTCCCTCTCACACACACACACACACACACACACATACACACGCACACACTTTGGGAGGATGGGCAGTTTCAGACATCTGGTA
>NW_004955450.1:6012155-6085708 GCF_000276665.1 Chinchilla lanigera
TTACTTATATTGTATACTAGGCTTTGTGCATACTTTCTGCATACTCTCTACCACTGAACTATCCCTAGTACTATCTCAGTTCTATCTATCTATCTATATATCCATCTGTCTATCTATCTTTCTATCTATCTATCTGTCTATGAATGGGACAGGGTCTCACTAAGTTGCCCAGGCTGTCACAGAACTTTTGATCCCCCTGCCTCAGCCTCTCAAATACTGAGATTACAGGCATAAATCACCTTGCTGGCCACAAGGGCCTTCTTGCTGAATCTCTACCAATGGTGGCAAACCTTTTAGAGGTTTCAGTGATAACAAACAGCCAGCTGAGGCACGCATGCCATAGGGTTTCCACCACTGCACCTGGTAAGTTCATTTCTGTCTTAGGGTATTCACACTTATTATTTGTTCTGCCTTCATGTTTTTCTCCCCAAATCACATGGTTCACACTTTCACATTATTCAGGTCTTAGCTCAAGTGTCTTCTTAGAGATGATTCTACATGGAATACCTCTCTCTTGACCTCATTACTCTCTTCCTCTGCTTTAATGGATTTTCACAGCATTTATTATCACCTAAAATTATATTGTCTATGTGTTCACTTTTTTATTGTCTTTCTTGCCAAGCTGTGAGCTTCAAGAAAGCAGAAATTTTGACATGCTCTCTACTTGATCAGTCTGTGCCACCAAGTAGGCTCCTAATAGATATTTTAAAAATGAATGCACATACTGACTAGATGGATGAGCCTTATGTATCAGAGTATCTATAACAGGATTATTTATTACACTGAAAAATTGCACACCACCTAAGTGCTTTTTTTTTTTTTTGGAGACAAGGTCTTGCTTTGTAATTCAGGCTGGCCTCAAACTCATGGCAGTTTTCTTGTCTTAGCCTCCCAAGTGCTGGGATTACAGGCATGTACCACCATGCTCGGCTCTGACTTGCTAGCTTGTGAAAAGCCAAAACTTTTCTATAGAACACTCACATGCATGCGTGTGCACACACACGATGTACACATGCACATCAAACACAATGGCATGCTCTTGTAGCCCCAGCTACTCAAGAGGCTGAGGCAGAAGGATCAGTTGAACCCAGGGGTTTAGGACCAGCCTGAGAAATGCTTATGGCTTGTGTCTAGATGCCCCCCAAAAGCCCCACGCAGTCATAGATGGGGCTTTTCAGAGGTGGCTGGATCTAGAATGTGATGCTGGGATCAAGGGTGTGTGATTACTAAATTAATCCACTGATTGGTTTGGCATAGTTCTGAGTAGGATTAAGGGTGCCCCACCCTGGGTGTGAGTGCTACCCACTCTAAGGCCTGGTAGCCTGGCTAAAATATAAGGAGAAGAGGCCTAGGGTCATCACTTGTCACTCGCTTGCTGCTTGCTGCCTTCTCCCTGCCCTGCTTTGCCATGGACTATTTCTCCTTTGTGATGCCCCTCTGCCATGCCACACTGCCTTGGAACCAGCCAACTATGGACTAAACCCTCTACAAACTGTGAGTTAAACTTTTCCCTCTTAACTTTGGGTGTTGGGTATTTTGTCTCAGCAGCAAGAAAAGTAACTAAGACAGCAACACAGCAAGATTCTATCTCAAGAAAAAAAAATCCAGAATTTTTCCCTAAAATTCCCCCTCTTGTACACTCTAATGGTTAGGCTTACCTATTGTTTTTTTTGTTCCTATCTTCTGTAGCTACTCTACCTGCCCAACTGCTCCCAACTGCCAAAGTGGACTCTTGTAACAACAAAAAATACCATATAATTGTTACAGTTCCTATAGATCCTACTTTCCCACATTACAGCCTTCACAGGGAAAAGGGAACACACAATGGACAAAATCTCATGCAATCCACTCTTATCACTATATCTCTCAGTACTTATTTCTCTTGTCATTATTTATTGCCTCAAAGAACCATTTCTCCTTCCCTGAATGCTTCCTGAACCTGGATCACCTCTTGAAACTTTGGTAATATGCTAATAACCATGTAAACACAATGATATAATAAAACTCCATGAACTTCTGTCCTCACTTGACCTCAGCCTTTTTATATCATTGCCAAAAGAAGAATTATCTCACCATGCAACTCAACTCAATTTAGTTAAGAAAAATATTCATCACACCCAGATGTATCATCGGTAGTGGTTTTAGTTTTTCTCTCTCCCTTTCATGCATATCATATTCCCTATGACCACACCTGTCTCCCATCTCACACCAGGACATGGTAGAATGTTCTCTTTTCCTAGAAAATGCCCTACCTCTCTGAACTTTCCTCATTTCATCCAAACCATCAAAATTCTGCTGGACTCATAAGATCCACTAGCCTTCATGTAGAGCCAGGTGCTTAATACCATCATATCATTTACATCTCTTGGTAATAGCTAAACTAACAGCCAAAGCAGATGAGAACAAACAAAACTCTTAACAAAAGTTTTCCTAGATAAAGGTTTTACACTGACACCAATGTGACCTGAATGATTTTTTTTTTAAAGGTTTTCTTGCACAGAAACTTAAACACAAAAAACAGTGGGCTCACCCATCACCTCAGCAGCCACAGGCCTCTAGGACTATGTCATAGTCTATCCACAGTGGCCACATTCTGTTATCAAGACTAGGATAAAGACCCCTTCCAGCACCTATAAGAAGGGTTAGCATTTCAGGTGTCAGAGACAAATCCTGAGTAGAGAACTTAAGGAGTCAAAAGGAAGAGAACAGACAATCTCAGGTTCGGCTGACAGTTTTTGTATCCATAGTCCTGGGTGAACAGAAGAAGACAACGATCACTAGCCTGTGATCAGGAGGGCACTATAAAATCTGGACAGGATAAGCAGGGGAGAATAAAGAGGGAAAAATTGGGCAGCAAGAACATCAACAGCAAGTGGGACTGGGAGAATTTGGGTAAGGAGTCTTACCAGGGGTCTTCCGAGCTTTAGAGGAGAAATCTTTGTTGGGAGCTGCTTAGAGGCTTGAGGTTGGTTTGGCTTTCCACTGTCCTGGACTAAACGATGGGGCACTGCTTTGCAATGTGGGAGGGAGAGAGCTTTATGAACCCAATCACTGTGAGCAAGTGAGTCACCCAAGAGAAACACATGAGAAGACAAGGTGACAGAAGTGCATTCCCAGGCAGGTTTGCCCAATGCTTACTAAAGTACTGCCACAGAATAGCTCTGCTTCCTCAAAGCTCGCAGGCCCCTTGCTGTGACAGCTGGCCAGAGAGCTCTTGGCAGATGTGTTAGGGATCAGAGTCACATTTTATGGATCCTTCAGAAACACTCAATACTTCAGAACACTAACATTTCTTGACCAGCATTTACTTTCTTGAAGCAACATTTACTCTCTTTGTGTGAAACTAAACTACAACATTTAAAAATAAAAAGATGGAGAGGTAGACAGAAGAGTTAGCATTATTCTGCTTTTACTTCACCAAGATAAGGATATAATAGAAGGCATTATGTTTCTTACAGTTGGAAGAGACCTTAATTAAATACAGACAGCTAGACTACTGTCTCCTAGGTACAAAGTATCAAAACAAACATGTTACTTCTGAGAAGCCAGAGAGACTGAAAAGTAGATTCAGGAATAAAAAAATAAATGGAGTCATAATTTTAAATGGCTGGAACCAAGACCACCTCTGAGATGCTGTTTAAAACCAAAAAAAGAGATGAAAAGCTCTAAAAAATATCTTGACTCAAGGCATAAGAGGAAGACATAAAGCTAGTGGTACTAAAGAATAAATATAAACTAGACAAAGAAATCAATAACTGATGATCAGAGAGCAGGAACAAGATGTCTGGGACAGTAACAGGGACACCTAGAAGAGAAAGGCTTAAGTACATGACAAGTTAATTCCCTCCTCCCTTCGCTCAGGGAATGGCCATGAAGGAATGTGCTATGGTGTAGTTTGTAATACCTGCCTTGGCACAGTTCACCTGACCACTCCATTTCCACACTGATAAAAAGAGAGAGCTGGTCTCTGAGATCCCATTAAGCTCTAATACTCTATGACTCTATAATTTCCCTCCAAATTCTCTCAGCTCTGTAATGATCAATCTAACACTTGAGCTAATTGTGGGCAATGAACTACACTGATGGGAACTTTCAGAGTAACTGCAAAGGAAAAATAAGATTTCTAAATTCTGGGGCATGACCCTTGGAAAAGTATCTTTAATTATCACTGGGCAATAGGAATAAAGGGTGCCAAGTTAAGAACACAATATCCCAAAATATGGCACGTTGGCACACTGAATAATGTGGTTGGTCAGGGTTTTTTGTTCTGTTTTGTTTCCTGAGACAGGGTCTTGCTATGCAGTTTAGGCTGGCCTTGAACTCACTGTGTAGCCCAGGCTGGCCTTAAACTCATGGCGATCTTCCTGTCTCAACCTCCCAAGTACTGAATTACAAGCATGTGCCACCACCCCAAGTGGCATATTGAATAATTTTAAATGAAGAAAACTGAGAAACTGGAGAAGCAGAAAGGTCATTCTCTAACATTTTCCTGTCTTTCTTCCCTAAGGCAACAGGAAAAAATTTCTGACCTATCTTCCCGAAAGTGTGTCATAAAACCCTCAATCCAGATGAGTCCTGTTCTACAGCAGGAAAAAGGACTGCAGGCATGGAAATACCAAGGACAATCTGAACAAACAGGCCTTACTAAGTGTCCCTCCAGTTCATTGCCATTAGATCTATCCCTTCCTTTTGTCCAATAATACTTCTACGTGACTTTCCACTTCTCACTGAACTTAAAAATAAACAGTTTTCCCTATTTCTTGAGGGGTCTTCATTTCTGTGAACGACTTTACCATATACTAAATATTTATACTGAATGAACATGTTATGAAACATGTTCATTGAAATCAGTCTTTATAATCTGGGTGTCAGTTATGAACCGTGCAATGAATGAAGAAAAGATATTACTCATTTTTAAACTTTGTTAACACAGCTCCTCTTCGTAGCCATTGCAAAACCTAGTCAATAAAACAGAATGAAAAGGCAAAAATAAACCTCAAAGAAATGACCCAGCCATTGCGGTGCCACATTGTGTCACACAGCTGTATGCAAGGAACCGGAGAAGTACACATACAGGGTATAATACTGCACAGCCCTACTAAAGCTACCATCGGAAAAGAATCATTGATCTCACAACCACAAAGTAGCCACTGTGTACACTTGGTCAAACACCGAGAGTGGCAAGTGAAACACACAAGCCTAACGTGAATGCACATGCTTAAAATATGTCCTAAAAAAACATAAAGTTAAGGCCAAAGTTGGCCATGTAAGATATGCACTGGAAAGCAATATAAGTAAAATACTCAATAACTGTTATAGGGTTTGCCAGACTGCCAGGCTGAATCTCATAAAATAACTCATGAAATGAATCTTAATCCATTCAAATAATCTTTCAAGAATTTGCCTAAAAGTTCATATGATTTTATTTAATTCTGGGGCTGGGGATTTAGCTCAGTGGCACAGCGCCTGCCTGTCGTGCAAGGTCGTGAGTTCGATCCCAGGTACCAGGGAGGGGGGGAGATATTATTTAATTCTGAGTTGCCATCAAAACAGCGGAGGACTCTACATTAGTCCTTACGTATATTAGGCTAGAAACAAAACTGCTTTCCAAACAATACCTGTTTTTCCCCAACAGAAGCACACGGAGGGATCTCAGAGTAGAAAGCCCGCTAATTTCTTCAATCTGATTATCATACAAATCCAAAAATATTAACCTCTGCAGATTAGAAATATTTTGGATCCGAGTTATAAAATTGTGTTGAAAGTTCAACAAGCGAAGATGTTCTTCTCCATCGATGATAGGGCATACGGTCAGCTTTTGCCTAGAAAAATTTAACAAGTCAGTGCAATTCGGGTTCAGCAGCCTACCTCAACTTTCAAACAGTAGTAATGGTATCTTTGTGCTCCTCTGTTTTGAGAAGTAAGTGATACATTAGACCACTTCCAACTCCCATGTACTATGTGACCTGTATTACATTTTATATCACGCATAAAAGGATAATAGTCTTTGACAAGGGGAATCATTAAAATTAGATCCAATCCCTTGTTATATTAAGTAAATCTCCAATGTCAATTGTTTCAATGATATTGACTTAACATCAGAAGACTTTAAATGTAATTGTTTTCTGTAGTAAAGCTTTAGATGATCCAAAGAACCATATCATATAACCAGAGAAGTGCCTTCGGCATCAGTGCATTGATGTAAAAGACTGACAGGCAACCAGGTCATCAGAGCAAAAACTATATAAAAGTATCTCCTTTAGAATCACAAGCTCATGAGTTAGAAGAGGTGTTCACAACTGCAAGAAATTCAGCTATCTATAGTTCACTTTGATGAAATGAAAAATTGCATGTTAAGTCCCATAATGGTAAGGTAGCCCTAATAAAACATTTCCTCAGAAGCTTAGGTGTCAGGTGGACATGTTCAGCACTAACTTTGAACTCTTAGGGTATTTAGAGTGCTCCAGGGGAGGATGAAACATTAGTAATGTATATTTTCAGCTGCACTTAAAACAGTAAGCCTCTTGTAAGCAAAGGTTACATCACATGTGAAGTAAAAAAGTAAAGGCCCTGTAAGTACATTCTACCAGTATGATAATAGTGCCAGAGAGGAAGTACTGAGTGCTGCTATTCTGAGAGGTTCATAGGAGTCTTCAAGGAAAATACATCTCTGTGTGTGGACAACTCTAACAGAGAAGCTTATTAGAAATATTTCCTGTCAGTAAAAAACAAGTTAATGTATAAGCTTTACAGAAAATAAATCAGGGCTCCAAGCACAAGTCAAACCATGAGAGTGATCAGAATTCTCCTAAAAAAATTATTAGCAAAAAAAAATAAATGAATGTTAATGGTTGATGAAAATATAATGTTTAAAAAATCAACTAAAGAAATTGGTTTAAAATAAATGTTTAAAATATTAGATGATAGTTTAATGCTCCTAACAAATAGGTAATACTTAGAATTCATTCCATTCACTAAATTATATGCTTATAATGGATACTTCCAGTATCCTCAACTCCCAGAACATCCCAACCTCAACTCCTAGAACTGCCAGGGTCTAGCTCTTCCAAGCCTTCCTTCTCAAGCTCGCATCTACTCTTGACATCTCCCACCACCACCATACTGGCTAAGAAGCCACACAGGGTGGCAGAAATCACCGCTGTTACCCACGGGCGCTCAAAGATTCCTAAATTACTCCCATGCTGCCAGCCCACCCAACTTCCTTGACTGCACATCCTGGTCCTGGTTAAATTGTGCCCAAGCTTACAGCATCTTTGTGGTACAGCTTTTTCACACAGGCTTCTGAAGTCAGTCTCCTCTGTCCTGTCTTTTTTGATAAGCAAGTCTCCACCTGATCAATGTTTGTGTCACCTGCCCAGGGGCCCATGTTGCTAAGGATCATCTTTGCAACTACCAGTCACCCCAAACTACAACTTAGAATCCCCAAACCCATCAGTCCTGCAATACTGTTCTGATGTATAATTTTGCCTGCAAAACACCACGTCAGACCTCTGAGGACTTTTTCCCAACTACATACGTGGACTCTTACAACTTATTGTTGGGTGTGCAGTGCTAAGCCAAAGCTATGTACAGCAGAGGTGTTTTCTCTGGTGGTTATACTACCAGGTCAGGGGGTGGATCCTGCCTCTGCCATTCTATCCTGGATAACTTCTTAGATATAAAGTTGGGAATCAGTCCTAAATATAGTCATTCATTCACAATTT
This sequence comes from Chinchilla lanigera, assembly GCF_000276665.1. Classification (NCBI taxonomy): domain Eukaryota; kingdom Metazoa; phylum Chordata; class Mammalia; order Rodentia; family Chinchillidae; genus Chinchilla; species Chinchilla lanigera. Next base: position 6,019,880 of record NW_004955450.1, read on the forward strand.
TTTTTATCAAGAGCTTATTCTGTACCATGCTCTGTTCTAGGTGCCAGGTATACTGAACTGAGCAAAAATCCCAGTGTTCATGGAGCATAGGGTCTAGCAGGAGACACACAACTATAAGTAAATATTTAATATGTTAGAGGATGGTAGGTACTAAGAAGAAGAATAAAGCAGAGAAGGGGGCTGAGGAGTGTCAGGGTGAAAGGAGATATACTTTTGGAGGTGGCCAGAGAAAGTCATCCCTGAGATGATGGCACCCAAGTAAAGACTTGAAGGGGTTAGGGGCTGAGCCCACAGAGACTGGGGGAGCTGTGTCCCTGGGAAAGGGAGCAGCAGATACAAAAGCCCTGGGGTATAGGTATGCATGGTATACTGAGGAACAGCCAGGAGGTGGGAGTGGCTGAGGCAGACTGAGAGGAAGAATGCACAGGAAGAGAAAAGGCCAGGGAAGCAACAGGGAACTAGACTGGGGGCCCAAGGAGCCCATATAAGGACCACATTGTAAGCATTTTCTCATCAGTGGCACTGCTGTTGTTTGGATAAGTGTCCCCTCAAAGGCCCATGTGTTAAAGACTTGGTCCCCAGCTTAAGGAGCTATTGAGAGGTGGTGGAGCCCACGGGCAGTGGGGGTCTTAGTGGGAGACCTTAGGTCTTTGGGAGTGTGTCCTTGGAAGGGATACTAAGACCCCATCTTCTTCCTGTTTCTCTCTCTTTTGCTTCTTGGCCTCCAGAAGGCAATAGCTTGTACTACCATGTACTCCCACCACAACATGCTGCCTTGCCACAGGGCCAAAAGCAGTGGAACCAACTGATTACAGACTGAAAACTTCTGAACCGTCAGCCAAAATACACATCCTCCCTTTAAGCTGTTTGTCTCAGGCATCTTGTTACAGTAATGCAAAGCTAACATGGTCATATTTTAAAGTTGCCATAGTATGGTTTCTCTCATATGAGAGATTCAAAGTATAAATGAAATATAGAGCAAAATAAAAGACAGATGAAGGGAAACAGAAAAATATATCTTTTGCAAATAGAAAGGGGGAGGGGAAGGGACATGGAAAGAACTAGGATATGTAGTGACATGTACCATACAGAGGATGTAATCAGTATATGTCTAAAGATGGGGAAGGGAAGAGAAAGGGAAAAGGATTAAAAAGAAGAGCTGTTAAGTTTATGTACCTACTCTCCCCTAAGGTGAATGTAAACATTACATACTGCAAGCATGTACTAATAAAATAAAATAAAATAAAATAGCTATTATACTGAGATATAGTCAAGTCCTTTCACATGTAAGTATAAAATTCCTCATCATACCTCTGAAAGGATCAACAGAACTATGGTAAAAGTGATTATATTTAAGCCAGAGAACTGGATAGCTGGGGAATAAGAGCAAGGAAGGAGGGAAATTCACATCTTTCAAATCTTACACCATGTCTATGTGTAACATAGTCAAAAAAAGAAAAGAAATTGTCCTCACCTTTCTAGGGTCAACCTGTCTGAGTAAAGAATTTTCTCTTCAGAAGAACGCTGAAGAATAGGAAATGATGGCATTGATGAGCTCACCAAATTAATATGATCACCTATTGAAAAGGACATACAAATTATTTGATTCAGACAAATGTTTGAAATCTCAAAATTATAAAATCACCTTATATTTGGGCAACACTGGTACCTATAAATATCTTTCTTAGGAGTTCCCAGAGCTTTCTATATTTGAAATTAGTTATTAAATTTGGGGTTGCTTCTTTCCTTCTCGAACCTAGACTATGTGTTCTTTGTATGCCAAATCTTTCCCTTGCCTTACAAATGAGTTGAAAATATACAACTACTCTAGTGCTACCTTCATCCCTTGATAATCCTGACTTCTAAGAGTAAATTTTAACTCTTATAACTGAGATGATAGTCCCTCATTACCAGATATATTTGGGCCAGCACTATGACAGCCCTGCCGGATTCTGGACTTGGAAGGTGTCTGAATGGAAGAATCTCCAAATGCTGATAAGGAGCTTGTGGCAGCTTTCATTTCCAGCCCATATAGTTCTGTCAGGTTTGTTGTGGATGAGATGCATGATGATTTATTACGAGGCGAAGGGCTTATTACTCTTCCATCTCCTTCAAAATATCAAAAAGTTTATCACAAAGCTACATAATACATGACTTTTCTATAGGAAATATATAGAAAGTAGTTTTGGATAATAGATGTAAACCTCACGCCATCACTTTTTCTCTATGTGTTTAGCTACTACTAGTAGAAAATACTGCAAAGATACTATTAGTAGAGAATATTGAAAAGTGGATGTCAATAAATCTATTGCACTCATAGGGTGTCTATATGACAGCCTCATGGGGTTTATAAGCTCTTGAATACATGATGTCCTTGACAGAAAGAAGCTTTGGATCTAGTTGGCAAATGTATATGGAATTAATTAAAAAGAACAATATGTACAAAATGCAGAATAAAAAAGAATTATATATTTGCATAAAAGTACGGTGGGACTACCTTCTTAATGAAGATGGTTATAGATGAATTAGGGGAGAGGCATATACTAAAATACACTTTGAATTACTAGAAGAATGTAGAAAAGTCAAGAAGAAATGGTAAAAAGCTCCAGAAAATGAGGTGAGATTTGAATAACAGGTCAAAGGTGACAATTTGAATAACAGATGAAATCTTCCATTTCCCTCTATAAAGAGAAAATTTACTGAAAGCAGCAACTGATGTCAAAGTCGCTGAAGGGAGAAATAAGCAATCAAGTAGAACACAAAGCTACTAGAGAATTCCGTCACTTAAATGAACCAATACACTGAAAAGAAGAAAACCAAATCTAGGAAGCTAACATGCTCGGCAGGAGGCCATCAGACAATATGCTAACAATTTAACATGAAGTTCCCCACAGATTAAAAAGATTAAAAAGTGTAAAGGAATGAGATTTGCTAGCTTCTTCAGGTCTGCAAGGCCTGAACCAAAGTATCTCACACCTAGCTTAATCAGTGCTTACATTCTGCTTTTGTGAACAGCACAGACTATCAAGACAACTAATAATGATGGTCTAGAATTGACACCATGTTCCCAGTAAAGTGATCCTATGGAGCGACCACCTGCTAGCAGGATACCCAGCAACCACAATTCAGTAAATGGATTTGGAGTGAAAAGTCAGTTGGTAAAAACAGTCAAACAAAAAGTCTAAGGATTAACTACACTATACACATTAACAGAGTCAACATAACTGGTCAGCTAAAGATGATAAAGGGAAAGCTCAAAACAATAGATAACTTCAATTTCTCTTATTAACATTAGAGTCAGATTTTTAAAATTATTATTATTATTATTATTATTATTATCATTATTATTTGGTCTTTTTGAGGCAAGGTCTTGCTATGCAGTTCCGGGTGGCCTTGAGCTCACTTTGTAGCCCAGGCTGATCTTGAACTTGTAACAATTCTCCTGCTTCATCCTCCTGAGTGCTAGAATTACAGGCATGTGCCACCACGCCTAGCTTTTCAAATTATTTTGTTAAGACTTCAAGCTAATTAATACTCAATTTAAGAGCAGGCTTAAACTTTAAAAGACTTGGGATATAGAGGCAAAAAAATCAAAGAACAGCTTGCATTCACACCAGTGAAGAAACACATTTTATGCTTACTTTTCAGCTCCTATTATATATAGAAGTCATAATCACTACCAGCATGATGAGCTCACTCTGTGTGAGCTACACCTTACAATAAATAGCAAGAGACAAAAATGATTCGATTAAAAAGGACTTAAAATCCACACATGAGATCCTCTAACTAACTGGGGACAAGGAGACTCTTTAGTTAAAACATCCACTTATATATGTTGGTTAATAAAGACACATATATAAACTATACCACTATATTTCAAAATTTTACTTGAAACATTTCCTCTGTTATTGTTGATTTCTTATATCACTATTTAACTTACCAGATACATAGTCCTTGTCTTTCTAATTAAATTTATAAGCTTTTTGAAAGATGGACCTCATTTTACATTCCTTATATTCTTGGTAGAATCTAAATTCAGTAGACAACCAAGTAGATAAATCAATTGTTTTTCCAGCTTACTAGGGCACATTTTGTGTGTGTGTGTGTGTGTGTTATTTCTATTAAAAAGAAAATCAGAAATTATTACATTTTAGTATAAAGTGCTAAATGATTTATTTGGTAAGTAGGATCTCAAGAGTGTTAAGAGGCATAATGGTCTGCAATTGTTAAGAATGTTCCCTGCATTGTAGTCTAGATATATGGGTGGATGGATGAGTGGATGGATACATAAATGTGTACACAGTCAAATAGGGGGTTGGCTGTATGGTGCAGTGGTATATGTGTGGCCACTTGGCCTTATCTTGGAGATTGTTTGATGACCAAAATCCTGATCTTACATTTTCTAGTGATTTACTGTAATCTTAGGAGCCAAGAGTTGCTTCTTCCCCTCCACCCAGTATTTTAAAATTCTTATCTAGGGAATTTAATCAATTAAGGTTAGATTAACTGAGATTTTATTATATAGTATTTTCTGGAATAATTGGCTCTTACAAAATTTCAGGGATACAAGGGTTAACTCTTAAGAAAAAGAAAAAAAAAAGGCCTAAAAGAAATAACAGATCAAGTTTTAGACTTTAATAAGTGTAAATAAAAGATCAGATTGATGGGTTGTGATATGCTCGATTAATTTTGAAAGCTATGAAATTATTTATAATGGTTGGGTATCAGAGTGTATCAGAGTGCAGGTTATTGGATAGAAGTCCCCAAACTTTTCCCAATAAAATGATACTTAGACTTTTTCCAAAGTTTTGTGCCCTTGGAGATAGAACACTGAGTACACAAACTGAGCTAAGTTGTAAGCTGTGTGGCCTTCTTTGCATGAAGCAGCTAAAACTATGGAGAAGTCACACTGCCAAGTATGCAGTTAGGACATAGTAAATGAATACCCTGTCCTATCCTATCCTATCCTATCCTATCCTATCCTATCCTATCCTATCCTATCCTATCCTATCCTATCCTATCCTATCCAGAGATTTTGAATAAAACCTTTGGAGGAAAAACCAAACAGGTTTATTCTTCCCTAAATTTATTTTTAATTTATCTAGTGTGGTTCATTATTGACATATAAAGCTGTATTCATCTAAGATTCACAAAATCAATACATCCGTACTATTGCCTCATTAGCATATATCTAGAAATACTTAACCACTTAAATAAATTTACCTAGCCAACCATCCACAAATCTGTATGCTAATGCTCTACTCTAACTCAAGGAAAGCTGGGGTAAAGTATTTAAGCCTGATTCATGATTTAAAGGAGAAAAATAAAATCTATTATTTAAATTGTGAGGGTAATTGACACTGCAAGCATTAAAAAATAATCCCTCGTAGGGAATTTCCCTGTTTACATCTATAGCTCTGTGCCCTAAAACAGTGCTGAGCACACAGCACACATCCTATAAATACATACTGAACTCAATAAAGAAGGCAAGACAATGCTTCCTGCACTATGGAACGGCCCGGCAAATAGCCAAGGTAAGAGTGTAAGATATAGGGAAGAGAAAAGACGGCCTCAAGAAGAAGGCCCAGAAGTACCAAACAAAAAGACAGTGTTAATCAATATTCAGAAGCACCTCATGTTCCCACGGTGATGTGATGTACAGTGTATCATTCCTTTTACACAGACTCCTAGGAGGTAGAGGCAGTGCTGTATATAAGAATTCTGTAGTGTGTAACACTAGCATATCACAGATAGTGAATGACCAAGATTCAAGTGTGCATAGAGGAATTTTTCCTTGATGTAAAAAATATATTTCAGAAATATAACCAGCTCCTATGGGGCAGTATTTTTCGAAGGATGGTCCACAGACTACATCTACAAGAACCACTTGTGGCACTATTAAAATGCACAATTCTAAATCCTAGTCCAGCCCTGCAATGTCAGAATGGGGAAGCTGGAGGGTGAGCTTGAAGAATCTGCATTCTTAACAAAAACCCAAGTGATACCTACAATTGTTTAAGGCTTTTGATACCTGTAGTCATATGTGCTAGTAAGGAAAAAGATGGTTTCTTTCTTATTCTTGACTTTCAATTTTTTCCACCGTTTCCTTACTTCCTAAATATTTACGTCCCTATACTGTCTCACTAATTAGCCATTTCCCAAATTCTAATATAATATTTGGAATACTCTTTTCCCGTTCTCTAATGTAACCTGCCTTCCACCTAAAATCTACTATATGTATGAAACCATTTCTGACCTAAACAGATACCAAACTAATTTGGTAATCAATGAACCATTTCTAAATCCAGTTTATTTAGATTAAGTAACTGAGCACTATTAAACAATTAATATTCAGAGATGATGAACTATGTCAGATCTCTACTCACTGATATTACCTTGCCTACTTGAGTAGTTTCTTTCAAGGTCATGTTGTAAGAGTCTACCAGGAAATGATGGTGAATCTCTGTTAAATTTGAATTCAACCTGAAAAATATTATTTTAAAAAATTAGAGAATAATTTAGCAGTAAATAATGAAAATAAATATAACAAATAATAATTGAGAACATGCCACCACGTGGATGAATCTTGAAAACATCATTTTAAATGAAAGAAGTCAAGCATAAGGACCACATATCATATGTCTCCATTGATATGAAGTACCTTCAATAGGAAAACCCATAAGGATGGGAAGCCTATCTGTGGCTTCCTGGTATTTGGGGTAAGGGAAGGATAGGGAGCAATGGCTTAATGGATGTGACATTCTGTTTGGAGCGCCTAGATAGAAATGATGTTCACGCAACATCATGAATGTACATAATGCCATTGAGTTGTATACATTAGAATGGCTTAAGTTGGAAAAATTTTATATGTATTTTACCACACATAAGATGAAAGTCAATTACATGAAATCAGGTGAAAACACACATTAATCTAAGACACTTCCAGTCAACCTCTCCACATCACCACCATAAATACAATGATTAAAAGAATCATTTTCTCAGTCATTTGCTCAACACATACAAAGAAAATCAGGTTGGGAAAAAATCATTATGGTTTGATCATTAGAATTCTATTAAATGTCCAATTAAAACATAATTATAACTATAACATACTAAGTTGTATCCTTAAACCTTCAAAGAAGGACTCTCAGAAAACTGATTTTAAATAATTATCCGGTAGGACTAAGAAAAACAAAATCAAAACAAGATGATTACCCACAATTTTGTTTGACCTATTTTTCATGCCTATATCTTGTAATCTACTTTGAAGATAATAATACACAATGCATTAACCATGGTTACTCTCCTATTATCTTGTTTTGAAATTTCGTATCATCATTTGTCTTCTTTTTTCTCTTTAAAATAAAAAATTAAAATAATTGCCACACCAAAAAAAGATTATGATGCAGAGTATATTAACTATTATTATTCTCTTATTATGGTATTTTAGGGTTTTTTTTTTGTGTGTGTGTGTGTCTTCTTGAGACAGGGTCTCCCTATGCAGTTCAGGCTGACCTTCAGCTCACTTTGTAACACAGGCTGGCCTCAAACTTGCAACAATCCTCTTGCCTCAGCCTCCTGAGTGCTGGGATTACAGGTATGCCACCCAGCTATTATTTTAAAGTTTCAAAATTTTCTTTATAAAGTAAAAAGTCAGAAAAAATAAAAATAAAATACAGAGCTGAACAATGTGAAAAATTCTACCTTTACCAGAAACTAAGTACCTACAAAATGTGGCCCAGGACAGCATGTGTACTGAAAAAATTGTATTGGAAATTACAATGGAATACTACTGTGCCATAAATAAAAATAAACTTGAGGCTTTTTTAGATAAATGGATGCACCTTGAGACCACAATCCTAAGTGAAATAAATCACACACAAGTTTAAATATTGCATTGTTCCTTCCATGTCAGAAACCCAAAGTATAAATAAGGAGCAAAATAGAGGGCAGAAATTAGGAAGTAGGATGAACTCGGGGAAGTTCAAGTGGGAAGGGGAACAAGAGATGAGGAAGAGGGGAGGGAAAGAGGAGAAAGGGATTTAAAGAAAAAGATTAAAGGAAAAGTGGAAATAGAGTTTTTGCAAATGGGGAGGAGAAGGGTTGGAAGGAGAAGAGAAGGGGAAAAGAAAGAATTAAGAGGTGTTATTCACATGTACAAATCCTTCATGAGTAATGTGATCACTATGTTCTGCAAACATGTATTAATAAATATATATATAAAGATTATCCACAAAAAATCTTTAAGTGCTTATTTTAAAAGAATCATTATGCCTCTCCTTCATCCATAGTTTAAGCACAACTTTAGCATTTTCGTTATACTCTTATAATCTGTATGAGGTAACAGTATTTTCCCTGAACATAAGCCCAGAGAAAGAAAGTAGAACAGGACTGGATATGATTTGGATGAAACAGAAAAATTCCTAGAAATATTATAATGGTAGAAATAGGATTTGTCCAGTGAAAATTAGGACATATCTGGAGGGGACTCCATTATGCCCAATTATAATAAGGAATATTTTTCAATTAATCTAGCTAAGTGATGTTTACTAGAAATGATCAAATGGTCTGTATTCCAAGTGTCCACTTTTATACATACATATAATTACAGTGTAATCAGCTGCTACCTGCTTGACCAATAGCCCTTCCACTCACCATCCTTATTACGTTTTTCATGTTTTTACCTTAAACTCTGCTCTTTACTTTAGCATTCCTCCAGGGACTTATATTTAACATTTTCATAAATAACTGAAGTGTGATAGTTGGAAGTCTCCAGTTTTGCCAAAGGAGGAAACACTGTGTTGTGTCCTGAGACGTAGTTATATAAGTGTTTGGTGAGTACGTTTGCATGCTGAATTGAGACAAGAGAGTAAGAAAAACATTTGTCTCAAAATCTCAAAAACAAATAAAAAGCCAAGAATTCTGGAAATGCCAGAGATGTCATGGGAAAAAAGAATCTTGCGTTCATCACATGGAAGCACTCTGAATAATATTAAACCTAAAATCTTTCCACTGCTAACCTAGTTTTTCTTCCTTGCTTTTAAATGGAATGTGTAGTCATACACTCCCAAATGTCTATATTTTATCTGTCCTAAGATACCATCAGTAGTAAGCCCCATTAAACTTTGATCATGCCACCAATTCTAAGAAGGATTTTCATTTCAAAAATACTTAAATGCCAAAAACCTTCCCTCTTGTAAGCAATGAAATGACATTGTTTTAAAGAGAGCTAATTTTGACTTTAGGCAGGCAGCAAATAAAAATCAGCTTTACACCGGAGAGCAAAGTAAGTATACTCAGAGTTTCCAGTTCAGAATCTACTCCTTAAATCATGTTATTTGTGTAGAATTTATAAGAATTTATTTTCAATTTAAACACCAATAGGCTTAAATCTTACCTTGTTTTTTTCAGGAAGTGATGATGTTTGAATAACAAGATGAAGCCCACAATTCACCTGAAATATAAAAAGAAACCATAAAATGTGCTCTTGGCCTTTGTACATATACAGGCATCTCCCCCCATGATACAGGTAACCATATAATAAAAAATGAGAATGCAACAGGCTGCCTCTCTTTGTTTGTTTCTGGTAAATGATCATGTTCTGAGGGTTCGCTGAAATCAATAAAATCACATGTAAGAATCAAAAGGTTTCATTCATTTATTTTTCTCAAAATGTCGGCACTCCTCGTGCTACCTCAGGCTTTTGACACTTGCAGTTTCAAGTCTAAATACATAAATCAATGGGACGGGTGAAGGAGGTACGAATGCCTAACAATAGGTTATTCTCAACTAATTAAAAAGAAAAGAAAATGGAATTCACTAGTTAAAGGAATTTAAATGACCCTGGGCCTCTCGCAGAAGACCAGCTCCACCTTCTGGGAGCCCAGATCCAGAACAAGGCTGGATGCTCATCGTACAAAATTAAATGTGCCCCAAGGGCCTTGTTCCGCCCATGAACTTCAAGCCTAGGTCAAACAGCTTGAATAGACTTGGTCCCAGTAATACAACCCATCACCTAAGACAAAGAAGCCAGTCGCAAAGGACAGCACCAAAGGGTAGAAAAAGAAAGTAGGAAAGCTCAACCTACGTTGTTTGCAGACCGGCCAGAAACAGAGCGGTATTTCCCTGGAATCATGGCAGGAGACAGGCAAAGATGTTAGATGTGTCTTGAGGTGAAGCTACCGCAGAGATTCAAAGAGACCAAAGGGGGTCATCTCCCAGGCAACCCGCTCTGGGGTTACCATAGAAACTGCCATTTCCGGTCTGGTCCTCTCCCAAGCTGACTGGCCAACAGAGTCGTGATAGCTTCTGGTGGTATTTGTGGGGGACCAATGCGTCACCACTTCCTCGTTCTGTTTTCCTGGCCTCGTAAAAACACAGCGGGAGTATTGGGAGGAGGATAAACCGGGGCAGAGGCAGAACACCTCAGTCGCTATGACAACCGCCACTTCCGGTCCGTTCCTCTATTCCTCTCGCCTCAACGCGGCCCGCGCGAAATTTGTATCCCGCTGCTAGTGTCTCCCTGCTCTCGGGAGAGCCCTGCAAGGATGCAAGCAGGGAGGAGGAGTCAAAGAGAGCTCCTGTTTAGAGCCCCAGTTCGACTCGTCCCCTACCCGTGGCGGGGAAGGAAACAGCACGATTCGGAGTTGACAAGCGCCAGGCCTGGTGAGGCTCCAGGATCCAGTCTCCTATGCAGGCCCCGGTCCTGCAAGACCTGCGGGTCCCCAAGGAAGGGAGACGCGAGTCCTTCGAGGGTCATGGAAGAGACACCGAGCTATGGCTGAACTCCACCGCTTAGGGTCACCATGGGATAGCACCTCACTCGAAGATTTCTGTTTCCTCTGTAAAATCAGGAGCATGCTTGAGAATTGATCTCCATGTAGCATTCAGTAACCCAGTGGCTTTGGAATTCTGTGACCCAGTGAATTCCTTCTGCCTGCTCCTCTCTCACTCGCAGGGACACACAAGTCTGGTCCTTCAGGTGTTTAGCCTTCACTCGAGGCTCCAGAGTTTTAATGGAAAGGGTTTAATTGGAGCAAATCTTGAAACTGTGCATAGTATATTACGTAAACTTGAAGAACGTCAACGATGCCTGTCAAAAATGATAGGGGAAGGGAGCTGGGAAGGTACTGACGCAAGAGGAGCTTGCTGATCCCTTCCCACCCCTAAGCTTCTTGTGACTGCTACTTGCTGCCCCTAAGTTCCCAGTGAGCTGAATTTCCTCCTCTTGAGCCTAATCTTCACATCCTTGTACATATTGATCATTCTTATTTTGCATCTGGTTACCACTACCTTCTTCCTCCGCTTCCCAAAGAAGGCTTTTGAATCCTTTGAGATAATGCATCTCTAAAATTCTCACCATTATATAGGTTAAATTATGGCTCATAATTGGATCTAAAAGGGGTTCATTTCTAGATGTGGGAAAAGTTCATCAAGCAATCAGTGGCCTGTATGTGACATCTGGCTTTGAATACAGAGATGCACTTGTAGTTTTTGAGCTTTAGGGATCCCTAGTGTTCATCTAGTCTGAACCCAGTTTGTGCAGAAGGAAACTCAGCCAGAAGATTAATAATTTCTTCAAGAGCCTGTATTTACAGTCACCAAGCCAATATTCTCTAATATCAACCTGTAGAATTTTCTATATTCAGGTGGGTGCTTAAGACCCTTTAATGGTATTCTGTAATTATTAGGATAAAGAAAAAAATTAGCACAATTTCTGTGACCCTGCATGCTTTTTGCCCCTGCTTTCCACACCAGCTGTATTCAAGGCCTCTGTCCTTGTTCATCCGCATTTGGTAGTGCTCATCTTTTCAGTTCTTGGACATACTGTAGTCCATCCAAGACTTCGCTCAGTTGTTCCATGTACTGCCTTGGAATTCTGAGCCTCCCATTCCCTATCAACAACATTTCAGTCCTTTTCCTTTAAAAATCAACTCAAATATCTTTCCTGCTTGTGCTTTGAATATATACTTGTGTACTTCCATTGCACAGATATTTCAATCGTGTTCACAGTGTTCATAAAATAATTATGTAGTTTGCTTAGTGTTTTATGCCTCACATTAGAATGTAAGCATCATGATAGCAAATATCATATTTGATTTCTTAACTGTTGTATTGCTATTGCCTAGAGTAAAACTTTGCCACTTTGAAGAATTCAATGAATATTTTGGAAATGACCACTCGGCTATTACAATTTTTTGCTTTATAGTAGAATTTTCAGTTCTCTGTCAGTTTTCCTTCTTACCAGGCTTATAATTGTCAAGACATGTGCACTTTCATTGAACCATCTATCCGCCATCATTGCATGTACCAGCTTTGCAAAAAAATACACATGCACAATCATATATAGATAAATATAAATATGTAGCAAGAGAGAGTACTAACCATGTGCTGTATACCCTTATGCCCTTTTCTTATTACTCCTACCACAAAAAGAAGTTTCCATTTCAGTGTAAGTTTTTCCCAAGAAAGTATTATTAAAGTAGTTCTTGGTAAGGTATAAAGGATTGGTGATTAGGTTTTCTAGAATAATGCTACTTCTATGATAGCCAATAATGTAATACTAGTATTATCTTATCTCTTCCAACTGTTGATTTAAGAAAAAGTGAGTTGTAAACAAATGACTTACAGATTTCTAGTTGGCCAGACTTTGTGATACAAAGGTAGTATAGAGCAGTATAGCAGAGTTCTTAAACTTGGACTATGGACACAGCTTGTCTTAATTCAGGTTCCAGCTTTACTAATACATGACAGTGATAAGTATTAATTATAAGTATTCATGCTGCATAGGGATCAGTAAATTACCCACCATCACTGCTCTCTTGCTCCATGGCTACTCTGTAGGATAGGCTGATGTGGGCTGGCATTTCTGATCTGTGGTTTTTAAGGCTGCTTATTTCTGGCTATGTCTTATTTTGGGGGAAAAGGGGCTGTTACTTCAGTATCACCTGAAGAAGGTTTAGTACATAAAAGTACACGAATTTCTTTGAAAAGTCCAACTACCCATAGTGTGGGTATGTTTTGACACTGACATTTACTAAGCAATTAGTCTTTTGTATATTAAAGATATATACCTCCTAGATACTTGTATTTATTCTTTCTCAGGTATTCTGGCCAAAGTGGAAGTACAAGTCTTTGGAAAACAAACAGCTGTGTGATGTGACTACTCAGAGAAACAGTTATGGTGTAGAACTTCAGCTCACTTTGACATTTACTCCAGTGATTCAGAAGCAGGTACAGACCGTGCAGGTGAAGGAACATCTGATGCTTTGATGCGCTATAGATTTTCAGACTTAGTCACAGCATCATCTCCTTGCTATTGTAAATCTTTCATGTCAACGTAATTTGACAGTTGAGGATCAGTCAAATATGTGCACCTCTAAAAAATTTGTCTAGTTAACAAGATAATGAAGGTACTGTTGCCTACAAAATTCCATGCTTCCTACTTTGATCTGTTTTTTTTTTTTATTTTTATTCTTTTGGTAGAAACCAGATTTTAAAAGAAAACCACAATAGTAGGAACATTTCCTGATCAAAATTAAGTACTGAATATTTGGCTAAAGCCACACTTGCTGTTGCTAAATTTTGAGGGAATAGAACTAGGACATTTACCCTTGGCTATTTGTTTTATTTGTTATTTATTTATTAGTTTGCTCATTTGCAATACTATTACATGTATCAATCAGCCCCTGAGAGCATTTCTGGAGGAGTTATGACTCCTACAGAAATTTTTTGAAGAAAATCAATTTAGAGAGAAAGTTTCCTATTACCCTAATGAAATCTATTTTTATCATTTTCTACTGAAACAAATGAATTAGCTTTATTAATTTAGATTGGAATTATGTACATCTTGCAAAAAACCAGTATCACATTTCTAATGCATTCCCATTACAGGAATCAGATTTTCCTCCGTCAGGATTCCCTCCCATTAAATTCCACAATTGGGAAATATGTATGAGCTGCCCTGTGTGACATTCGAAAGAAATTTTTGTTCTGCAATTTTATACCGTGAACTAAATTGTGACAATGGCTTCTGAGAAATTTACTATAAATCTACCTTTGAGAATAATAAAAACAAACATCATTTTACACTTCACACATCTTATTCTACATAAGTGAAAGAATTTGTAAACATTTTATCCTTGAAGGTGTGAATAAGATACTAAAGTGATTTTCTTGCCGGGCATGGTAGCACAGGCCTGTAACCCCAGCATATGGGAGGCTGAGGCAGTAAGATCAGTGTGAGTTGGACGCCAGTTTGGGCTACATAGTGAGTTCAAGGCCAACCTGAACTACACAGTGAAACCCTCTCTCAAAAACCAAACAAACAACCAAAAAACCAAAAAAAGTTATTTTCTTGTAGAGTTAATTTTAGGTTACAGTTAATTTGAATAGTGTAATTTTAATTTTAAAGAAGGAAATAATAAAATAAGAAGTATTAGAAGTTGTGACGCTGAGCAATGATTGTGCAAACGCATAGCTTTATTACTAGTGGTGTCATTGATGTTTTGCTTTGAATTTGAGATGTCTTAAGAGAGCATTGTGTTTTAAAATTAAGCATGTAAATCTTCTGAAGCTACATGGTATTAACCAGAACCTCTGTCCCTTGAGCTTTGAAACTGCCTCTCTTCTGCATTCAAATCATAGTGGCGGTTACGTTCCTATTCCATGCCACGCGTCTACTCCATTCCTACATACTTAAACAACTTTGATAGCTGGATCAGCCTCTTTTTAAACTAATCACTTAGATTTGTTTCTCCCACTGATGAACATTTACTATAGACTCGGTTTGGTGATTTGTATGACTTTATAATGTGTTATATAATGTTCCACTGCCCTACAGTAAAATGAAACACTAGCTTTATTTTAATTTACACATAAGACTTAGAGTTTATATAATGTTGTGTGCTTTTTCAATTAATTTTTGCAATATTAGTTTCATGGGAAAAATTCAATTTGCTCTAACCCCTCTCATATCATTCTTCATTTATTCAAGGAGTATTTTTTAAACATGTACCCAGGGCCAGAAAACTGTTCTGGACAGAAACAGTACATTGGTGAACAAAGCAGAAGATTCTTCCCTCTTGGCACTTTCTGTTTAGTTGGGGAGCCAGGTGATAAAGAAATGAATGAATGATTTTAGCTAGTGATTAGTGCTTTGAAGAAACTAAACTAGGAGATGACGTCAGAGCATCATTAGCTTGGGAGCAGAGAGTTTTATGAAAAAACTCTCCCAGGTAAGATAATCAGAAAAGTCCTCTCTGAGGCAACCATGCATGATTAGAAATCTGGTTGCTATATGTGAATTATACCTTTATGTACTGTATTTGATGTTTTAAAAATGCAATACATAGCAATTTCCAAATGGCTAGTGCATACAAATTTTGCAGTTTTTATAAGATAGGCATCACAAAATAGGTAAAATTATAATGGCTTTTCAAGGACAGATTAGAAATACATATATTGTAAAAATAAACAAACAAACAACAAAGAACTGAAGGGAAAGGAATCGACAGCCCGGACATGAACGCATGCAAAGCAGAGCATGAGTGAGTTGGAAGGATAGTGGTATCAGTAGACCAAAAGCAAAGATTTACAAGGGCATTCTGGGAAATTCAGAAGGAAGGGTAGAAAAAGGAGAGTGGTTTTAACTACTGGGCATCAAATGAAACATTGATGTGTATATGTATATATTTGTTTTTGTCTTTTTGAGACAGAGTCTTGCTATGCAGTTCAGGCTGACCTTGAGTTCACTTTGTAGCCCAAGCTGGTCTTGAACTTGCAACAATCCTCCTGCCTCAGCCTCCGAGTGCTGGGATTACAGGCTTGCGCCACCACGCCCAGCAACACTAATATTTTTTAATAGAAAATTTGTTGTGCCAGTGCACCTGGGGCCTGGTGTAGGGAGAAAGGAGAGGGTTTGTTAGGAGTAAGATGGCATCTTTTGCAACAGTCCTGCCTTGGGAAGATGAGGATTAATTTAGAGTAGAGAAGGGCAAAAATAAATAAATAAATAAAGGAGGTGATATTGATAAGGAAGAATTAACTGGACACAAAAATTAACTTAGACACTGAATTTGTGAATGAGAAAAGAGTAAACTATGACTGAGTTTTTTTAATCCTGAGCAGCAAAAAAAAAAAATGGTACTTGTTACTAGACATAAGAAAGTGCCAGTCTGGTGGGAAAGTGTTGATTTCAATTTTAGAAGTCAGTTGTCTGAGAAACTTACCATGACCTATCTTGTTCTTCTCTTAAAACTGAATGAAACATCCTTGCATATTACCAAAGCTTGTCACATTTAGCCCATATAGCCTTTACTACCCTGTGTTATAAATGACTGATTTACAGTCATTCTGACTTACTAATCTGCCCACTCAACTCTGTAAGACTTGAAGGTAAGGGCAATCTTTCACTAACATTCCCATGTTCCAAGCACCGTTCTAAAATTCTATGCTCCTGGCACAGAGTAAATGCGTAGATGTATTTGCTAAGTAGTTATCAAAGACCGACTTTGAAAGGATAAGGAAATAATAAAGCAGATGTGTTTCTTGGGTAATCAAAGCAGTGAGGTATGGAGATGTGGCCCCAGGCTAAGAGGGATCATCAAAGCCATGTTACAGGATCCCTACAGCAAAGCTCACAAACTTATTATGGTACATAATGTCTATCATTTACCTGGAAAAATCTGTTCCAAAAAGAGAAGCAGAAGAGAGCAAGCAAATGTAAACAAGCCTGCATTATTCATTAATCAGACTTACAACTTATAAATATTCAGGAGTTAGCTTTGCAGATAACAGGCCAAAACCAAACAAAGAATCTAGCCTTTGATGCTTGACTCATCCTTTCCTGTACCGAAAACAATGAAGCAGTGACATTTAGGAGAATGGGGGCGGGGGAAGATTTTAGGGAAGTGGGAATACTCTAGATGTATCGTACTGTCCACTCCCTTTACCCTGGTTGAATGCTGATTATCAGCTATGTGAGCTAAGATAGTTACTTCATCTGTCTGGACCTATGTCCACTCATTTACAAAATTGTGATTTTTTTGGTACCTAAATCATAGTTTTGCTTAAAGGAGTAAATGAGTCACAATATGCAAAGTCTTGAAAGTGGTAATTATTCTATATCTCTCAGCTAGAGGCAGGAAGGAATAGTGGCTAAGAGGCTGGACTATGTAGGTATAGTGGGTAAGTGGATGGTCTTCAATAGGATTCTGCCACTCATTACAGGTTCTTTTTCCTGTGTCCAGTTTCCCCTCATGTACTGAAGGAGTGTCATTTGTACCACTGTCGCAGGTTTGTTGTAAGAATTAAATGAGTATTAACCACTCAGAACAGTACCTGGTACATAGTATACATCATGTTAACCATTAGTTATGATCGCCAAGAACCACTACCCATATATCTTGCTCTGAAGCTGTCTCCGGCTACATCAGTCTCTTTAGTGACCTTTCATTTTCTCTCTGTAGTTAGTACACTAAATGTTTACTAAATGCACAGAGACACTAGATGGGGTTGCTGAGCTAAAGCACTGAAGAACTGCTAGGTGGCCCAATCAGGATTTTGAGCTGGATGGAACTTTAGGGAGGATCTAGTTCACACTTTTCATTTGCGGATGAAGAGGAGTCATCTGATGTAATCCCTGTCTGCAATTGGCTCAGCAATCCAATCTTCCCGTTTCTAAGAAATACAATCCTAACTCTTGTTCGGAAATGACTAGTGAAGCTGGGTGTGGCCGCAAGTATTACTTAGTGAATTTCTCTAGAATCATTTGATCAAACCCAAATGACCCTATAAGCCCCTCAGGGCAGGAGCAAGCTGCTGTTATTCCCTGACTTCTCGGTCTACCATGCCTGGTTTTCAGTAGATGTACACTGAATATTTGTTGAGTTAATGGTAGAGATTTATTATAAAAACTCTGATGATTGCAGATTTTCCCAAAGCTCTGTGAAGGGAATTCTTTTAACATACATTCATACCCTTTGTGTTCATTCAGTCTTTTTCTTTTTCTAGCTTCCCTGAGGACATGAGAACTAGGAGGAACTTGGAAAAATCTTGCAGTCAAAATGCCTCCTTTTGTCAATGGGAAAATTCACGAAAGTAGTTCATTCATACTCACCCAACTGGGTGAACTGTGCTTAGAGCTTCCCCACCTCATCATCTTATTTAAAAAAAAATTTTTTTTAACTGCTCAAAACTGTCAAGCATCTTCTACCTGTACTTTAATTATTTACTAAATTTTCTCCAGGTCATATTCTGCAGCTTATTATTATTTTTTATGGACTCCCTCTGCCAGAAGCCTCACATTCTTCCTTTTTCAGATGCCAGTTGACATAACTAGCTTATCCTGTTATTGCCACCCACCCATCTACCCTTCCATCTTTCCTGGCCTTGAGGGAAAAAAGGAGGTCTTCTCTCCCACCAGCAACAACAGGGATGGGTTGATCCTTTATATGGTAGTCCTAGGGCTCCAAACAACCAGAAGATAGGCCAGAAGCTCAAGCATTTAAACCTCATCTTGTGTAAGTTGTTCTAACATCCCATTGGCCAGAGCAAGTCACATGGCCAAGCCAAAGACAAGATGTGGAGAAAGTTTTCACCTCTTTATGGGCATGGAAGAATTTTGGGCCTTTTTTACAGTCTGCACTAGATAGTAGATGTTAATAAAGAAATAAGTCAATAGGTCTAAGAAACTGTAGAGAAAGGTTGAGGCATCAAAGACACCCCTCTTGACAGTAGAAACTCCATTTCCTGCCATTTAAAGATGGCAGTCTACCTTGAAAAGTCAATCTGAGTTGAAAAAACATTTAAAACCTGAGTCATCTCTCTCCCAGGTTTTAGAACCTCTTGGTGGAAAGGTTCTCCCTCTCACGAGGCACGCCACTGTCAGGCATGCCACTCAATTCAGGCATGACTCTCCCAGCACCCAACCTGTTTGTCAGTAGAGGCATTGTTCTCATAGAAAATATAACATAGCACTGGTGCTGTTGCCATCAGCAAACACATGATATCCTTATCATAAAAGGAGATAAAATAGAGCACGGAATCTTGCAAGCATGGGGAGATCTAAGACACCCAAACATTTACACCAGGTGCCCCAAGGACTTTGCCCCCTAAGGTACCAGACATTCAGAAAACTTTAAACACAGATGTTTGTCCTGATCACCTCACCTGATGTTCCTGACCCCCTTTATCCAAACCCTATAAAAAGGCTCCATATTTCTCTGTACCACAGAGATGGCCTTTTAACCCTCTGTCTGCCTGCACTCAGGAACAATAAATTTCACACCATGTTGCCTTTACACAAGCCTGGTGGTCTCTCCTGGTCTCTGCCTTGCACTGTTCCTTATACCCATAATCTCAAATCCAACCCACTCTCACCAGTGGATGTGACAGTTTTCTCAGATTCTGCATACAGAATTTGTCTGGTCTAAGTTTCCTCCTTTTAAGAGAAATATGCCAATAATTTTCTCCTCACTGACACTTTTATTATCCTCTAGAGTGTGCATACTCTGGGAAACCTTACCTTTCTTCATTTCTTTATCTCTAACATCATTTCAAGTTTCTACCACAATTCTGAGTCCCCAGATTGGACTTCTTGGCAAGTTACTTCCAAGCACTGATCATCTAGTTTCATCTCTTTATACCAATATGAACATTTTATTTCTCATTCATTCAATAAACTGAGGGTAGAAGTGAGCATGAAAGAATCAGTCCTTGCCCTCAAAGATCCTAACAGCATGTCTAAAAATTCTTAAAATGAATTGCAGTCATTTTTCAGCTAGAGCTTGAATCCCAGTGGGGAAGAGGTGGAGATAATGACCTTGAAAGGGATAAGAATGACCTAATAGGCTTTTATCAAACTGCCCTGTTGTGAATTGTATCACCCCTTAGGATGGATACACCAGCACATGAACCTGAAGGGTCACAAAAAATTGGTAATCCACTCTGCAGCACTAGCTCATATTTCCAAAAACAGTAAACCACAGTTGAGCCAGTGTGATGTTGCCGCAGAATCCTTATGACAACGTGTGGGCTGCTGTTCTGCCGCAGCCCCTCCCAGTTCAACTTGCTGATGACTCATCCGTTCCAGTCCCCGTGTCTATAAATCAGTGGGGCACACTGTACATCTTTTATTCTGCATCAGTCTCTGCTGTTGGAATCATCTTCGCTCAATACAGGAAAAGAATTTTACATGGCCACTTTCCAAACTTAAAATAAACTGTCTCCTGGATTTTGTACCAAACTGAAACAACCAAATAAAACTCCCCAGTTGCTGAAGCTCAGCATCAGAGATAGGTGACTCCAGGGCTGCAGAGAGGAATCAAGCAGGAAACTGTCCATGAAAACATTACACTTGCAGCCAGAGCTCACTGATGTAATTTCAATCATATCCTCCTGTTAATAAAAGCAGTAAAACACACAGGTTGGGTGAGTGGAAATTGTATAAATATACAAATGGGCCACCTCTTATTTTGAGATATTGCTACTGAAGCAGAAAATGCCGCAAGCAGTCTGTTAGTTGCCCAGGTAATAGTTCTGGTTACAGTTCCTGTTACTTTTTTTTGGTAGCAATGACTGGCCACTGTGATGTGTAGCTGATCACTGTGATGCACATTGTAAGAACCGATCCCCAATTGACAAGCTATTCTGCCTCTGTATGTCCTGCTTGCTTATCCCATATAAACCCTAGCCCATCAGAGATCAGGGCCAATATTTTGAGAATGATTCCCATCAGTGCCTGTCAGTGTAAATAAATCAGTCTCTAAATCCTGGGTGTCATTTCGGTGTTTCTACTTGTTGTTGCATTACAAGTGAGAGAAACTCACTCTAATTAGTTGAAGACAAAAAGGGAGATTATTGGAAATATAACAGGGAAAAAGCTATTGCCATTTAATATTTGCAGCCTTCCCCCGCTGCTGATTTCCAAGGAGGATTTGTGGGAGTACATGTGGGTGCCTGCATATGCTTTCTAATTTGTTACTGAGCTTGTGTCATATTGATGGTTATAAATGATAGATCTGCATATCTGCAGGTGCCTCTTGGGCTTGAACATAGCCTGAAGAGGACACCAGCCCCAAATCTACATCCTAAATCTACATCTACAGTTATGTAACTAAGTTTTGGCGTTTAACAATCTAATTGTTGCCAGACAGTCTCTCATAGATTCACTTTGGGTCAAGTGTTCATCAATCACCCAATCACCTATCATTCAAGGTGGGTGGGATCCCTTGGAATACATAGGCAGCCTAACAATCCCTTTAGGGAAGTTCATTAAGGAGGAAGGAAGTTAGGGGCTGGATAGATTATTTTAGAAGAAATAACTAATGACTAATAGCTATAGCACAAATGTAATGCCATCTGGAAATCATCAAGTTAACATTTCAGTGTGTTCCCTTGGTTGATATGCTGCATATCATATATGTTATATAGTTGATATACTATATATGTAGCCCTATTTCTTGGGCTTTTCATTTAATAATATATCACAAGTATTTTTTCCTATCCTTTAATATTTTCCCTCTGTACTTTGATGGTAGCATAATATTCAGTTGCATATCTGTCACTATAACTTATACACTACTGGATAAGCATATGATTTCTACATTTACCATTTTATATGAAGCTGCAATAGACATCTTCATACCTTAATCTTTGTGTATGTTTCTGATTATTTCATTAGAGATATAGTATCTATATGTGGGATTTACTAGATAGGTTCTTATAAATATTTATTGTCATTTTTTTATCCAGAAAGTGTATACCAAAGTGTACTCCCATCTACAATGATTAAGTGTGGTCATTTCACTCTGGCACCAGCTCCTACCCACTTAGAAAAGCAAAGCAGCATGAAAGTAGACATTGCTACTGTATGCAGTTTTTGCCAATCTGATTCCTTTAGGCTGACAACATTTAAAGCTAAATTCCCAATATATTGGGAATAAAGCAAAATTTCCAGCATCTGATCTCCAGGCCACCAACATCAGCCTTAATCTTGGAACTTGTTAGAAATGGAAATTCCTGGACTCTGCCTTAGACTTACTAAATCAGAAACTTTAGAGAGGAAGATCAGCAATCTGAGGATGATTCTGATGCAGGTTGGAGAATCAGCAATTGAGAAAATTGAAGTGTCCTTTTAAGCTCCCACAGTGGGTCCCCTAAACACCTTTTTGGGAGCCCTGGCTGGCTGATGTAACCTAAATGCAACGGGTTTGCATTCAGAGGGTTTGAGTCAGAAGATCCGGATGCCCTACTGGGTGCCCAACACATGTGCGAATGACTTATTACACTGTTATATCTTACATTTCAAAGTGAAAATTGTTCTATATCATTCAGCCCCAATGTGGCACTGGGAGGAAGTTTTCAGCTAAGTTACTCCAGATGTTTCGTGGTTATGCAAGGATGCAGAGCAAAACATGTTTTCCCTGAGGAATGAAAACACAATATAAATTTTCTTTAGCAGCTCAAGATTGCAAAATCTGGCCACCCTCCAGGCTATTAGCACCCACTCCCCTTCCCCCAAGGGCAGAGGACAATCAAGCCAAAGAGAAGGAAAAACACAATACTCTTAAGTTCACAACTGATACTGAGGAGTGAAGGGGCTGTGACATCTGGGATATATCAAAATAGAGGTGACAGAGTAGAGCACAAATCTCCGCACCCCACCACTTCTAGATTAGCTCATTTAGAATGTTTCTGAGAGGTGTGAGCCCAGTGCTCATCATGAAGATTTTATGTACCGAGATTTAAGGCAACGTGGTAGGTGTGGTAGAGAAAACTGGGACGCAAAATATTCTTTCCAGTGTCTACTGAATACTATCATAGAAGTGACTGCTTTCCTGCACCTAGATTTAATAATGTTCCCAATATGAGACCTTTCAAGTCTTTGTAACACTGATACTCCAGAAAAAGTCAGTATGATATCATGGAGAAAGTGTAGATTTAGTGTTGGACAGCATAACTATAAATCTTCAAGCTCTTCATGGACCACAATCCAGGCCTAACTTTTAGTAAATTCCTTATTTTTTCTGAGTCTCAATTTAATCACAATATGGCATTGGGGCTGCTGCAAGCATTGAATGAGGTCATGCACCTCGCACACAGTAATTGCTCCATTAATGGTCATTCCCATAATTTGCTTTACAGTCCTTAGGTGCCTTTTTAGTACCTTAGTCCCTAGTCCTAGTGTGAGGAACACAAAAAAACAGATATCATCATGCATCTTAATATTCTTTTACAGTAGGATGTTCTTTTCTGTTTTAAATGTTCTTGTCTGTTGCTCTTCCAGTGATTCTTTATAGTGCTCCTGCTTCCCCTCCTTTTCCACCCTTTTCTTCCCCCACCCCTCTCTCCCTCCCTTTCTCTCTTTTTCTCTCTCTGGTGAACATCTGAACTGCCACAAAGCCAGGGCTACATGACTCAGCCTGTGTCCCAACTAGACTTTCCTCCGGGGAGGAAGAAAGGAAAGAGAACAGGCAATGATGTGCAGTGTCTTCTACTTGGACCTTGCTGGTCCAGAGTACTGGGACTTCCAGATTCCAGCTCAGTTCAGTCAGCAGCTGAATTCTTTACAAATCAACTACTCACAGCTCCTTCAAGTCAGCCACCAAATCCTCAGCCTAGAAGACTTTGAAGGGTCAGACTTGACTTTGAGTTGACCTGAAGTTCAGGTCAGATCCAGATCCAGAATTAGTCTAAGTTTCAACCTCCGAGTTCCTCTTTGCTCTCTCAGAGGCAATTGAATAATACTAAGGGATTCAAATCTGGAGACTGGAATGAGGACTGAACAAAATTATTGTTTTTATTTATTTAAGGTGTGATTGATTTCCTTAGGGACCTTGGTATATGATTCAGTGCCACTTAGTCAATGTGATAAGTGTCTCCAGAGTCTCACATAGACCTCTACCTTTACTTACCCTTGTCCTGATGGATGAATAGCCAGAGGACTTAGCTAAGGTCTGAATTTGATCTCAAAGTTCATTTAAACTGGCAATCTCACCTATAAGGTGAGGGCAGTTGCACAGTTGTTAAGATTTCCATGTAGGCATTGGGTCCTAATAATGCTTAGTGATTAGGGATCTGGAGATAACCAGTGGACTGTAGTCAACTATTTAAAAATTTCTTAACTAGGCATTCAAAACATAGGTGCTGAATTTCTCTTGATTCATTCAGCTCTGACATACTCTGAAACATTCATTCTTTCATTCAGTAATAATTAATAAGCACTTGGTATGTGCCAGGATTCTGAGGCTCCAGTGGGGTTACAGTAATGACAAAGATGTCCACACCCCTGCCTTCCTGGAGTTTGCTATCTATTGGGAAATGTAGAAATCAAATAGTCAAAGTATAATAATTGCTGCAAAAGGATAATGACAGGATGCCAGGCAAAGGAACCAGCCCACAGCTTCCCCGTAGGAGTTCTGAGGTCCTGCTCCTTTCCCCCCCCAATACCCTGATCCATCCCAGTGTCCATGTACGTGGGCATCATTAGAGTATTTAGTCTGGGCTAGAAGGTAGAAATCACACTGACTAGGCACTAAGCCCTTCCTGCAAAAGGGATGACAAATGAGGTGGAACTCAGGCTTCTGAGTCTGTCGTCCATGTTTTTCAGACTCTTTCTACCTGTCACTCTCACATGACATCTCACGTGTTTAAGACTCAGTAGTTACCACCTCTACACCCCAGCCCTCCCTGCTACACTATTTCCTGTCTACTGGGCACTGATGATGCTTCCCTGGGCTCAGCTCTGTCCACGAGGCACCACAGGATCCTTCTGCAGCTGACAAGAACAGGAGGGGCCCGAGCTGTGTGAGGTTGTTCTGTGCAGTGGCAAAGCATGCCTCTCCCTCTGCGTTTGCTCAATTAGTAGAGTCTCCAAGTCATGTTCTTTCTGCTGGCATTGTTTATAAAAATCAAAATGGAAACAGCACTTTCAGATGTCATGTCCATGAGACTCAGATACGTAACCACAGAGTATAAACAAGGGTAAGTAGCAAGGCCTGGACCCACAGGCAAACAACACGTGTTATACACTGCTCTGACCCCCAAATCACTCATCCTTTCTGACAGTGGAGGCTTTGTTAGTGGCTTGGGCTTGTGGTGCCTGGCTCCTGCTGCCCTGGGATGACGATGCTCCTGGGAGGAACTTCAGTTCTCCCTGTAGGGATTTCTGGATGTGCTTATGGCTTCCCTACATATGCCACACCCATCTGGATGCCAGAGATTACAGTTTGGAATCCTCCTGGAACCCATGTCTACAGACAAAAGCTAGACCAGAATACTGAAGGAAGGGATGGGAAGGTGGTGTGGTACACCTGAGAAATTCATCTTTAATTACTCAGTCTCTCAAGAAGGTGCTGGGCTTGAACTGTGCTGGTTACTTGTACCTGAAAATCAGGTGAGCCAATAGCCAATTTTTAGGTCAGTTGAGAGTGGCCTGAAATATATGAACTTGAAAGATTTAACACAAAGGCCTTAGACTTTTGCTGCAGGTAGGAATCAGTTTGGGAGCTTTGACAGCTGGGCATGATGCCCGATCCCTCGGTCTCACCCCTAGAATTTAATTGAGCAGGGATATAATAGCCTGGGCATCTAATTTTTGGAAGTTCCCTACATGATTCTAATGTGTAGCCATTGAGAATCATTGCGCTCCCTTGATCAGGGAGATAGTTTGGGTGCTATGTGACTTCTAGGGATTGAAGGGCCAGGGATGGGCTTGCTCCTCTGACCGTAGGAGGCACTTTGCTCTATGTCAGTGGTGGTGAATCTCTGGCACATGTGCTGCAGCGGACACCCAGAGCCCTCTCTGCCAGCACTCAGGACAAGTTGTTCTAGCACTGCCGCAGCAGCAGAGCATTGGATAACAGCACAGCATTGGCACTCTGATGAATAAGTGGGCTTTGGCTTGCAGTTTGGGCACTCAGACTCTAAAACGTTTGCCATGACTGCTCTACGTGGTCCAGCTCTGTGCAGATCCTTTAGGTTTACCCGCAACAAACAAATGAGCGCCTACACTTGTGACATATTTGCCAGTCACCTTTATACCTGCCATTATTGATCACTCTCCTAGAACTAACCCTCTTCCCAGTTGCCCATATGAACTCTATTTTATTGTGTCATAGTCCTCATCAGTTTGATTAATTAGCCTTCCACAAAGCATAAACAGCAGGGAAAGCTTGGATATACCCTCTTTATTTGGTGAGATAATGTGCCAGAAAGATATTAATGTTATAACAGCAAGGTGTTATTTTTGCATGGTGGGATCCAAAGTTGGGATGTCATTACTTTTTGGAGATCAACTCCAGTAGGGGAATGTGAGACAGTAACTGGGGGCCATTCAGAAGCTTCCACCACTTTTGCCACTTGTAGCAATGACTAGAATTCCATTGATAATACTGTTAATGCTATTCTTGGAAGAACAATAGAGAAGCTACATCTCCTATTAGAACACAAGCTCCTTTTCTAACAAGGGGGCCATATTCTACTCCTTTTGGAATTTTCCACCATTTTTATCACATAATGTATCCTACAATAAATGTTTAAGTTGTCAAAGTTACACAGTTCAAGTTCATCATCAATTTATTGAGCAGCTACTATAACTTAGGCCTCAAAATAGATACTCTCATGGTATATTATTCAATCCTAGTATTAATATTTGGTATTAGTATTGGGATTAGTATTAGTTAAGATATAAGCTAACCTTTTTAAACAAATATATCTCAAAACACAATGGATTAAACAAGGTGTGAGTTTCTTTCTCAAATAATATTCCATACTATCATTCACCAAACACGTGTGGGGCTTGTTTCTTGGCTTACCTATCCTTAACATATGGCTTCCATCCTTGGGTCCAGGATGGCTGCGTAGGAAATGGGTAGAGGAACAAAGCCAGGACCAGATCTGCACTTCCAGAAGTACAACCCAAAAGTAGCCAAAGCATTTGTGTTCCCAACCTATTGGCCAGAACTCAGTTACTCAGTTCTACTTATATGCAAGGCAAGCTGAGAAATATAATTGTTAATTAGGTGGCCATATATCCATCTAAAACTAGAAATTGATATTACTAAACAGTGAAGAATAGATATGGATGGCAAATCTCATAAGAAACCTCAGTCCTGTGGTTAAGTAAATTAGCTCTTTTTGAAGTCAACCATCTGGGCCAGGGGATGAACTAGACATTTTCCATAATCTAATCTGATTCATTTGCTTAACTAAATCAGGACAGGATCAAACAGATCATTTTACAGGTAAGAAATCTGGATGACAGAGGGCTTATACAGCTAAGAAACAGCAAGGCTAGCACCTGAATCCAGGTCTGTTTGCAAGTGTTTTTCCTATTATAGCCTGCTGTGTTTTTAGTAAGCTTCAAGATATCCTTGGTGACATTTTTCTGGGCTATGCCTCTCGTACAAATTTCTGTAACAGCGCTTATTGCAGTAGACACACTCTTACTGTTGAAGACTGTTTTCCAGGCACCCCTGTCTTCTGGTATTTGCGGATCATGTCTTCACCATTTGAAACTGTAGCACAGGACCTGGTATGGCCACATGCTTGACAAAGAATGAAAGGAGTCAATAAAAATGCCTTCTTGCCTTTCGGTTAAAATCAAGCCTTTTAATGAGTACCTCCCTAATCCTTCTCTTCAACTCTTAGCTCTTGTCTCACTTTTACCACACTAAACATCTTATTCCAAGTCCTCAGTTTCTAACTCTAGTGCCTGTGACCATTAAAAAATAAGTTCAACTAAAGCACCTGCCTGGCAAGCTCAAGGTCGTGAGTTCGGTTCCTGGTACTGGAGAAAAACAAAAACAAAAAACAAAACAAAAAAAAGTTTAACTGATTCCAGAACAGCACTCTTTATACTACTGCACAGGTCTTTCAGGGTTGAGATTTTGCTTCACCCTAACTTCAGTCCATCCTGATGCTTTAGTCACATATTTCCTTTTATGTCACTCATAGCAGGTGAGGAAAAGACTGTCTCCCATTTCAAGATGTATAAAAAATGACTCTAGAGAAAGGAAAACATGCCAGCTTCAGGCTGAGAGCATGAGGACCTCAGCAATCATCTCAATGGTACTGCAGACCTCTGCCATGATGCTGGAGCCAGACTTGGGTGGGACTGGGCCCCTCATGTACCCTGGCTTTGGGGAGGAAGGAGCTGAAACCTCTGAAACCTTGCTTCCTTCCCCAGGGACACAAAGGATAGGGTGTGTGGGTAGAACCAACCAAATTAATTCAAGAAGTGTTCTCAATGCAAGGCTCTCTCCTAAACAGAATGAAGGGGGATGCAGTGAAGCAGAATATGCCTTTCCTTGCAAGCCTCACCGGGATTCACCATCCTTCTTTGCTAAATGATTAAAAGTTGGCTTCTTACACAAAGCACCTCTAATTCACATGGGGGTTTCTATCTTCTCCACCCCCAGGCAACACATGAGGAACTTTTGTGAAGTTGCCTTTAAAAATTCATGCAGGTTAGGTTTGAATTCAATTTCACAGATATTACAAGTTGTTTTAATATATACATATGACTCTTCTCTCAAATATTCCTGTAAAATTGATATCCCAAAGCGACACCTCATATTTACCTAGGATTTAGTAGGGTCTTGGCTGAAAGGCTTATACTTCTGGGTGTACCCATTCTTTCCTGGGAGGAGCTCAGGGTTGGATGATGTCTAATATCTTTCTAGATCTAAAATTGCTTTGTGGGGAGTCAGAAATATTAGAAATCGCACAGGCTGATATATTTGGATTGAAATTGCATTAAATTCAACTTTTTCCATAACATTCTAACCAAACAAAAGATTTCTGCAGATCTGATTCACCCAGCAACTATAAGTTCTCACACTATTTTTAGTATGTATATTTTTAAGAGTCCCCAGAGGTTTTTGATTTTTCTTCTTTTTCTTCTTCTTTTTTTTTTCTTTTCTTGAGACAGGGTCTTGCTATGTGTAGTTCAGGCTGGCCTTGAACTCACTATGTAGCCCAGGCTGGCCTCAAACTCACAGCAAACCTCCTGCCTCCACCTCCCAAGTGCTGGGATCACAGGTGTGCACCACCATGCCCAGCTCCCTAGAGGTTTCTTATGCTAAGGCATTTGGAAATCCTGAGATACAATGTATACAAATTCTTGATAAACTAAAACGATGTACAAATGTGAACCATTATAGTGGGCGGTGGTGATAAATCCCTGATATCTCTGCTACCCCGGATGGACCTAAGGAGATAATGAGTTTTGCTTTGTAAAAGGGCATCTCCTCCTCTTATTCTAGGACCTCTAGTAAAGGAGACCTGACGAAGGAAGGGACACAGACTCCTGAGAAACTTTAAGAGAGGTCTCTGAGACTGGGGTATAGCTCAGTGGCTCAGGGGTACAGCACTTGCCTTGCATGGGTTCCAATTCCAGCACCACTTTAAAAGGTAAGGGGCAGGGTGACAGTCCTTGCTGGGTCCCTCCTCTTTGCTGGCCCCAGCTCAGACCCCAGGGGCCTGTGTGATGTCCTTTTACCAAGACATTGCCCTCCACAAATCTGTTTTCCCTGTGTGTGTGTGTGTGTGTGTGCGTGTGTGTGTGTGTGTGTGTGTGTGTGTGTGTATGAAAGGGTCCAGTCTTCTGGCGTCCTAGGGTGGCAAAGTGACACCCTACATTGTGTTGGAGGCCCTAAATTAAGGGTTTCATGAAATTAGATTCAAGCCCCATTCGCCTCTGCGCCCTGTTGGTAATTGCTGGACCACATCTGAAGAGGAGCTAAACTCAGTTCACAGCTCACTGTGAGATCGCGGCAGGGGCCTAGAACATGCTAGCACCTCAGTGTCTCCTTTTATTCCCCGGACAAATACAAATTGGAGTGTGACCTGCGCACAAAGTGGCCTCTCTATGCGACAGTAGTCTTCAAATTTAAGGAAATTCAGCCTCACTTCCAGGCCTTGTTAAAACCTGAACTTTTGCATCACAGATCCGGACCCAGGAGGTCCGGATGGGCCTGCGTTTCTAATACCTCCCTAGCCAAGGCTGAGGCTGCAGGCCCCGGGAGCACACTTTGGGAACCTCTGGTGTCGGGCATGGCAGTGGCCTAGTCCCTGACCCCGTTAAGACACGCAGTGCAGGGTGGCTACGTTAAAAACACTAAAAGTGGCGATTTTCTCCCATCTTGGCAGGTCAGTGAAGGAGACATGCAAGAATCACAGCAGCCCTTGGGCTGTCGCCGGTGTCCGCTGTCCCCAGAGTGAAGCCAGGCCTGGGAGTCAGATGTGCGTGTCCCTCCCCGCGCAGGCAGCCGCGCGCTGGGGACAGGCCTGGCTCGCGCCCGCCCGCGAAGAGTGCAGGACCTCGCCCCTCCCGCCGCCCGCGCCGCCGCGCTCCTCGCCTCCGGGCGGTGCCAGCGCGCGGGGCGGGTCCCCTGCACTCCCGTCGCTCCCAGCCCCTCCCGGGGACGCGCTCGCGCCGCCCCCGCCCCGTCTTCGGCTGGGTCTCCGTCGCCGCCCTGCTGGCCCGGCCTCACGGCTCGGGGACCCCGGCGGTGCCTTAGTCCCCCGCGCGCCATGGCCCAGCCTGGCGAGGAGGAGGCCGTGCCCCGGCCCGAGGCCACCGTGCAGATCCGCGTCGCCATCCAGGAGGCCGAGGATGCGGAGGAGCTGGAGGACGAGAAGGAGGGGTTGGAGACGCGGGGCGCGGGGGACCCGGCCCGGTTCCTCAGCCCCGGCTGGGGCAGCGCCAGCGAGGAGGAGCCGAGCCGCGGGCACAGGTAGGCGCGGGCCGGGGAGCGACCGAGGAGTGACAGCGCGCGACAACTCCGCGGGCAGGGGCATCCAGTGCGTCCCAGCGCCGGGGGAACAGCTCCGCGCCGTCCCAGAGTCAGAACGTGGTGACAGTCAGTGCCCCAGCCCGCCGCTTGGGGACCCGACAAGGACCCGGGACTAGGGACCAGAGAGAGGGGCCTGGATGTGGGGATGCCTGGGGTCAGGGAGGAAGAACTGCATGGGCCATCCTCGCCAGCCACCCCCTCGTCTGGAGGAGACTCCCCCACCTTGAGCTAACCCAAACATCCCCCAAAAGCTTATCCCACTCCCCCTGAGACGGGGCCACCTACCCATGGAGGGGGGTCCCCACGGAGCCCTGGGTGCCATCGTCTCTGGGTCGGCTTATGGGCCCAGATGGCTTAGCTCTGACTCGGGGTAAAGCAGCCCCCCACCACCACACACACACACACACACACACACACACACACACACACACACTTGCTGATGTGGGCTTCCTGGAGGTGTGATTTCCTGGGGACAGGCTCTCTTGACCTGGTTTGAGATGAGTGGAGGGCCGGCTGCTCTACTCACCTTCAGGAACTGTGGGCTTCACACACTCTTCCTGGAGTTGCCTGCATCTTTATTTGCTGCCTGTCCTGGGCTGCTGGTTCACGGGTGGCTTGGAGCTGCTGTGGCACCTGTCAGCCTTGCCTGAGTCCTGAGCTCGTCCTCAGCCAGATGTCTTAGGCTGCATCCCAAATGCCAAGGCCCTTCAGTACTGCGGTTTTGCTCCTGCTTTAAGGAGCTAATAGTATGGAGTATCTACTACCAGGAGAGTACAGAGTACAGTGCAGAACCTGTGAATTCTAGGAAATGCCAAGGGGCATTTAGTAAGAGCCCTCTTTCCCCTGGGACTTCTGTGCGCCCGATTGCAGCTATTAGGGTCCTGCAGGATTATCCCCTGGTGGGCGAGTATCTACTTCATCAGGAGAGTATGGGGTCCGAGGATTCTAGGGCCAGAGTCAGGCCTTTTAACTGAACCCCAGTAAAAGGGTCTGGAGGTAGGAGCCCAGAGATACAGGGCAGACCAGGGGAGATAGCTAAGGGAGTTAAAAAGTCTGTCCCCACAGCTTAGGCAAGCAAGCGTGTGACACTGTGAATCTCTCAGCACCACATACTCTGAAAAGCCTGATTCATGCAGCCGTGTGTTCAGTGCGGACAGGATAAAAAGGATGAACCTATAGTCACTGTCTGAGGCCTGAGAAGGCACCCATGGAGTCAAATAACTTCAGCCGTCATGTAAAGTAGACAGGAGTGGTTTTCCTTCTGACTTGCGTGTGGCTGTGGCAAAAAGCCACCTCTTTCTTGGAAATTAAATTAGCCAAGATGCAACCTCTGCTCATTTCCTAGCCCTGGAAAGACCCTCTGTGGAGGCCTAGGAGAAACTGACCCTCCGCCAGGGTGGGCCTCTTGCCTCGCCCCTCGGAGCCGCCTTTCTGTCCCAGCCCCGGGTGCTTGAGGCTCCCAGAGCACGGGATCTGAAGCGCATCCTGCTGCCCACTGGCACGGAGCTGACCCTAGAAGCTCCCTGGGGCTCTCCAAGCTAGTGGAGGTGCAGAGCCCAGGGGTCAGGCATCCGGGGCATGAAGGGATGTGGCCAGGAACAGCAGAAGCGCTGCCCCATTTGTGTCCAGCCTAGTATAGCAGCAGGCACCTCCCTGTGCGAATGTTCCCGGCTCCCTGCGCCTACAGGAGAAAGCCCAGATTCCTAAATCAGCTTGTTAACAAGTCACACCCACCTACACCGTCCCCTGAGCCTAAGGGCTCTTTCCCTGCCTGTCTCATCTCATGCTCCCAAAGTCCCATCCCCATTTAGTTCCCCGAGCACGGGGCTGTCTGAGGTCTACACACCTCACTCTTCCACTGCCTGCCCGCTGATGGGTGGGTTGAGTTCTAAGGAGTCAACGCTTAGA
Source organism: Chinchilla lanigera (assembly GCF_000276665.1). Classification (NCBI taxonomy): domain Eukaryota; kingdom Metazoa; phylum Chordata; class Mammalia; order Rodentia; family Chinchillidae; genus Chinchilla; species Chinchilla lanigera. The sequence continues at coordinate 6,052,588 of NW_004955450.1, forward strand.
CTTCGCGGAGGCTTCCCACCACATCCAGCCCCTTTGCTCAGCTAGACGCGTTTCCTCCCTCTGTGTGACTGTGGTACTGTACATCTTAGGCCAGCACTCATCATGACTAGGATTCCATGGTTCTGACTCCCTCTCAGGAACAGGAGCGTTGTGGACTCAGAGACCACACTGGCCTTGTTCTCATCCTGTCTTCAGCACCCAGCGTAGCACCTAGCATGAAGTAGGAACTCCATGAATATTCGTTGAGTAGCTGCATATCTCTCATCCCACGCATTTCCCCGTGTTGGAACCGTATGTCCCCCTCCCCTAGAAAGTAAGTGCCTGCAGGCACTGCTTTGCTGTCCTCCTCTCCCTGTCTGTAGTACCTTGCCCAATACCTGGATTACCCTAGGGGAACAGAATCACATGAACAATAAGGGAAAATCTTTATAACTTCTAAATTTCCATCAGTCTTCTCCCCACATCGCGCTCATTAAGAAAAAACTTTCATTCTTATGTTCCTTTCATTCTTATGTTTTTCTTTTTTTTTCTTTTTTGGTTTTTCTCTGGTACCAGGAACCAAACTCACAACCTTGCACTTGCCAGGCAGGCGCTTTGCCGCTGAGCTAAATCCCCAGTCCTCATTCTTATGTTTTTAACATGAAAATTTTCAAACATAAAGAAAATGTGAAAAACCAGGACTGTGAGCATTCCTACACCCACCATCTAGATGTATCAATTATTATTTTGCCTCATTGGTTTGGTGATATATAATGTGTAGGGTTTCCCCCGAGCCATTTGAAAATATGTTCTATACAAGACTTATACCCTCAAATACTTTGTATTGTAAGTTTTAAAAATGACATGCCCCCCCCAAAAAAAATGACATGCCCAGCTGGGCATGGTGGCACATGCCTGTAATTCCAGCCCTTGGGAGGCTGAGGCAAGAGGATCACTGTGAGTCCAAAACCAGCCTGAGCTACATAGTGGGCTCAAGGCTAACCTGAACTACATAGTGAAACCCTGTCTTAAGACAAATTTTTTAAAAATAAAAAAACATTCCCTATAACCATGACAATAGTCTTGCAGCTAAAAATTTTAAAAGTATTTTCCTAGTGTAATCCCTAAGATAATAAGACAATCTAATAACTCAATTCCATGTTCAAATTTCCCCTAGTTGTCTTTTACAAAGGTTTCTTTTACACTTAAGCCAGAACCTGTTCAATCCAGGTTGAGACACTTGTCTGTCTTTCTAGAATCTTTTAGTCTAGACCAGTGGTGGTGAACCTATGGCATGCGTGCCTCAGCAAGCTGTTTATATCATTGAAAGTTCTAAAAGGTGCACTGTCACTGGTCTAGACCATTCCTACTTCTTTTTTCCTGTTTTGGACGTATGAGGCCAGACGTCTTACTGAATGTTAACTTTTTGGATTGATTGGTCTGATGATGTTCTCGTGGTCTCATGGAGCTTGTTTCTCAGTACCATGTGCTTCCTGTAAAGTGGAAGTCATGGCTGAGGACTTGATTCATTCAGATTGAACATTTCAGCAAGAGCACATCATAGGCCATACCTTGAACTTTATGTTGTATCGGGTATTGTACCACCTCAGGAGACAGCCTACCACTAGTAATGCTAATTGTGACTACTTGGTAAAGGAGATTTCTCTATCCTATAGGCATGTCTTTCCTTTTGTAGGCTTTTTCCCTTTCCTTCTGTTAATGTGAGGTATCATATTTATTGATCTGCATATGTTGAATCATCCTTGCATCTTAGGGATAAATTCCACTTGATCAAAGTGAATGATCCTATCTATCTATCTGTTTATCTATCTATCTATCTATGGGGCCCTACTGTGTTGCCCAGGCTAACCTTAAACTCCTGGCCTCAAGTGATCCTCCTGCCTCAGCCTCCCCAGTAGCACCATGTACCGATACATCGGTACATGCTATCATTTCTGGTTTATCATCTTTTTAATGTGCTGTTGAATCCCGTTTGCTAGTATTTTGCTAAGGATTTTTGTATCCATGCACATTAAGAATATTGGTCTGTAATTTTTCTTCTTGTAGTTCCCTTGTCTGGTTTTAATACTATGGTGATACTGGGCTCATAGAATGAATTTGGAAATATTCCCTCCTCTTCAATTTTTTATAAGAATTTGAAGATTGGTGTTCATTCTTCTTTAAATGTTTAGTGGAATTCAGTGAGGATGTTGAGTCCTGGACTTTTCTTTGATAGATTTTTGATTCCTACTTCAATCTTCCTACTTCCTGTTGGTCTATTTAGATTTTCTGTTTGTCCACAATTCAGTCTTTGTAGATTGTGTGTGTCCATTCTTCAAGGGCAATGATGGTGAACTTTTTAGAGCTTTCAGTGATACAAACAGCCTGCAGTGGTGCGTGTGCCATAGGTTCTGTCCCAAGGTATCCAGTCTCCTTGTGACTCTTCTTTCACCAGGGACCTTTCACCTCATGGCTGTGGTACCCTTTGATGGTCCTTACCAGGGTCAGTCTCTTTGCTGAGGATTGCAAGTTGATGATTTTCTCATTTTTTCATTCTCTGTACATTTATTGGCTAGCATTCTTCTGTAAAAGAGAGCTTTGCTTCATCATCTAGATGAACGAAGGGTTTGTCCTAAAGAGGCAAGAAGAAATCATTACTTCCACTTAATTATCAATTTTCAAAGATAGCAGTTGGTGTAAGAGTCACACCAAGGACAGTCAAACCTCAGTTGTCAAACTCAGTGTATTCCAAGTTCATGCTCAAACACCGAGAAGTACAAAAACTGAATGTATTTTTCTGGTGAGAAATCATGGAAAACAAAATAATTGGTTCTAAGGTCCAGAAAGTACACTAATAAATTCATTTTTCCAGAACTTTAATGAATTTCACAATAATTTCTTTCTTTAATTCTATCACGGTTCTCACAGTTTTCCTCTTAGTTTTACTGCTGGTATCACTAACTTTCTTAGGAGCCATGGTTGTGATATTTTACACAAATAAAGTGGGGGGAAAAAAAGAAGAAAGCACAGTGATGAATGTTTTAATGCACTTACACAGGCACTGCATGTTGCTGGGTGAGACCATCAACCCTTTGGGTCTGCAGTGAGGTGCGATACATGACTCACTGTTGGCTGCACAGGTTTTTTTCAAATCAGATTTTCAGTTTCTCTGCTGAGCAAAGTTATGAACACCAAGCAGATTTTTTTTTAATTCTTCTGTTTGAGTAGTGGAAAGTTCAACCTTTGAACTTTTTGACAACTGAGGTATCACTGTACTTTAAGTGAAGAGCTTCCCTCAAAGTGAACTCTTGCTCCTTCCCATTCATGGACTTTCACTTACTCTCTTCTAATTATGATTACAATTGTTATTTTTTGATCTGAAAATGTCCATAATGTAATAGGGGAGCCTCTATGAGTTCTCTTCCATTAGGATCATATGTGTCAGTCTGTGAGTACTTCCTTACTTCCTTGCTTTTGAGTACTACATTGTCCAGGCTTCAGTTTGTACTTTTCCTACTCTGGACATGGAACCCTGCCATTTCCGCAAGAATCCATGGCTTTTCAAATTCTAGTGAGAAAGTGTTTAGAAACCAAGTTCTGGCCAATGTCTGGGAAGATAGTGGAGTGGTGAGCAGCACAGAAAGAGCCTCTCCCAGATTTGGTGTTCAGATGCTGGAATATATCAGTGTGAAGAAGAGAGGGAGGGAAGTGCATCCCTGGGACCCAGAAAGGATCTGAAACAAGAATTGAAGCCCATGGAAAAAGCAAAGAGAGAGACTTCAACAAAGAAGAAGGAGGTGACAGAAGGCACTTTCTCACTGAGCTTGGACTCACTGTGTGGGAAGGCAGCTCAAACCTAAAGATGCACGGTGACTACTGGTGACCTCAGAGGCTTCCACAGAGAAACACACCGGTGGAACAGAGCAGTAGAGGCAGAAGACTGCAGTGGACGGTGAGTTATTTGGGTTCAAACATTCACCAGGAGAGGGCAATTGGCCAGTAGCCATGTTGGAGAAGGGCCAACAGAGCTCAGAACTCAGAACAGCTGCAGGCTCCATCTAACGGCTCCCAGTCAGAGTGAAGGTGCTGAGTTCAAGTTCACAGGAGGTCAGGGAGCCACATTCTAGCTGGTAGGAGACACACAGAGTGTTACATGCTGAGCATATCGGATTCCAGCCTCACAGCCAGAAACCAGCCTAAACTTCAATAGAACTAAAGATGCAGGTTCGCTGGGATTATTTACTACCCTGCCATAAAGTTACACCTGGCTTTCTGGAATTAATCAACTCAGATCGGAACTCTGTCTGCCCATGTTGCCTACCCGTGATGGCAGAGACACATCTTCAAGTGGACATGTTTGAAAAATTTTCTTCTTTTTTTTCTTTCTTTTCTTGTTTTCATTTTTGTTTTGTTTTGGCTTTTTCTTCATTATTTTTTCTTATTTTTATATGAGTGTGAACATGGTTTATTGTTTTTTTGTTGTTGTTCTGTTCTTGCTTTTATTTCTTCCTCCTTTCTCTCCTGTCTTCTTCACCAGTTTCCCAAAGTTTGCATAATCCTCCTTGATCCTCCAGCCTTGCTTCTAATCTCTTCCTCTTCTCTCTGTCTATTTCTTCCCCTTAACCCTTTTTAAAATTTCTCTCCTAAGGTTAAAAATGCCATATTCAGGCTTATTTACTGTATACAATTTTCTGGTTCATTTTAGATTGTGTTATATCATCACAAATCTAATTCATACAGTTAAAGGTGGCAAATTAATAGTTACCACATCTTGTCATTTTCTAGGTGATGTTTCATGCTGTTGTGTTATTACTGACTGTACTACTTTAGCCAAGGTGACCTAATTGTTCTAATCAGTTGTTCTTACTGGATACCAAGACTGAGATTGCCTGAAGGTCATGAATAATACTAAAGCCCAGTGTCAGAGAACCAGGAGCTAGGCCAAATAGGCAGAAACTTCTCATCCCCAGTAAGTTGAAGAGGTAGGATCTTGCAATAGACTCAAAACCCCAAAGCCAGCTACCCCTAGAAGATATTTTTGAGAAGTAGTCATTTCCTAAGGGTTCTAAATACTAGCAATAAAGCTACTCACTTTAAGCAATTTACAAGCATCAACCTAGGAATTAAACTAAAAAAAAAAATAGAAAATGAGAAGACACTTTAACAAGATGCAACCCCAGACATGCAGCTCACCAATGGCAAACCCAGGGGGCAGTGAGGTAGAATTACTCAAAAGCCACCCATCTAGATTCTCTGAAGTAACAGTGGAAATAACAAGGCAAATGAATGAGGCTCTAGAAAAAAAATCAAATCAGAAATAACTTCTCAGGTAACTACAAAGATGGTGGCTGTAATGAAAATGATGCTTAGAGACTCTAGAGCAGATACAGATTTTTTAAAAAGTACAGGAGTTTAGGAAAATGATGGAACCCATGATCACCCAACATAAGAAAGATCTGGGATCCATGAAATAGATTCAAACAGATATCCAGAAAATTTAAAATTCCATTTAAATTTAAAAATTTAAAAATTCCATTTAGAATTTAAATTTAAATTTTAAAATTCCATTAAAATGTCACCTGCAGAGGCCACCTATATTTGGGTGGTCCATGGTTCTTATACATTTATTACAGAGATCATGACTTTCCTGTCTGACCCTGCCTTTCTGGTACATCTCTTAGGCCTTGGAAAAGGGGTCAAGTAGTTAACATCCCTGCAGGTCTAAATAACTGCTGTGTTATGTAGTGGAGATAATGTGTGTAAAGCACTTTATTCCACATCTGGCACAAAACTGACATTAATAAGTGGAAACTTTCATTATCCTTATCAAGAGAAGAAAGACAGAACCCACTCAATGTCCCTGAAATCTCACAGAAAGAAATAAATCAAGACAGTTGTGTTTGCTAAGTGAAAATCAGGTGTGTAGTGGTTTTTTATTATTCATAATTTGAATGATCTAGACACATTATAGTTGTTAAACCTCAGTATCATTTTTCTCTTCATGACTTCTTCCTTCAGGATTTTCATGAACATTATTCACTTGAAAATAGTTTTTTTCTTTCAAAAAGTTTTTTCTATTTTATAAAAAAAAATAAAACAAAATTTCATAATCAGTAAGAGAATATCAATAGCTATCATATTGTGTAAGCAAATGAAATTGCTCCCATTTGGCTTTCTACTGAGATAAGGTACAAACTTATTTACCTAATTAAGGTCCTAGCTTCACAAATTCAGACCTCAGGAAATGAGAAGTATATGTTTAATCTGCTTTTTGAAATGATAATACAGAAAATAATTTTAATAGTATTTAATTGTGTTTATATTCATTTGACAAGCATAAACAGCTGTCTTGTCCACCAGTCCTTAGATTACTTAAATATTTTCTTGAAACCAAAAAAAGCAAGTAAATAAATATGTTAATATCATCAGAAATCAAGATTTTCAAATAAAAGAGGTAAAGAGCAAAAACCCTGTAATGCTAAATTTGAATTGGCATTATTATATAAATTTATTTTTTTAAAACATGTATTTCTTAGGCCTCTTCATTGAAAGGATCTAAAAGCAATAATGCCCTAGGCAAAATTAGTCCTTTTGTTTCAAACCTTGGTTTTTCATGTTGAATTTCTAGAATCTTAACTATTACTTGTCTTGGTGTAGATTTATTTTGATCATGGCTAATTGGAGTTCTATATGGCTCACTTAAGTGTAGATGTCAAATTCTGTTTTGCTGCTTGGTAAGTTTTCTGCCATTACTTCTGTGAACAGGCTTTTTACACCATTTGTGCCATCTCCTACTTTTTTCACTGACTTCGATCAGTCTTATATTATTCTTTTTTCCATCATCTTGCAGTTCTGGATTGATTTCTCATGGTCCTTTGTTATTTTTAAGAAGTATTTCTTTTTATGATCATCAACCACAGTCCTTTCTATAGCTGAGTTCTGTTCTCACATGGCTCATTCTGCTGCATGGAATTTTAAATTTTAAATGGAATTTTAAAATTTAATTGTGTTTATATTCATTTGATAAGCATAAACAGCTATCTTGTCCACCTGTCTTTAGATTATTTAAATATTTTTCTTGAAACCAAAAAAAGCAAGTAAATAAATATGTTAATATCATCAGGAGCCACCATTTTGGCCATTCTGCCACCATTCAAGTAAATAAATATGTTAATATCATGTTAAAATCCTGAGAGAAAAAGTCATGAAAAGAAAAATGATACTGAGGTTTAACAACTATAATGTGTCTAGATCATTCAAATTATGAATAATAAAAAACCACTACACACCTGATTTTCACTTAACAAACACAACTGTCTTGATTTATTTCTTTCTGTGAGATTTCAGGGACATTGAGTGGGTTCTGTCTTTCTTCTCTTGATAAGGATAATGAAAGTTTCCACTTATTAGTGTCAGTTTTGTGCCAGATGTGGAATAAAGTGCTTTACACACATTATCTCCACTACATAACACAGCAATTATTTAGACCTGCAGGGATGTTAACTACTTGACCCCTTTTCCAAGGCCTAAGAGATGTACCAGAAAGGCAGGGTCAGACAGGAAAGTCATGATCTCTGTAATAAATGTATAAGAACCATGGACCACCCAAATATAGGTGGCCTCTGCAAGTGGCATCAAAATGTGCTGGTTCCTGTGATGCCTTTTCCAAAACTGAGAACATAACTCAATGTTTCAAACCTGCTTCAATGAAGAATCCTTAGTTTTGTTTTTTTTTTGTGATGTTGGGGATCAAACTTAGGATCTTGCACATGCCAGACAAATGCTCTATGAAGAGCTACATGCCCAGCCCAGAACTTTTATCTTTTCAATCTGGCCTCATGTTTTTATTTTACTTTATCAGTTTGGTTGCTCTTGTTGAACCATTTCTGATGTATTATCTTATTCTAGAGATGGGTCAAAAGAAACTTCTTGCAGATAGATCTGAAGCCTAGTGTTTATCATAAATGATGTTTCTTCTTTGTGCTAAATACTGTCTTTGTTGCTACCCACCATTTTCCTGCTCTTGGTGACCAAAAGACCATGTTAGACCATCTGGAAGGACAGATGATGAATCCAAGAAAAGTTTTCTGGGTTGAAATTTACAGGGAAGATCTCAGAACTCTATCATTATAGTTTAGATATTTTCCTTTTGTAGGGTGGCATTTGATTACTCAATTAATGTATACAGATTAGCTTGAGATTTTACAAGAAAAGCAGCTTTGGAGGTTTTTGTACTGCAGATAATTTATGTTTCTCCAAACCATTTACAAATGTGATAAATGTTTTAGCCCTGACCCATGGAACTTGGTTATCTGTTTTGAAATGTACTCCCTTATTGCTATCCTTTGGATCCATTTCTAGCAGACTTATAGCTGTAACAAAAGACCCCCCATCATCATTCCCAGTTTATAAGGTTTATTTTTTTTTAAAAAAACCCTTTAATCATAAAATGTTTTCAAATCTCCTGAAGATGCCATTAAGTATGTACTTACCAATCGTCATCCTTCTGGCCTGAAAGGATCCTACTAGTTATGAATTGCCCTTACAGAACTGATTTGCTTTATATTGCTGGTACTTTTAAAACCCCTACTATGTGCAAGGCTCTGGGATAGTGCTAGAGTGAAAGAAACCAAAATGAATCCTACCCTCATCTTAGGGTTCACAGTACTCATAAGGTATGCACACACAGCTATGATACAAGCATAGGCAAGTGTTAGAAGAAATAGGAGTGATTTCCTCTCCTGGGAGAGTTGCATTTGAGATGTGTGGTTCCCATCTGAATTTGAGTGGGGTGGGAGTGGGGGGCAAGGCACTGAAGTAGATTAGATGGAACTGACAAAGGCATGGAGTCCTGAAAGCTTGTGACGTGGTGAACTGTAATTCTTTCTGTTTGCTTGAGGCAAAGGATATGGAAGGAAATGGAAATAAGTTTGTAAGCTGGATAGTCAGCTTCTAAATGCATCTCAGTATGGAGCTAAGGGCTTTAGATTTTATTTAGTAGGCAATATAGAACATTTGATTAGTTGTAGTAATATTAAAGTACAGCAGTGACATTATAGTTGCTCTTCAAAATATGTAAAATGGCACAGAATGGGGGAGGCTGTAGCCCAAAATACAACACAGGAGGTGGTAGGAGGTGGGAAGACAGAACCCTGGAAAGGCTGTGGTTGGGAAATACATGAAGTATGCCAGGATAAAAAGAGGTGCAAATATCTGAGAGATCATTTAAATTCTTCCTTTAGAACCATTTCCCTGCCTCTCTGCCTGCTAGTGAAAAGTAGCAGGCGACATGCCGTTTACTTTCAGGGAGGAGAGAAGAAACAAGATTATTTTTAAAGGAACTGAGTGAACTCACTATGGAGGTCTGGATTGCTAACACAGAGCTGGCAGCTGTAGAGTAGAGTGCACCCTTCAATTTGGGTAGAAGGGCCCAAATGAATGATTGCTTCCTGTCCACCCCACATGAAGTATAGAGAGCCCCCCGGAAGAAAACCAACAGGAAGACAGAACTGCAGTGGGAGCCCACATAACCCAGCAAGAAAAGGTAACCCCAGCCTTCACGCTTCCAGATGAAAACCTATGGAGCTTATCCCCCTCTGTAAGTGTAGGTTATGTGTAGCGATTTTCTTCCATGAATACAGTATGAAAGTGGGGGAAGGAAGTAATTTTGCAGTAGAGAAATTGGATAAACACTACAGCAGTCAGGTGCTCAAACATCCACAGCACTAAGTCTTGTTGGTAGTGTGTATCCTAATATGATGTGCTAAGAATGGAATTTTACCTCTTTGGTCCTCCACCCCCTAATTCTGTCACCTTAATGTAATCATGGTAAAGAATCAGAGAAATCCCCATGGCAAGACATTCTGCAAAATGTCTCCTCTCATCTCAGATATGTCAAGGTCATAAAAATGGGGAAAGTGAGAAACTCACAGCCCAGAGGAGGCTAAGGAGATGTGACAATTAAATGTCATGTGGTGTCCTGGATAGGATGATGTAGGTGGAAATGAAAGAGATCTAAGTGAAGTGTAGGCTTCAGGTAATAGTAACAATAATGTATAATTATTCATTCATAGTAATAAATGTACTATACTAATATACTAATAATAGCCAAGCCTCAGGTGAGGTATATGGGAGCTCTCTGTATTATTATTGTTTGTTGTTGTTGTTATTCTTTTTGAGACAGGGTCTCACTGTGTAGTTCAGGGTGGTCTTGAACTCACCATGTAGCCCAGGCTAGCCTCAGACTTCAGGTGATCCTTCTGCCTCAGCCTCCCAAGTGCTGGGATTACAGACGTGTTCTACCACTCCCAGCCTGTATTATTACTATAACTTTTCTGTAAATCTAAAACTATTTTAAAAACAAGTTTATTGGAGTTCTTGAAGGAGGAAGTAAATTAGTAGTCACAGGAAGCATATCAGCAGCAGGAAAGTTAAACAGAAGAACTGACTCCAGTTGATGTTACTGGAAACAAAAAAATTTTAGAAGTTCTGCAAGAGAGAATTTAAGATATTACATCCACCAAACAAGCACAGAGTGCTTTCAAAAGAGAACAGTCTGAGGACCAAAAAGAGTGCTTAGAGGCTAAATACATAATCACGGCAATTTTAAAATTCACTAGGAAAGTTGAAAGATAATGCCAGTGAAACCTTTTAGCATATAAATCAGAGATAAAAGCAAAGACAGATTCTATGACAGAGAGATAAGAGAGATTCTATGAGCGAAAGACAAGCATGGAAGATCAATTCAGGTGGTCGTCAACTACTAGGACTTTAAGAGAAGAAATATAATCTTCTCAAATGACTTCATCTTGAAGGGAATATGTTTATGTAGTCATGATAATAAAATAAAATTGATTGACTTTTCACCCTTTAGTGTCTATCTGTAGACAAAGCATGGAAAGTTAGTTATAGAAGAGAATGACATATTATGAACCATGACCAAATGAAATAAAATTATAACTTATAGAATTTAGAAAGCTAGAAGTGGAACAAGTAGGACAAGAATATGCATGTCTGCATAGTGAGGAATAATTGAAAAACGTTAATACTGATGAAGTAAGAAACCATTTAAAATATATTATTTAAAAACAAATTGAAGGCTAGCAGAAGAGCCAAAACTAAAATTTTAAACATTGGAAGAAAGTGCTCGGGGACACAAGTGAGCAAAAGCAGACAAGGCAGACCTTGGATGAATGGGAGGCTCCAGACGATCAATGTGAGTTCGACACCAGCCTAATGAGCCCTGACTCAAAAACGTTATGGGACATAATGAGACCTGAATCAAAAACAAAACAAAACAAAACAAAAATAGGACACAAGAGGAAGATATACCACATACGACGCATAAGAATGCTGAACCCAGCTGATGAAGATACCAGTAAGCAGCAGGTGTAGAGTGAGGCGTGATAACCAGTGAAGAGTTTTGAGTGGATTCAGGGCTCTTGGTAAAATGATCTATGAATGTCTTATATATCAGAGGTAGTGGAAGCACCATAAAGACCCTCAGACCACTAAGTCCTACGCCCATAACATAGCAGTTGCTGCTGTTATAAAAGGGAAACTCATGCACGTAATGGACAATTCCAAGTACCACAAAAACAAAACAAAACAGTGGCAGTCACAAAGACCCAAAGGCATGGTGGCAGGGAGGCAGTATGGTCACCGTCTCTCCTACACCTGTTCCGGAGCCTCCCGTTCACGCAAGGTCTGCCTTGTCTGCTTTGCTCCCGACAGGCAATTCGGGCCCCGACTGGCCTGAGAAGATGAGGTCCACCTAGTTGGGCTTGTTCAGACCCCGGCCCCTGTCCACCCCCAGCTTTTCTGTACCTCTGGACTTCCGTCAAAGTGCTTTTTGCTTCTCCTAGTGCCTCTTCTCTGTCTGGACCCTCTTGGTGCTGCTGGACCCAGCAGGGTTTGCCAGTTTTTCTTGGTACTCTCTGTCCCCTTGGGGCTTTGGTAGTTTATAAAAATCTGATCCTTCTCCCCATCTGACTGCCCTTTCCACTTTCTTTTTTTCTTCCATTGCTAAATTATACATATACCGGATATATGTATGGCCCAAGCACCTGTCCTCGACTGCACTGTCACATCTGAACGGGACCTATCGGGGTGATGATCACCTGGGCATAGAGGAAGGAGCTTCCTCTCAACCAGCTAAGAAATCCAGTTTGTGTTTTTAGCAAGTATGGAGGATCTCGTTCGAAGATCAGGTCTCTCTTCCGTACTGTCTTCTAGAAATCAGGAGTGGGGCAGGAAGGAAAAGATAGCTACTGTCAAAAACATTTTGCCAGTGGCAGAGTGCCCATTAAATTAGGGGTGTTATTACTTTAAGGGTCCTCCAAACTGATTGGAAGCAACACTTTGATTTCTTAGGTGGTTGGGGACATGCAGTCACTGTCCCTGAGGAGTCCCGTTCAGGCGTGACCCAGTGTAATTCCTTAGGGTTGCAGTCACAAAGAGCCACAAGCCAGGTGCTTGAGAACAACAGAAATGTCTCATCTGGTGGTTCTGGAGACCGGAAGTCTGAAATCAAACGGCAGCTGCCCATGTGGCGCTCCAGTTCCTGGGGAAGGATCGGTTCCAGGCTTCTTCTTGGGCTCTGGTGCCAGTCTGTGGTGGTCCTTCTTTCTGCTGCATTACCCTGTCATCTCACTTCCTCCCCCATGGGCTTCTCCCTGTGCATGTCTGTCCCTCAAATCCCTTTTTTTAAAGGGCCCCAGTTGTATTGGATAAGGGCCCACCCTATCCACTGTGACATCTCCACCAATCCATCTGCAATGCTCCTGTCTCCAATTCGGGCCGCTTTCTGAGCTCCTGGGGCTGGGAGTCCACACAGGAATTCAGGAGGGACACAGCTCCCCTCGTAACTCCCTGCCTCCTTCCTGTCTCAGCAGTACCACGACAAGTGGGGGCGAGAATGAGCGTGAGGACCTGGAGCAGGAGTGGAAGCCCCCCGATGAGGAGCTCATCAGGAAGCTGGTGGATCAGATTGAGTTCTACTTCTCCGATGAAAACCTGGAGAAGGACGCCTTCCTCCTGAAGCACGTGCGGCGGAACAAACTGGGCTACGTGAGCGTCAAGCTGCTCACCTCCTTCAAGAAGGTGAGGCATGTGTCTCAGCAGCTGCTTTGAGGATGGCAGGGTGGGGTGGGTGGCATCAAACAGTTTTTACCTGCTTGATGCCTGATGACTAGCAACTTTTAAAAATTAGATCTGAAGCCTAAGAAATAATCAAGAGAAAGGATTTAGGCTCTCTGAGAAGAATATGCTTGCACTATGAAAAATATACTTCTAAAAGGATCCCGGGCACTGGGATAGATCTCAGTTGGTGACAGTAACAAAATGCTAATACTCATTCTTAGTATTAGCATAATGCGGATGCCCAGGAGGGGTGCTGTACCAGGGCTGGGTAATTGAAGGCCTCAAGAGACACCTGTCAGCCTAGAATTCCATGAATTCATTTGTCAAATTGAGTATATACAGGGGGTGGGGCTGCCAGACCTCTGGGAAATGAGTCTTTTCTAGGCTGCCAGTGTGATGTGTATGATGTCAGCATCCCTCCTATATGAGAGAGATCAGAGAGGGGAAGTCTCAGAACTGCAGGCATCTGAGCAGCGGGCTGCTTGTGCTTGCTATGCAGAAACATGGCGTCTGGGCTCTGAAATCACTGCTTTGCAGAAAATTGACAGCCCAGTAGGGGTAAGAACTCTGTGTTTCCCTCGGGGAAAGCTATTTACTAGAATGGAAAAGCACCACGTGACCTGTTGCATAACGGGCTGTGTAATAAGTGGGTTCCAGCCAAGTTCCCTGTGCACTTGGTCACGGAGCAGAGCTTTGCTCCTGGGAGTTCTTCGCCTCGCCCACTGATTGCTCTGCCCTCTTCTCCAGCTCTTTCATTCTTTTACTGATTATTCATTCATCAAACATATGCTTTCTGTCTGCCAAGTGCTTTGTTAGCTACAGCATGTACAAAATAAATATGGCACCCACCTCTGCCCTTATAAAGCTCACAGTCCAGTAAGAGAGAGGGAGCCAGGGAAGATTACAATACAACCATAAAGAGATGGATCAAAAACAAAGTATGGCTGGAAGCTAGTTGATCGGAGCAGCTAGTGTTATCTGGAGATCTGAAATCTTTCCAGAGGCGGTGTCAATGGGATAGGGTCTCAGAGGATGAGCAGTCGTTTTCAAAGTAGAAGGGAAGGAAGGGATATTTCCTGTCCAGAGAACAGTGAGCAAGCCTGTAAGTGAGAAGTGTTTGTGGGGAATCCCCCTGCACTTTCTCTTGCACTTTTGTGCCCCCCAGGCACCCTGAGGGTCAGCCTGATTTCCTTTCCTTTCTAAGCTGCCGCTAGGGAGCTATCCAGGAGCACTCTTCTCTGTTGAAGACCAGCTGCAGCCTAGAGATGGAGCCCTCCCCACCCCGACAGCAGAGCAGAGATGCTTTTCATTTGCAAAGGTGTTCTGCTGATCACAGTGGAAGGCAGGTACAAGTGACCAAGGTTATCAGTACAGAGTAAATGCAGAGTTTCGGAAGATCTCATAAAGCTCTTGTAGTAATTGCACAAGGATCAAAAGTCCCTGGCTCCTCTTTTAAGGTGGTACTTGGGCACTTCTAATAAAGGGTCGCAGTCACAGGCCTGGGATGCTTTGCTCCTGGCTCTGGAGGGCTCTTTGGTCCTGTCACAAGTCTTTTGCTTCTGTCCTCATGGGACCCAGCCTGCCGCCGGCTTCTCTAGCCCTCCAAGTAAGACAGCACTTGCCTGCCCCAGGTCCCAGTTGCTCAGATCTCAGGGCTTGGACAGAGTTTTTTCTCCTCTCCTGAATCTCCCTCTCCAGCTGTCTTCGGAGGCAGCTCTGTCCACCATGTCTCACCCCTAGAGAGCCACTGCCTGGCTTTCTAACAACCTTGCAATGACTATCCATCTGAAGTCCCACGTCATCTGGACCTGCTGCTCTGTGCCTTTGGCCGGTGTCACGGTGGTCAGCCCACTGGCACTGTATGTAGGTGACTTGTGATTTACACACCCTCAGCCTAAGTCTGGGTCATTTCACCCAGAGGCCACAGGTTCCATTGGACAGCCGTCCCTCTGCAGGAGCCTTGACTGCATGCATGGCTCTGCCCCACGGACCCCCAGTTACTGAGCCTTCACTCCTTGCTTTCCAGGCAGTTTCTGTTTGAGGCTCAGGGGCCCTGAGAGTTCCCAGTTCTTCTGCAAAACAGTTGCATTGGCCTGGCCTCAGAGCACTCAGGGTGATTTCGCCATTCCTGGCTTAGGTTACCCACCCCACCCACCTCTACCGTTTCTTCGGGATGACTCATTCTCTTTGGCATTCCCTGCCCCGGAAGTGGGCCTCTAGAAAATAACTGTTTTACAATATAAATATAGCTTTCATATACTGCAGTGTCAAGATACAAAATTTCCATCAAGGGAGACAGAGGGAGGGATTATTTCATCATCCTCCAAGAGGCCCAAGTTGGATTTCTGTTCCAGGTTGAAATAGTCCATGTCATTCTCATGCAGCACTGCAGAGAAATATGGACAATCTGTCAGACCCTTCTCTGTATTAACTGTAGAATTGCAGAAATACAGCTTCCAAGGAACATTTGATGTTAAACTCTCCAAGTCCTATCAAAATAATAGCTATTTATTTTGAAAGGATAACATCATTATTGAATATTCATTGAGAACCAGGCATTCTTCTACATTTTATATATAAATGTGCGTCTCTGTGTATATATATTTTCTATTCATTTAATCTTCCTGACAGTTCCATGAGGTCAACACTAATAACATTTCCATTTTACAGATGAGGATTGTGAGGCACTAAGAGCCTGAATAACTTCCCAAGTCTTTCTGCGAGTTAGAGGCGAGGCTTGGGCTCATGTCTACAACAGTTGCCCTAGAGTTAACCCATGAACTTGCACAAAATTGAATCTCCCCATTGTCTTGGGCTGTTCTCTTGGGTGAAACCACTCTAAACCTCGACCCTCATCCAAAGTTGTAGAAAATGTTTTCTTCCATTGGATCTTTGAGTGTCACATGACTGTTGTGAGTCTAGGGACTAGGAGGGAAGGAGGAAGGTAGCAGCATACATGAGGTCAAGTGGCAGTTAAGGACATTGGGTACCATTTCCCGTTTGCTTTTATGTTCTCCAGGTGAAGCACCTTACTCGAGACTGGAGAACCACAGCTTATGCCTTGAAGTATTCAGTGACCTTGGAGTTGAATGAGGACCACCGGAAGGTGAGGAGGACCACCCCTATCCCACTGTTCCCCAACGAGAACCTCCCCAGCAAGATGCTCCTGGTCTATGACCTACACCTGTCCCCCAAGCTGTGGGCCCTCAGCACCCCGCAGAAGAATGGCAGGGTGCAGGAGAAGGTGATGGAGCACCTGCTCAAGCTCTTTGGGACTTTTGGAGTCATCTCATCAGTGCGGATCCTCAAACCAGGGAGAGAGCTGCCCCCGGATATCCGGAGGATCAGCAGCCGGTACAGCCAGGTGGGGACTCAAGAATGTGCCATTGTGGAGTTCGAGGAAGTAGAAGCAGCCATCAAAGCCCATGAATTCATGATCACAGAATCTCAGAGCAAAGAGAACATGAAGGCTGTCCTGATTGGTATGAAGCCACCCAAAAAGAAACCTTCCAAAGATAAAAACCATGACGAGGAACCGACGGTGAGCATCCACCTGAGCAAGTCCCTCAACAAGCGAGTGGAGGAGCTTCAGTACATGGGGGACGAGTCCTCTGCCAACAGCTCCTCTGATCCCGAGAGCAATCCCACCTCCCCCATGGCTGGCCGGCGGCACGTGGTCCCTAACAAGCTCAGCCCTTCTGCCCACCAAAATCTCTTTCTGAGCCCAAATGCCTCTCCATGCTCAAGTCCTTGGAGCAGCCCGCTGGCCCAGCGCAAAGGCGTTTCCAGAAAATCCCCACTGGCCGAAGACGCTAGACTGAATTCCAGCACGAGTCCCGAGATCTTCCGCAAGTGCATGGATTACTCCTCAGACAGCAGCGCCACGCCTTCGGGCAGCCCCTGGGTGCGGAGGCGCCGCCAAGCCGAGATGGGAACACAGGAGAAGAGCCCGGGGGCGAGTCCCCTGCTGTCTCGGAAGATGCAGACTGCAGACGGGTTGCCTGTGGGGGTGCTGAGGCTACCCAGAGGCCCCGACAACACCAGAGGGTTTCACGGGGGACAGGAGCGGGGCCGGGCCTGTGTATAAATCCCTTCCCTTAATATCAGCTCCTTTGGAAACCATCTTTGTTATCAAGGGTCTCACCAATACCCGGCATGACGTAGAGAGGAATTCAGTCTCCTTTGAAAGATTTTGTATACACAGAGACCTCTTAATTTATATATTTTGTAAGGTATGCAAATTGTCTAGTGTGCCAGGGCTCAGAACATTTATTCTTCCCAGCATGGTATTATGTCGATGTCCCCTGACCCAGGATAGTGGTTCTGGAGGGCTGTGGCATGGCAGCTCCCTGGGGAGGATCTGGTAATAATGGGTCTCTTTTTGGGGACTGGGCTTTTCCCTACAGGGAACGAGCTGTCCTTGACAGGCTGAGCAAAGGCTTTGTAAGAGCCCAAAGGAGTTTTGTTGTGCAACAGCAAATAGTTAAGCCAACAGCATGGTGTCTTACAGGACCATACGTATGCTCCCTGTCAAGTGAATAAATAATAAAACACCCACCGGAAGTGCTGGCTTCAAGGTCATGGGCTGCGCCCAACACAGGTCTGTGTGCATCTGACAAGGCTGCAGGTGGCATGTCGTGAGGCCCTAGGGAGTTCAGCAGGGGTGTACACCCTCAGCGCACCCCACAGGCTCTCCCTGGGGCTCCTGGAAGCCTGAGGGGCTTCTTATCACAATGCATCTTTCTGAGGGGACTGCCTAGAGCAGACCAGGTTTCTCTAGAGAGGAGGCTGGACTTAAAGCACTGGCCTCTCGTGGAACTTTGGTAGAAATGCAAGTTCTTAGGCCACTCTGGGCCTGCTGAACCAAAAGCTCTGGGAGGACGGCCTGGCATCTGGGTGTTGACCAGCCCTCCAGGTGATTCTGGTACATGACAGTGTGGGAACTGCTGGTGGGGACCACGGCCGTAGGGCTTGTGCTCTGCTAGACTGACTCACATGTCTCTCTCTATTTGGTGAGCCTGGGATGATTACTGAGTTTCCTGAGCCTCTTTCTATCCCGAGGAAGTGCTGTGTCAGGATGTCAGTGTCTGGAGTACCCCTGGCCTCCTAAATGTCATCTTTCCTTCTCACTTGGGTTAATGTCCATTATCATCGGAAACTGTCTTGGAGCCAGGAGTGCTGGTGCATGCCTATCATTCCAGCACTCTGGGAGGCTGAGGCAGGAGGACTGCAAGTCAGTGGGCAACTTGGGGACTTAACAAAACCTGGCCTCAAAATTAAAAAATTAAAAAGGGCTGGTGATCCAGCTCAGTTCAGATGTCCTGCATTCAATCCTGTATTGCAGAAACAAAAAAACAAAACAAAAAGCCATCTTGGTGTACTAGAAAGACCTCTAGCCTAGATTCCAGGGTTGACTTGTGCACTTGTGATGTGTTAAGTATTAGAACTTTCACTAAGCTTCGGACAGTGAGTATTTTCCACAAGTACTAAGCTAAGAGCTTTCCACGCACTATCTCATTTAATCCTCCCAAAAACCACGTGAAAAAAGCTCAGGTATCTCTACTTGGTACCACAAAAAAACAGATGCTATGTGGTTAACCAACTTGTTCCAAAGCTGAGCAGCTAGACTGCCGGAGCCAGGCCTGGCGGTCACATTCTTGACTACTGCACCATATGTGATGTGGCTGAGCCTGACCATCCACAGTCACAAGATGCGACCAGAAAGTACTGGCGTTTGTCCTACAGCCACTGCTGTGCTGGGCATTTTGTTAGACATGTTAGACATGTTATTCCACTCATCCTCATGTTTCCGTAAGGTACTGTTCCGGTTTTACACGTGAATCTATTGGGGGAGGAGAATAACACTCACCTCGGCCAATCGTGGAAATGCAAGATGCCACTGTACTTTAAATGATACAGCTCGACACAAGTTAGCATGTGATTAGCATCTGGCTAGTAAGTTGATCCTGGGCTCCTTAGGCCCTTATGTATCCCATAAGTCCCAGAAGAATTTCTGTGACCGGATAAATAACCTCAGGAGTTTCTCAGATTTGCCATTGCTACCACTGCCTGGTATAGGCAGCCCAAAGGCTGGATCTAGACCCCAGGCCTTGGGCCTCCCAGGTCTGGGCAGTATCATGGCAGCCTCCTTGACTTCACTAACTCTTTTCCCATCATCCTTCCCCGCTCCTCCCCACCTGCTCCTGGCCATCGGGCCATCTAGGCTTCCACAGCTCTTCTTGGCATGGTCTTAAGCTATTCTACCCCTTTACATTTCAGTATACTCAACTCTAATTTCAGGTGAACACCCATGAATCACAGTTACTTTTTAAATACCTACATTTTCACTTTCTGAGTGGATACAGATGAACTTGGCTTTCTCTCTGAGGTATGACCCTGGGTGGTGTTATAAAAACGCCCTGAATCTGAAACAAGCAGGTCTGTCTAAGTTCAAGTCATGGCTTTTCCAGTATTGGCTTCCCCATGTGATCAGTGGATGGTAATCAGATATTCTTTACATAATGCCACATATGTGTGAGTGCTTTCTGAATCAAGAAGGGCTTTGTAGATGTTAGTTATTATTTATGCGGCTCTCTAGTCCCCTCCCAAGACAAACCGTCCTTTGGCTGTGGGTTTTCACCTTCTCTTCATGTTCGAATCACCTTGAGAGCCCATCCTGAGATGTGATTTATCCAGTTCTGGGCGGAGTTCTCCCAGGTGATTCCAATGGGATGCTCTGGTCCTTAACAATGAAGAGGGAGGGGCCTGAGGGACATCCATCCCCCCTTCTTCTCCAAGGCTTGGTCCTCCTCTCTGCTCTGTGAGGCACTCACCATGTTCCAGAGGTCTGAGCATTTTGCCAACGAACCTGCTTTTTCTTAAGCTCTGGCCAAACCTTCAACTGGGACATAGTCTTCCTGTTTGTTAGCATAGCAGGCCTTTCTTGAATAGCTTGACTGGGAAGCCCAGCCAACAGTATTTTTACAGATGTTTCACTCTCTTTAATGAAAACCAGCTCCCTCTCTACCTTGGAACATGGAGCCTCTGGACATCTCCCCTTGAGGTGCTGGCAGAACATCCATGCTCGGCACCCGGCCCACACATCACCTTGTCTTCCCGCATGGCCACCGCACATATGTCTACTTGCTCCTCCTCCTGACTCCCCACCTCAGCCGGGGATGAGGTGCTGTCACCATCTCCTGAGTCACCCAGACTGGAAATGAGACCACCTAGCAATGGGGGGAAAGATGCAGATTCTAGAGTTCACCACCTGAGTTCAGAGCTTAATGACCATTGACAGATGACTTGGCTTCCTTGTGCCTCAATTGCCTCCCCCATGTACGGTGGACGCTGTTAATTCCTGTGATTTGTTAGAATTAGGGGAGTCAGTACCAGAAGCGCCTGCACAGGGTAAGTGCTCAAAGACTGTGAGGCTGCCATACTTGTACCTGCTCCTTCCCAAGGATCACACTCCCAAAAGAATGCGGAACTAATCATTTGAGCTCTGCCTTGTTTGCTATCTGCTCCCTCCCTCTCCCCAGTTCCCTACGTCCTTCTTCTAAGGTCTTCTCACCTCCAGCTGTCCTCCTTAACCTCTCCTCCATTGTACCATGTATCACAAAGAGCTCTGGTCCCTTAACTTCAACACTGAAAATAAAATTGCCTTCTGCCTCAAGACAAAAGACTGAACCGCCGAATGCCCCCTGGTTTGCTGTGCTTCTTGTTGGGAAGACTGCAGATTACAGCGGGGACCCCGCATCCTCTGGGAGCGCAGGGTGACGCTCCCAGCTGGCAGGCTCCACATCCCAAAGTGTGACTGGGTGTGTGTTTCCCTAACTGTGCATCGCTTCAAGGTGGGGCTGGGCTGAACACGACTGCTTGGTCTCCGCCACAGAAGCCTGAAACGCAGGAGCAAATACTGAAAACACACTGCTCATCAATGATTTTTAAATACCCTCCCCTACAACACGAAGTAGCTTTTCCTGGTAATTTTTGCATACATGCTTGGGAGTTGTAAATCATGGAAGAGCAACCCAGGAGTGAACAGAAGAGATCAGGGGAGGAAAGGATTGGCGAACAGGGGACATCCACCTCTTCCCAGCTCTGGCAGAGTCTTGGGAGTGCTTATTCCTTCACGGAAAAGTAATCCTGAAGGCTGCAGCCTTAGTGCTCAGCCTCGGCCCGCTGTGACTTGGTCAGCTGGGGTGGGGGATGGCATGCCGGCTGTTGATCTCTCTGGGGTTTGGGGGCACATCTAGAGTGTGGGTAAAACCCACGGGCAAACTCGCCATCTTCCTTGGGCCAGCTTCTAGCTAAGCAGCTGTTAGCCACCACCCTGATTGGGAATCAGCTGTGAGATGAGCAGAAGAAGCAGGATACATATGTGCCTTGTGACCGTGCGCAGACATTCAATTATTCCACAAACATTCCTGAGCAGTGCTACAGGTAAACGAAGCCGCAGGCTGCAGGGCTTTGATGAAAGATACATCCTGTGGTACTTGTCCTTATCTGTGACTGGAGCGTGCAGTGGGTTCAGACGGGCCTCGTGGACACTGCGCCAATAGTCCCCCCTCCTTCAAAGATGCTTAGGGGAAGACCAATTCCTTGGGGCTACCCGTGGGTCCCCAGAGGCAGCTTCCTCCCATTCTTTCGCCACCTCAGCGCCCTCTAGTGTCCAAAATGGAATGTAGCCTATGTAAATGATCGCCACCTGGCCTTGGTTGAGTCGAGCCTATAATGGGGCATAAGGCTCAGTTTAATTCCATCCCTGCCCGCTTGCCAAACTGAGAGGTCCATCCCACCTCTTTATACTTCAGTTCTCTCGCCTGTAAAATGACACTCACGCCTACAGCGACAGTATTCTTGTGAGCTTTAAAGGGTGTCATACTGCGCACATACCAGCATCTTAGCATTTAAAAAAATTGTCCCCCCCAAATATATCTTCACTAAAACCCTCATTCTAAGTTAGAAGGATGGGAAAGACTTACCTAGAGCATGTGTCAGTCTGGTTACGGTCAGTTGCTCTGGCTCCATTTCCTTGCCTGAATGGGAGCCAGGGGGTCGGGACAACATACCTAACACATCTTGCAGGGTCTGGCCCATGCCAGGAGCTCAGGAAATATTTGTTGAGGTATATAGAATAAAGAACTTATTTTTCTCCAGCCTTAAAATATTGTACAGTGTCATATAGATTTAATGTTTCCAATTATCCGAGCAGACCATCTGGCACTGTATGTAGATTCCAAGGGATCTATAATTCAGCATTGCTCGCCAACTTCCCTATGTCTGGAATGCTCTGGCCCTGGAATACACCTTGGAGTCTCTGCAGATGTGGTCATGAGTACGAAAAAGTGTGGTAAAGTCTGGAATGGGGACTCCTGAGCTCTGCACTCAGAGGACCCTGGAAAGGAGAACTCTCTCTTGGGATGGGAGTTGAGGGAGCTTGGTTAATGGGGTGGGAGCCAAGGGCCAGTAAGGGGCTTTCAGAAGTCAGGACCCAAAAGACGCAATAGGCTGCCTCTTTTTGTCTGCCATGACAGTGCTGGTCTTATCCTGAATAACCAGAAGGATGCTCAGATGGGCCAGTCCCACGAACAAGTTTCTGGATGAATTCCACTGCACACACAACTGAGGCTCTAATCTGTCATGCGAAGTTGTCAGACTGCGGTGAAGAACAGATAGAGTCTGTTATGAATGTGAACATTTTCTTTATCCAAAAATTATTCTTCTAATACCACAAGCCCACAACCAAGAAGAAAACATAAATGAAGCAGACAAGTAGATTAGGCCTGATTTTAAACATAAGAAATATCACAGGAGAAATTCCAACTATTCTAGTATTTTGAAGGAGCTAAGTGTTGAGACAAAGGCTTGGTGTTTTTTTGGGTTGTACAATCTCTTCACAAAATGGAGGAGTGGGCTTTGCTATTGAGAACCAATGAGCAGCTGGTAGCTACAGATTTATAGAGTGCAACATCTGTTTTTTGTTTAGTGTAGCCTTAAGACAATTTAAGGAGATGGAGTCCATAAAAACTCAAGTTCCTTGAAATTAACAGCCTCTCAGGGAACTTAACAGTAGATCAAATAAAAGTGTCAAGCTTTGCAGCCTTTGCAGATGAGCAAATAACCGGGTTGGGGAGCATGAGATAACTGTGAAGAAGTCCACTAGGGGCTTGAGCCGTTGTATCCATCTAAATCTTGCCTTCTCCATAAGGAGACGTGAGCCAGGACACCTAAGCGGGTAGTTGGGATTCCTTTGAGGCAAAAAGTGGGGCTGTGCTGAGACCTCCTTTAAAGTAACACCAAAAATACAATACCAACTTCAACAGATCACCTGATCGAGAAATCCTATTAAATTCAAGGTGTCGATGGGTAAGTGAATGCTTCTTCCATGGCAGGAGCTGATTTAATTGTGGAAGTAGAACAGCAAACAAGACTTAGGTATATTCTAGAAGGAGGCAAGCAATGCACAGATAAAAATGAAGCAAAACAATGGTGTAGAAAATGACAGTAGGGGGCGCTATTTTTCAGTTTTCGTATTATGAAAATATTTCAGGGAAATACCAAAGTAGAGAGTTCAGTGAACTCATATATTGCCCAGATGCAAAAGTATCCATTTTCCTACTTTATTTCATTGGCTTTTTCCTTCCCCCCTCCTCTCTTCCTTCCTTTTCCTCTTCTTTCTTTTTTCTTCCTTCTCCTCCTGCTTCTCGTCTTTCTCTTCCTCTTTCTTCTTCCCTAAAATATTCTAAAGTAAATTCCACACTTCATTTTTTTCACCCCAACACACTTCAGGGAATACTTCTAATAATTAAGGGCCGGTTTTTTTTGAAAAGTTTTCATTAAATCAGTGTATAATTTATAAAATTATAGTTCTTTTTTTGCTGTGTAGTATTCCATTATGTACCACAATTGCTTATCCACATCATAGACAAAAGTTAACTGAAAACAAATCAAATCTTACATCATAAGAAAGAGCTTTAAAAGAAAAATGATAAACCATAATTCATTCAGTTAAAAACTTTTGTTCTATGAAAGATTATTAAAAAATGAAAAGTTAAGCCATAGACTGGGAGAAAGTAATTACAGATCACATAACTGACAAAGGACTTATACCCACAATATATAAAGAACCCTTAATATTTAAAAAAATTTTTGTATTATTTATTTTAAAAATTTAAAAAACTGACAAAACAACAATGAAGACAAAATCAAAACAACACAAAAACAACAAAAATGATACATGACCGCAAGAACAAATGATAGAAATTTACAATAGTTGCTGTATTGCATACTGTTATCTTCAATGAAGTTGCTCAGTCCATTCAACCTAAGAATGTAAGTTTGATCAAACAAGCAAAGACACTAACAAGTAAAAAAAAAAAAATAAAAATAATTTAAAAAAAATGGAAATGGTGCAGAACTTCACCACACAAAATGGTAGGAGTTCAACAATGGTTCTTATACTGCATATTGTTTTCAGATCAGTCATTCTAATTACCAAATTCAGGGGTGTAAAACTGGTGAAGAAAAAAAAATTTTAAGCATTGTTCCTTTCAATAAAGTACATATATTAGCAATACGCCTATTCCAGCTATCCTTATGTATACATATACATTTTGTTTTTCATTTTTAAAAAAACCAACATAACAAAAACAAATACATAAACAAAACAGCATAGAGAGCAATAAAAATGATACAAAATTTCAAAACATGGTGATAGGATATTAACAATCATTGTTATACTACACAATGTCAATTTCAAAATGGTTGCACGTATAATCAGATATAGGCATGCAAGATGGATCAAACAATTACACATTAGCAGCTCCTTTCAATAAACCAACAGATATTAGTAGTACAATTATCCTAGCTATCCGATGTGTATATATATATATTTTTTTTCCCTCTTCCTTCTTTTTCCTCTGCCCCACTTCATCCCCATTTCTCCTTCCTATTTGAGTAATTTCTTTTCCCTTTCACAATATCTAATGTACCTTTCAGATTTTATTTACTCTTTCAGGTTCTTATAGTAGGGAGGAAATACAATGTTTGCACATATGAATCTGATTTATTTCACTAATAAGTATGGTCTCTAGCTGCATCTATTTACATAGAAACACCTCTAGCTTATCTTTCTTTATAGCTGAGTAATACTCCATTGTATAAAGGTACCACATCTGTTTTATCCATTCCTCAGTTGATGGACATTTGGGTTGTTTCCAAGATTTAGCTATGACAAATTGTGCTGCTGTAAACATAGGTGCACATATATCACTGTGGTATGATGTTTTCATTTCTTCTGGAAAAATACCCAGGAGAGGAATAGCTGGGTTGAATGAGCCCTCTAAGCCTAGTTTACTGAGGAACCTCCAGACTGATTTCCACAGTGGTTGCCCCAGTCAACACTCCCACCAACAGCGGAGAAGAGTTCCTTTTTCCCCACAGCCTCTCCAGCATTTGTTATTGGCTGATTTCTTGATGATAGCCATTCTTTCAGGGGTGAAATGGAATCTCAGTGTTGTTTTAATTTGCATTTCTCGAATGACTAGTGACGTTGAACATTTTTTCATTTGCCATTTGTATTTCCTCATGTGAGAAGTGTGTATTCATCTCAGATGCCCATTTTTGTATTGGGTCTTTGAATTTTGGGGGCCTGATTTTTAAAAAATTCTTTATATAAAGAACCCTTAATATTAAACAATAAGAAAACAACCTAATTTTTTTAAATGGGCAAAAGGTTTGAACCCATACCTCACCGAAGAAGACAGACAGATGGAAATACCCTGATGTGCTGCTGTTTAACATCAGTCCTCAGGGAAATGTTAGCTAAAGACCGCAGCATGGAACCATTATGTAGTAGTTAGAACAGCCAACATAAAAAATTTGGATGATACCAAGTGCTGACAAGAATACAGAGCAACTGGAATTCTCATGCGTGGCTGGTAGGCATGGAAAACAGTAGTGGACAGGCACTCTGGAAAACAATCTTCTTTTTTTAAGAAAGTTAAACGTATACTGACACCATCAATCAAATCTGCAGGTATTTATGATACAGAAATAAAAACTCACATTCACACGGAAACCTGCCCACATATGTTGATATGCCATTATGTATGACGGCCCCAAACTGTGAGAACTATTCAGATGTTCTTCAGCAAATAAATGGATAAGCAAACTGGGGAACATTCATCCCGTGGAATATTACTCAGCAGTAGAAAAGGATGAGCTATTGATACACACAACACTGAAAGCAGCCAGTCTCAAAAGATTGTATACTGTATGATTCCATGTTTATACAGTGGATCAGTAAAGGCAGAATTATAGGAACAGAGAACAGAGCAGTGAGCACCCAGGAGTTGGGGAGGGACCAACCAAGAAAGAGCAGCATCAGGGCAGTATTAGACATTGGAGTTGCTTTGTATCTTGTTTGTGGTGGTGGTTACAATGTTGTGGAAAAGTCCAGGCTCAAAAGGAAAACTGCTCTGCACCAAGGAGATTTTGGAAGGCAACTTTAATGTAACACTAGCTGGCCGATAGTAGTCAGTTCCAAATCATCAGCCCATAGTTAGGTTTGAGTTCAGTCTAAATATAGTGTGCAAGTGGGATGTATAGGGCTGATAGCAGCCTATTACATGATTGGTTACAAGGAATACAAGAATTATGTCATGCATTGTCAGGCAGAACTGTACAGGAACACTCTGCGAGGAAGGGGGTCTGAGAAGAATAGGTAAAGTTGAAAGTGTCCTTGACGGGGCCAGTCTTCCCCCAGATATGACAGCCTTGAAGCAAGGTGGAATCAACTCATATTCTTTTAACTAAAGGAAAGACAGTCAGTTTGCCCCATCACATTGTTGGTGGATAGCAGCTGGGGCCAGACACTCAAGCTTTTAGCTGAATTTAGTAAGCTAGCTACGTACAAGCCCTAGGAACCTGTGGGTCACAGGTCTCTAATTGATTTCTAGTTTGGCTATAAAATATCCACAAGTCTGCTATTCTATAAGTGTGCCCTGACAACAAGGATCAATGCATGTGTGAAACCTTATAGAAAAATACAAGAATAAAAATGAAGTTTACTGTGTGTGAAGTTTAAAAACCAATACAAACAATTGACCAGTGATTTCAGGTGTGTATGCTGCCTGACCCATCCTGCCAGTACCGCTGAACTTGAAATGCTTGCTGAATAAACCAAGGGCCAGTGTGGCTGGGGCTCGGAGGGCCAGGGAGATGGTGCCGCCTAGCAAGGTCCCAGAGATGAGCAGGGCTCCGCTCTGGAGGAAGCTGTGCTTCTCTGCGATCACCTGGCTGCTGTGTGGAGAATGGACGTCTAACAGTGAATGAACGGGAAGTGCCTTTGCATTTTTAAAAAGGTAATGAAAAAGAGAAGAGATAAAGAAGCGATCAAAAATGATCAGAACCCTGAACGAGGACCGAGGTGAGGAGGGGAAGGAAACAGCCTTGCCCTTGAAGTGTGGCTTGGCCTGTGGTTAGTTGCCCTGTTTGGCTAACACCGACGATGCCAGGACAGGAATTCCTCCAATGTGTGTTTTTGGCCTCTGTGTCTCCAAATAACCAAAAGTGTTGTCTCCAAGCTTTTCAGGGGGCCCCAGGTACAGGGTGACGTGATGCAGACCACAGCCACCCACGGGTCGCAGCTTGGGCCTTGTTGCTATAAACACTCAGCTGCAGAGACCTGGGCAAGTCTGGACACCTCTTGGAGCCAGCTTCTATGCTACTCCAACTCCTCCCAACCAACGGGGCTTAGGCATGAAGAATGGAGATTTGTGGGCAGGACCGGGACCTCTGACCATAGAAAACCCTGCACCACGCTCTTGGTCAGGGCTTTCGGGAGCCCCGTGATTCACTGCTTGAGGCAGCGTCACATTTGGTGGCTGGGGGCTGCATGAAGGACATGATATTTGATGGCTGAAGACCATCAGCAAAAACGTCAACCCAGTCCCCAAGCCTGAGTTGACAAAGTAGCTGTACAGACATTAATTCTGTGTAAAGAGAGATTTTTTTTTAGCCTGAGCTCTAAGAGTCATGGCCTCCTCCCTATTTACTGTTCTGGAGTAGTGGATTTCCATTTAAAGGGACCACTTCACCTAGTTCCTGGATGTTTCCACACGACTTTCCAGCCTTATTTTTCCTCTTAAGGGCCTAGTCACCTTTGCAATTGACAAATATCTCCTCAATGAAAGGGCTGGGCTGTCCCCAGGAGACTTGCTTGGCCAGAGGACTGCAGCCAAGCCCTGTGGCTCTATTTCAAGTTCCTCTTTCAATGGAAACCATTTGATACCCTTTGCCCATGCAGTCCTCTTTGAATAAATTCAAACAAAGAGGAGAATTCTGACTCGGAGATCCCACTCCCTGTCTACCCAAACATTGGTAATTACTCTACCAAAAAAAAAAGGGGGTGGGGGGAAGATAATAAAACTTATCTTTAATGGAGACCAGGAAACCCAATAAAAGAGTATTGGTTGTTGAGTTCCCCAGTTTCCCACGAACGGCTTTTCATAGGTTTGTCAGAGCCATGGATCAAATTGTCAGGGTTAGAATGACACCTGGGAAAACTGAAAACACAAACAAGACCTAAACTGGGAGTCAGAAGAAGTGGGTTCCAGCCATGGGATCTCAGTGTCCCTCATCCATCTTTGGGTCTCAGTTTCCTCATGTGTAAAATAAAAGGCTAGGACATGGTTTATGTCTCCAAAACCCACTCCACCAGGCTGTTTTCACACTACTCAAGCTTTCCAAGTGGTATCTCTGGTCTTACAATATCTACTTTCTGAACTGTGGGATGTAACTCAATGCTTACCTACCTGTCAGGCCTTGGGTTCCATCTCCACTACCTGAAAATATTTTTCCTGCCTTCTCTTTGCCAGATATGTCCTCATGTTTATAGAGAGGCTCTGCTTGTGTATCTTGCTGCTACCTAGTACTGTGAAGGAAAGGGTCATTTTGCCCCACGGTTTCCAAGGGTTCAGTCCATGGTTAGCTGGCTCCAAGGCAGTAACATCAGTGGAAGGGCCTGGTGGAGGAAAACTGCTCACCTCATGGCAACCGGGAAGCAACAGCAAGGGAAGGGTGTCAGAGGGAAAGGGGCCAGGGATCGGATACAGTTCCCAAGGTCACACCCCCATGACCCACTTACTCCAACTAGGCCCCACATTGTAATAGCCCCTGTTCAGCTATGAAGGGATGCCCTTTGATGACATTAGTGCTTTAGTCCAAGTACCTCTCTAGGAGTCTCTTCATCTAGCCAAGCTGATGCTCAAGATTCATTGGCACAATGGAGGAATATGGAGTGCCACCTAAAAGTCATTTCCCTGTTGATTTAAGAGAATGTGTTATCGAGCTGGGGATTTAGCTCAGTGGCACAGCACCTGCCTGGCAAGTACAAGGTCGTGAGTTCGATTCCCAGTACTGGAAAACAAACAAACAAAAAAAAGAGAATGTGTTGTCTCCTTTCCCCCACATCTAAGTTCCCCTGGCCTCTGCCTCTGAGATCTTTTCTGGTAGCTCTGATTTCTGTGCAGACTGTACCTCAGATCATCACTAGGTGAGTAACCCCTAGTATCCTCGCATCTGCACAGGGGTTCATATGCAGGGGAGGCGGGGGAATGTGTTCCTCCTCTCCTTACCACATTGTCACACAAAAGTGAGTAAATATATCTGAATTTACTAACAGGTGAAGAAATTAGAGGAAGTTTCAAAATGCAAAGGAGATCACTTTAAAGGACACCAATACCATTTTTTCTTGTGCTTACAAGGAAAACCATGCAAGAAAACGCACATTTTTCAGAGCACTCCAGCTCATGATCTTGTCCCCTTGTCTCTCAGTGTGACAGCCTCCTTCAAATCTCAAGTCTCTGGGTGCTACTATGGTTTGACCGTGTGTCCCAGAAAGCACGTGTTGAAAATTGAATCCCCAGTGTAACAGTATTAAGACGCAGGGCCTTTACAAGGTCATCTGGTTTCTGCCTTCATGAATGGATTAATGTTGATATCCTGGGAGTGGGTTCCTCACAAAGTGATGTTTTCTGCCATACTACGTTGCAGCGAGAGGTCTTTTGGCATTTGCCAGACCTTGAGCCTAGATTTCTCAGTCCCCATAGTTTTGAGCCAATACATTTCTGTTCATTATAGATTACCTGGCCTGTGGCATTCTGTAAGAGCTTTGTGAAACGTCCATGATGCTTCCCCTCCTGTGATGGAGAAACTCTACTCCCCACTACAGGGACGGATTTGTTGCCCCAGGATCTCCCAACCCCACTTGCTGCCCAAGAATTTGGTTAGTGAAGGCTTAGTCGTTCCATCCAAGATGACACCGCAGTACTCAGCACACTGACCTATGATGAATTTGGGCTTTCAAAGTCCCTTGGCTGTGGGTGACATGAGGACCCCACCCATTAAGGTATCCCCGCTGATGTGAGTTGAAAATAGACCTTTGTAATCTTCCACATAGACACAGACTAATAGTTGGGGAATGTATATCCCTCTCTTGATGACAAACATTTCTCAGAAACGGCACCGGCTAATTTCAGGTCCTAAAGTAGAAAACAAGCTTTTCTTTTTCACAAACTGCTCATGCTTTGCAAGACCGCCCCTGGGAGTTTTACTTTATATTCTTTGGGTGAGCAGAATGTTTTCCTTTGCTCAATTCCTGCCCACCCATTCCACTTTCAGATTGTGCTCCCTGAGACAGAGAAAAAAGACTCCTATCTACCATCCACCTTGGACTCATACCCCCTGAAGCCCCTCAAAGACCTCCTGGATATCTGGAACATTCTGCTTATAATGCAGAGACAAATGAAGTTCCTACATGATTGGACCAGGCTATTCGCCAGTTTCTGTCTCCATGTGGTGAGTGGGGAGGTGTGTGTGTGTGTCTGTGTGTGTGTGTGTGTGTGTCTGTGTAATTCTTCCAGTTATAAGAGCAAGAAAATGCATGATGTCTGTCTGACTCACGCATCCTAATTTTTGCAGCATATCTCAATCCTGGCTGTACACTGGGATCACTTGGACAGCTTTAAGATCACAGGTGCCTACCCCTGAACTATGAAATCAGAATCCCTCGGGCCCAGGCCTGGCTGTCATTGCTGTTTGTTGAAGCCTGCCTGTGACTGGGCTGTGCAGCCAGGGCTGAGAGCCGCTGATGTATAGGACTAGGAAATTAGCAGCACTGGAAACGGTCACACTTGCTGAACTCAAAATGAATTCTGCAGCCCCAGGCAACTGCTCCACTGGTCTCCTTTTAAGATTCCCGATGAGCTCTCAAATGAAGCAGGGAGTGAGAGTATTGGAGGGCCTGTGATCACAGTTACTGCCACCCCAGGGGAAGGTTCCCAGCACCCTTATTTTTAATGTGAAGAGCTCGCGCCACTTCCTGCGCAGTGTCTGATACAGAAGGGACTCTCAACAAATACAACCGGTGTTTAAACAATCGTTTCAACAAAGCAGGCAGAAGTGAGGCTGGCAGTTAACCACCGTAGCCACAAGATGGCGATATATCAAAGCTCACTACCAAATAATGCGGGAGTGTCGACTTTGCCAAAATGCAAAGGATGGTTAAATCCGGAGATAAAAGATGAAGCACAGATGACCTTTTCTTGGTTTTTGTTTCTGGTCCCTAATCTTCCTACATACATGCATCATGAAAATTCAAAATGTGAAAACAACAAAAAAAGCAAGTTGGTGCACTCCTGTAATCCCAGCACTCGGGAGGCTGAGGCAGGAGGATCGTTGAGAGTTTGAGACCAGCCTGGGCTACAAAGTGAGCTCAAGGCCAGCCTGAACTGTACAGCGAGACCCTGTCTCAAAACAAGACAAAAAACAAGTGAAAATAGTGAATTCATATGGCTCCTTCCTATCTCTCTTGGAAGGCTGAGCCACTTGGTGGACATCTGGGTACCCGTGGCAGCCTGGAAGGGTAGGCCTGGGCCAGGGATTAAACTATTTTATACATTAGGATAGTAAGCGGCCCCAGTTCGGTTGCTCTGCCAGTAAATCCTCTGCCAGGTATCGTTTCCAATTCACCCTGTTCTCTAGTTTTCCCCACCCAAATGTGGAGTTTGGGAAGCTATGAAAACACGGTCAGGTGTAGGTCGATGAATAAGCTCTCTGGGAGCGAGCTCCTTTCAGGAAAACTGGCCGTGCACCGGGAGGTGGGTGGGATTTCCAGTCTGTGTGCTGGTCCTGGAGGAGAAAGCAGAGCAATAGTTCATGACCAGCTTTTAACAATAGGTTGAGGCCTATGGCTTTGTGTCTCCTGGGCACAGAGAAGAAGGATGCCAGAGGGGTCGGGCATGGCCATCTGCTCCTGCATGACCTGGGGGACCAGTCGCTTGGCCCTGTGGGAGGGGAAGAGGGGGCACACGGGTGGGGGCGGGAATGGCCTGAGAGTGCCTGACGTCTTCCCGATTCACTTTCCTGCAGACTGCTCTCAGGAGAGGACTGAGAAAGGCCTGGGTTTAATATTTAGGGCACAGGGATCTGGTGTGGTCGGTCTCACAGGATTTCCTTTAGTCCCATTCACAGGTAGCAACCCTAGGACTAATCCTACCCTTGTCCTCTTGGACCCCAGCTCTGTACAGCTTCAGGCTACTGGGGCGTCCATGAGGAATTCAGGCTCCCAGGTGTCTGAGCAGTCATTTGACGTGGCTCTGGGAAGCGCCGTCTCCCTCCCCGACCCCAGCAATTCCAGTCTTTCCCATTACTTTCTTATTTCCGTCCTTTCCTCAATGCCCCAGCTCCCAGGGAGGACGGACCATGAACAGGAATCCTGCAACTTCCGTTCCCCTCCTCTGCCGTGTTCTTGTCTCTGCCCTTCAATCCTCCCCACCAGTGTCAAAGCAGGAGGTGCCCGTCCACGTCCACATGGAGCCCAGAGTCCCTTCCCCCACGCCCCACACTTCCCAGGTTTCCTCTGGGTCTCTGCTCCACCAGCTTTCATCTTTCTCTTTCTGGCTTTTTCCACATGCGAGTTCCCCATGAAAGGAAG
>NW_004955450.1:6086296-6122802 GCF_000276665.1 Chinchilla lanigera
AGTGACAGCACCGCACTGAAAGCGAACACGGGGTCCCAGCAGCAGGAGCGCCACGCACATGTCACAGTGACACACGGGCTGGCCACAGAGGTGACCTCGGGCTGCTGAGGCTGTGGGCGGCGAGAGCCTCAGTTCCAGGCTGCCTTACAACTCACCTCCCTCCCAGTCACACCTTTGGTTTCCAAGACCGAGGGCACTGAGACAACCAACCAGGCAAGAAGTCTGTCCTTTGTGAGGAGGAAATGGGGACAGGAGCTGTAGCAGAGACAGTGCTCAGGGGTGAGAGGTGGGCGGCGCTGGCTGAGGTCCCATTGGGCGGCTTTGTGGATCTGCAGCTGTGTGCACGAAAGGGGCTCCGGGAGACCTGGGTCACTGTCCCTACCGCTGCCCTTATTTTAAGCAGCAGAGCATCCCCACGCTCAGGATCCTGTCTGGGAAATCTTCCAGGCCGGCCTCAGCTGCCAGCCGTGCTCCTCCTGCTGACCTGAGCTTGTCCGTCTCTGCAGCTGTGTTCCAAAGGCCTCCTGCGTGCCTGCTTGTCAATTTTCCTGATCACAGAAGAAAGATAAAAAAAAAAAACAAAAACAGGACCGCATGAGTGCATCCTGTGCTGTCATTGACATATGTCATCTCATTTAATTTAGTCCCCGATGAAGTGAGTCTTATTATTTGCACCTCACAGAGGAGGAAACTAAGACTTAAAGGTCACCCAAATTCATGCAGTTGGTGAGCGGTAGGGCTGGGATTCGAACCCTCGTGTTTGACTCCATGCCCTCTTGATTCTGCTGTCCCAATACACGTAACTCATCTGAGTTTGTTGGAAGACACTTGGGGCCAGGAAAGTCATCTTTCTGATGTGGCAAGCCCTCCCTTCCCAGGATCAGCAAGATGGCCAGTGTGTTATGTCCGGGAGCCCTCAGACTCACTGTAAATGCATTTAAAGAAGAGCAACATTTCCACGCTAACGTTTCATGAAGAGGGGAGAGCAACAGTGACGGAAGGAGAGATGAGGTGGGGAGAAGATGAAGAAATCAAAGCTAAAGCCTTCTGCTGCAAAGCAGCCTTGGCACCGCATGAAATAGGAAGGATCACAGGGCTGAGCCGGTTGGGGTTGGGGCATGAATTCTCTGCACCTTGGGACACTTGGTTAGGGAGAGCAGTCTTGAGTCCATCTGGGGTTCCCTGTCTTAGGGCAACTAAGTTGTAGTCCACTGGGCCTCCATCCTCCTCTTCAAAGCCACCACGAGACTGCGTGTGGAGGAGAAAAAGGCACCTTCCTGAGTGCTCACAGCCCTGGGGCTCTAAGACGGGCTGGCAGAACAGTACTTTGGTATAGTTTTGGGTTTTTTTTAAATCATTTTTCTTGCTAGCCTCAGCTCATACCAGAGAGCACAGCCAAATGTCAGTATGTCCCTTGGTCACTCATGCATGGAGAATGTGCGAACCACACTAAATCTCTCACAGAGAAACAGGCCCAGAGAGGCGGAGACCCTTACCCAAGGTCACGCAGCCCTTGGATAGTGGCCCCAAACCTGGGACTCCAGTTCTGAGTTGAATTGAGCTTCTCTGCCCGCTACTTCTCCCACTGGGCCTGAAGGGGCAGCCTTGAGGCTCCCCCACCCCATCCTATATACAAGTAGCTCTGGAAATTTTCCTGCTGTCTGACATTGACCCCACATTCTGCCCATTCCGGTGCCCGAGGCTATGTGAAAAGGCCTCTATCCCAGCTCTTCCTTCCACACCCAGAGCCTGCAGAGAGTCGACCTGAGACTTGCGAGCTGCTGCCTGCTGTCTTCCTGTTTTTCTATTCTTTCCTCCTTCACTTTTTTTTTTTTTTTTTACTTTGTTGCTCTTTGGTCATTTATGATTCTCCTCCCTTAACCCACCCTTCAAAAACTGAATTTCATTCTCTGTGATTATTTAAATATATAGGAGGTATGATCGAAAAATAATGGTGAATGTTTACATTTTAAAATTTGATACAAGCCAGGCGTGGTGGCACATGCCTGTAATCCCAGCACTCAGGAGGCTGAGGCAGGAGGATCGTTGTGAGTTCAAGACCAACCTGCGCAACAAAGTGAGCTCAAGTTCAGCCTGAACTGCATAGCGAGACCCTGTCTCAAATAGACAAAAAAAGAAATTGATTACAGGGAAAGACACATTGCTATCAGTCTCCCTCAGAATACTCCCCTCACCCCAAATGCTCTCTTCCCATCATCCTCCCTGCTTAGTGAAGGCGTTCGAGAAGTTCTCTTTCACGTTCCTCACTGCACTGTCATGGCTGCCTTGATGGCCTGGATTGATGAAAGAGGTTTACCTTTGACATCAGGGAACAGCCGAAAGTCACATGACACCAGATCCAGTGAACAAGGTGGGTGAGAGGACACGCCATAATGTTTTGGTGAGCCTGCCTTTCTACTGGATAGCTCTCTCTGTGAGAGATCCTTCTGCTGGATGCTGTTGGAGACTGTTAGGAAGAGCTTCCAGCTATTGATCTCTTTAGCTTTCAAAAACACAAGACAGAGCCCCTGCTGTAAAACCAAGTGGGCACTCCATTTCTTCCAAGGTCAACTCCAAATTGCTCAGCACACATTTCAGATCCTACAAAAGGGCAGCCCAGTGTAGCTTTCCCACAGTGTTTACCATTACTCCACCTGCTTCTGCCCCTGCCTCCACTTCCATTTCCTCTATTCCAGCTGTGCTGAAGTTGTCAGCTCTATATTTTTCCACCTGCTGTTCCTCTGCTTGGAATCCTTTTCCCATCTCTGCTTGTGAACTCTTACTCACCCTCCAAAGCCCAACTCAAATGGCACCTTGCAGGGATGGTTTGGCCAAGCAGAGTTTATTACTCTTATCTCTATATTCCTTCCATGCTAAGACTAACTGTAAGTGCATTTATAGTTAAATACACTTGAAGAACCATTTTCATCACTGGTTGAGATGCGTAAATGTATATGTGCTTATGTTCATCTTGGAGATACCTGTACATGGCTTGCTTTCCTATTCCACGCCTGCGCATAAATAAGTGTGTGTGGTGTGTGTGAACATTTTGCTAATTGTTGCATTGCAATATAATGTCCTCCTAGGGCCTGGGAGGCGAGACCCTGGAGCAAGGCATGAACTGAAAAGGTTCACCACTCACAGGCTGATCTCCCAGCTGGAGGCTGTGGATCATTTCAACAAGAAACCAAACCCTGGAGCAGGCAGGAGCAGATTCTGCTTGTGTCTCCAGGGCTGTGCTTGTCAAAATACAGCTCTTGTAGCACATACATGAGAATCCCGGGGGGAGGGGGGACTTGTTCAAAAAAATTCAAATTCCTGCATCTGGCCCTAAACCTATGCACTCTGGTCCTAGGAATCTGTATTTTTGCAAACTACCAAGAGATTCTGCTGCACCACAGTTTTAGCACCGAGGATTCAGGTGTTTGGGGAGCAGATATTCAAGAAATAGACTAGACTTGTCCAGGCCAGCAGTTATTAAACTCCCTGGATGCAGAATTTAGAGGCTGCATTTCAGGCTCCTGTTTTGGTGGTACCTGATCTACCTGAGAATTGTCTCCTTGCTGAAACTCTTCTGTCTCTCACTTTTTGTGACCCTCACTTGTTCCTATTCATTGGCCCTTTAATCACTCATTCCCATAATGCCTGTCTGGCTCGTCTTTCTCCAGATGCACCTTCACCCTTGCCCCTTCTCGCAGATCTTGACCTTGACCCTGCCTTTGACAGTACACATCCGCCCTCCGGTTTACACCACACAGGGACCTGCTGATTCTGTTGAAACTGATAGCTCCAGCACAGTTGTTCTCCTTGGCCTGCCTCCTATACATACACCTCCTCCCGGAACTCTCCACAGGATAAGCCCGGGCATCTCAAGTTGCACATTTATAGAACTGTTCTGTGCTCCTTCTCCTACATTTCCTATCTTGGTGGGAGGCACCCACCAAGGACACTGAAACAGACACCCCAGAGCCATCCTGCCCTCGCCACTTATGAGCTGGGTCACCTCGGACAAGCTACTTACCTTTCTTTGCCTCCATTTCCTTTCCTGAAATATGGACATCATGACAGTTCCCACACCACCGGGTTAGGAGGATGAAATGAATGAATGCTTATAAAGCACCTAGAATGAATGGTGTCTGGCATGCCGGAAGTGCTAATAAATGCCAGCTATTAATTGTGACGGTGACACTAATAAATACTTAGTAGTTAACAATCATCTTTATTATCCTGGTCCTCCTCCTTCTCCCTCATTGCCCATCTACAAGGTAGTCACTAAATCTACTTCTGTTGTTAACATCTTTCTTTCTTTCATATCTTTCCTTCTTCCCTATAACTCTGCTCCACTTTTCAGTTTTTCTCTGAATTTGCCCAAGACTGATCCCTTACCCAGATTCCTGTCTCCTTTCCCACCTTTGAGGCTCACCATGGAAGGACCCATGTTTTCTTCTCTTTGTATTCCCCGGCATCCACTGAGTTCTTATTATTTATTAAATAGAGATAAAACAGAATCAACAGGGAGAAGGATGGATGGATGGATGAAAGGATGAATGGATGGATGGATGGATGGATGGACAAAATCAAGACATTATGTAGAAATTCTTTGAAGGAGTAAGATCCTTATAAATCAAGGTAGAAATGGGTACGCAGGGACTTGAGAGCACAGAACTCTAATTATGGTAAAATCTTGTAGCAACTGCCTAGTCCATTGCTCTAATGCATCAGAGGATGCAGATCCCAGGGGGAATGAGGTCTGAGGAGACGTGAGAGGAAGAAGCAGTGTCTACAAGTGGTCCATGCGCTTCCAGTTATGCGCAAAGCAGAGTGAGGCGCTGGGGCTGAGGTCAGCGATTTTCCCACTGCTAGAGGACACTGTGGTAGAGGCAGGGGTGTCCCACCGGCTTCTCTGACTCGTGTGAAATATTCCCTTGGAATCTTCCCACTTCCTTTCTTCTCATTCCCTTCTCTCCATGAGACCTAGCATTTCTCATGACTAATTTAGGCTGGGGAACAGATAAAAATGGTTGTATCCCAGGAAAGTCCTCTCATTTTATTTTGCTGTGTTAGTGTCTCAGGAATGTGGTTCCTGTAAGCCTGTTCCTAAGGGCTCAGGCAGTTCTGCATGCACCAACAGCGCTGACTCTCTGGACCTACAAGACCAGCGGACTACTAGTGTGACCTTGGCATTGCCCTAGACATCCCGAACAGCCAGCCTGGAGTTGTTCCTCAGCACGTAGTTGTCCCCTCCAGTGACGTAAATGCTATATGGATTGAGACCAGTCCAGGAGTTCTGCCTTTGGCCTTACTGTTCCCAGGAAACGTTACCTAACTCTTTGCAAGAATCCCTCACCTACTGACCCCCAACATTCAGCTTTAGTGATTTCATTTTCTGTACCCATTAACCTCTGTTTGATGGAGAATACAGAAGAGGGCTGGGAACTGTACGGCATACACATCACCGCTGCTCCAGCCTGTGCTGACTGCACACATTGCTAATAAATCATGCCTTTCTTTGTCATTAATTTGCCCTTCAAATTTTTCTCAAGAATGCTTTTTAGGGAAGCACTACCAATCAATGAGAGTTGATAGAAGGGCTAGAAATATTTACCATTCCTGATCTAAAGATTTCTATCAATTTTTTTAAAAAAAGAAATAGTATCTGGATATTTTATTACTGCACAACATGACTAATTTCAGTGGCTTAAAACTATAGTTCAATTTCTTATGAGTCAAAGGGCTAGCAATTCGGGTTGAGCTCTCCCGGGCAATTCTTCTGCTGACCTTACATGGCTGCAACCCTCTGGTGGCTGGTGGGGACTGGCGGATCAAAAATGACCTCACTCACATGGTTGGTTTTCGAGTCAGCTGTTGCTGGCTAGGTGTTTCAAGCAGGTTGGCCCAGGATTCCGCACATGGTGTGCATATTCTGTATTTTTCAAGTGCCTGCTTTTTTCCCATGCACTAAGGTCCCATTGGCCAAAATAAATCATGTGACCAAGCCCAATGTCTGCATGGAAGGAGCTACATAAGGACATGGATTCAGTGAGGCCTGACTCACTGGGAGCCATGACGGTAACAATGTACCTAGACAGGGTGGTATTTCATTCATCAGAAACTTCCTCAGGTGAGAAGGATACACCAAAGGCACTGAGCCACTCCCTGAAGGACTGAATGAAATAACCCTGGTGTGGATGTATGTCTGAGTGTATACTACAGGGAAGAGGGGTGTGGAATTATTTAGACAACTCCTAGTTCCCACTTCACATAACTGTATGGAGTCTACATTGAATAAGTAACTCCTTTGTTTTCCATGGTGATAAGTGTTCCTCCAGGCTTATTTCAGACTCTAAAACATGGAAAACAATCACATAAGTGTATTCTTCATGACCACAAAGAGCTACTTGAGATTTTTATTTTCCTTCTAGAAGCCTGGCCAACTCTGAGAACGAGGCCTATGCTTGCTAACTCTGATCTTTCCTCCCTCCCCGCATTCCTGCCACCCACAGCTGCTCCAGTCCAGAGTAAAAGTTCAGAGGGCAAATACTTACGATCCAAGGAGCCTCTCCAACAGTGATGGCTGAGAGACAACTCCACTTAGGAAAACAAACAATCATGCCTCCCATTTATATGGCTCTCGAGCTTTCTTTTCGATCATGTGCATATCTTTTCTTCCATCAGATTGTCCTCCAGGCCCTTTGAGGTGGGCAGGGGAACACATGGGGAAACTGAGGCCCAGAAGGGGAATTAAACTTCCTCAGTGAGTGACAAGGCTTAAACCAGCGCTCTGACTTTCTGATTCCAGGTCTGGGCTTGCCCTGTAAACTTTGAGCAGAGATATACGATATCTCCAGGTCTAGAAAAACACGTCTGGGGTCTTCTGCTCCCCACCATATGGTCCCACTCATAACCACTTTAAGTTTGCTTTGCTCTGCACTCGTGAGGAAAGAGTAAGATCACATCAAACATCTCCCCAGGTTCTGGCTTCTGGATCTGTCCTTTCCAGAAGATAGGAGATTCTCTTTGAAGTGTCAACTTCCGGTGCATTAATGATCCAGCAAAATTCCTCCTATTGGAAAATAGGGGCTCAAAGATAATCAAAAGGCAAAGCGACATGGGAGGAAAGTTACAATTGTCATCAGAAGAGTACTTTGTGAGTATAAGTCACAGACCCAGAGAAGAATGCAGTTTGAAGAAGTCCAGTGTCCAAGTGACACGGGCCATGTTGCCATCATGCCGGTCAAAGGCTCTGGGAGAGAGACATGCCTGTCTGCACAGCACTCACCACTTGCGTCTCCCAGCCTCATCTCCCCTGTGAGGCTGATTTTTGGCATTCTTATCCTGCAAGCTTAGGAACCCAGTAGAAAGCCGGGACTGGAGCAAATCTACCAGTTCTCATCAACAGCTGAGGGCAAGTGAGAAACGGCAGTAATGCCACCTCCTCCCCACGGTCCTCGTTCCGGGCAGACACGGCAACCTTTCTTGTTGAGAATGGAAGTGGCCTCAGAGTCATTTTCAGTGTTTCCCTTGAGGCAGCCACCACTACCTGATCAGGATGGCATGCTGGATGAGATCTGCCTGCTAGTTCTGCAGCTCCTGGTAGGCCGAAGGCCTTGAGAAAGTAAAAAAGAGAGAATTCTCTGGAGAAGTAGACATTCCTAGCCCCTGGAGCTCCAGGCTTTAGTTAAAAAGGGGGCAGCGTCCTCTATAAACAAGAGTTTGTTGCTGTAGGAGAGGCTTTGGGAAACCGACAGGCTTTGACAACAGCTAGGATCAAAGCTTGGCCTAGTGTTTCTCCACGGCATTAGTGTCCACAATCAGTTAGTGGACGTTTAGCTTTGAGATTCAGAAGACACAAGAGCCTGAGAAATCACACCAGGATGCTCTGAGGATGCTCTGTTACCTGAAGTCTTATTAAATGAGGGAGGGAAACAGAGGGGCAACAAGAACAAGCAGGAATGGTAGCTCCTGTTTAATTGATGAAGAATCCCGAGCAGAATAGGAAAGAAATTTCCCCAGAGCCCTATAGCCCCTCACTGGCAGACCTGCAACCCGGTCTGCTCACTGTCAGGCCAATCCTTTCTTTCAATTTCACTGCATAACTTCTTTCTTCTTCTCTACCTCCACTTATTCCTCTACAAATCGGCTTCCTGTCCCAGCAACTCCTCCCCACCCAGCTCCTTGGGAGAGGCTTACAAACTTAGCCACAGGTGGACCCACTTAAATGGTGCTACTAAGGCACGTGGGGGATTTTGACCTGCTTTTTAATAAAAATGACAGTTTGTGCTTCTGTCCCAAAGCCCTTGAATTGGGGCTGGGGATTTAGCTCAGCGGCACAGCGCCTGCCTGGCAAGAGCAAGGTTGTGAGTTTGATTTCTCCAAATACCCTCAGGGCAGAGACGTTCTGTGAGATGTAGACGCTTTAATAATGGGTCTTGAAATTCCTATAGAAATTCAAAAACATGTATATCCCAACTCTGTGGCCTACAGAAGAGAAAGCAGGTCCAGAAAAGCAATGTCCAAGCATGCTGACCGTGGGCCTGATAGACCTAGCACACATTCTAAGGATGTTCAGCCTAGAGAAGGCTTTTAATTAGGAACCCTTGCTTTCAAAAGAGCTTGTATTATAATTGTGGCCCCCATTTTCTCCACTGATATTTGCAACTGATGACCCATGAGAATAGCAAGTCCTTTCCTTATCTTGCATAATTTAAAACAGCACTGCACTTTCAATCTTCTGGCCTGGGTGGCCCATTGTCCCACCCCAGCTTCAGCAATTCAATCTCTGGGAGACTGTCCAAGATAGGGGTAAGTGTGTATGAAAGAATTTGCTGCATAGATATTCACTATGTCACGTGGCAAAAGTGGCAATATCCAAAGTATCCAACAACAGGAGGTTAGTGAAAGAAATTTAGTACTTCCAATAGCAGGGAAGTATGAAGCTATATAAAGGGCATTAAGAAGTGTATGAACAGCAACAGAAAATGTTAAATAAAAGAAGGAAAAATTGCCCAAACAGTATTAGAGGATGAACCTGTTCTTGTTTGAAAAGGTACATTTGCATATGTATTATATATTATATGTTATATATTACCTATGCACGAATATACATGTACGTATATGTGTATACACACTTAAACATACTTTTCAAAAATCTGGGTGAGTATTCTAATGATCTAATATGGTATTACTAGTGATTGTTTAAACTAAGTGAGATGATGGATATTTTAACATTTCTTCCATTGGCTTTATTTTTCCGTAATAAACAGTGGTATTTTTAAATAAGAAAAACAATGAAAGAAGATTTACTTTCGGGAAAAAAAGGGTTGGGGCTTGACTGTGATCCTTGAAGTTCAGTCTTGGTGGAGAATTCTGTAGCTAAGGACCCGGCAGAGCTCTGCTTGGGTACTCAGCAGGCCGCGCCCTGCTGCGAGCGGCCTTGGGGAAGAAACCCTGTCCTTTGCAGAAATGCCCCCTCCATTCAGCTTTCGCTGTGTCCCGCAGTTACTCACCCTTAGCTTTCTGGCCTTATTTCCACCCACTCTTCAGACATCATTTAAAAGGAATTTCTGCTTAACCACAACACCACATGAAGAATCCTCCTAAAACTTTGTTTTAACTGAGTTCCAGATGACTTAAATTAACTACACTGGCCTCCTCCGAGGAAGCCCCCCGGTCGCCCAACTGCTTGAGTGGTTGTTGCTGGGGGGCTTGATCAGCTGGCAACCAAATCCCATGTTCCACCCCCACCCACGCCCAAACCCAACCAGCAAGGGGTTGCGTGTTCCTGCGTCTGTTGAAATTCCCATTGTGGACTGGTCACTGCGGTTAGTTACTGTGTGTCCCTGTCTCTACTCAAGTGGTTAAAAGTACAAGAGAAACTTGTATATTCAGAGCCCAGAGGGACGTAGACCAGTGAGCGCAGTGTGTCATGGCCCAGCCTGGACCTTCTGGGCGGCCTCCTTGCTCACAGCCTTCCCTCGGAATGCTGATTTTGCTTTCTGTTTATCTTTCCCCTTAGGACTCCCCAAGGGACGCTCTCCCACCCCTCTCAACTCTTGGGGAAGTCTGCATTGGCTTTGACAGTCGGTTGGCTGGCCCCTAGGAAATGCCTTGGTCGCTGTTATTTTTCTTTTTATGTTACGGTTCCCTGGGGGCCCCTTGACCCTTGTGGCTGGTTAGAGTTGGCTCAAGCCTGGACTCCAGTGTGTGCAACCAGAGGCAGAGTAGCAGGGTGGGGGTGGTGGGAATTGAGGAGGAGGGCACTCTTCCACATTCTTAAAGATAATATAATAACAGGGTTGAGGCTAACACAGGACTATGTCAGAGGAAGCAAGGCTGCAAGACAGATGGAGGAAAGTAGCTCCCACTAACCCACCAGTCAGTGGTGGGGCCCTGCTGCCCCCCAGCTCCACAACCAGGCAGCCCCAAGGCTGAGGAATGCCTAATTGTTTACTGGATTGTGGGTTTGGGCCTGCTCACCCAAAGGGAAGTCAGAAAAATGCCTGCATGTGCAAAAGGAAATCCCTTTTAGATAGTAGGAATAGTGTGAGAACTCAAGGACCAACTGTGTCTCTTCCCAAAAGGAAAGGAACCTGTCCCCAGAGGTCTGCTTGATGAGATACATCCTATCCCACTCCTTGTCACTCACACAACCACATTTACTGTGTATCAGCTATATCCCAGGTTCAATGTGTGACGCTACGTAGGGAAACCGAGGCACAGATCAAGCAGCTTGCCCCAGGTCCCCCTTAATTAGTAAAAAAGCTGAAAGACAAATGTCACTGTCACTCCCATGTCCTCATTGTTCAACTGGATGCCAGATGTTTGAGATGGTGGAAATATCTCCCAGATGTTTCCTGGGCTTTGTCTAGATTGTCTACGACATTGACATCGGCCCGTGGGATCTGACTTCCCCGCTAGCCAGACTTTGAGACAAGCAGAGGACACCCCAAAGTCTCCAGTGGGGTCGCCTGCCCAGCTTGGCTCCTAGCCTTGACTCACTCCTGCTGATGCTGCGCAAGTTGGACATTTGTAGGGACAAGTAAGACTTCACCTCCAAGCCCAGGACAAATCATGTAGCAACCACTGGCAAAGAAGTTGAGAACCCCGATTTAGGTTCCTGAGACTTCCTAAGCAGCCGCCTCCTTGGATCTTAATCCTTCCTCCTATGTCCTTCCTGCCACCTGTAGTTTAAATTTAGTGACAAGCACATTAGTGCACCTTCCGCCTGGGCACTTTGGCAGGTCATCGAGTGCTAATGAGCATACGTGCTCCATCTCATCAGGGCCGTGGTGGGGTGGGGAGTTGGGGTGGGAGCCTCAGGACAGTTCTTCCTGGGGAGATTCTTCACTTTTTCTTTAATTATATAAATAATATATACTTGGGAAAGTGCAGAAAAATATAAAGTAGAAAATAAATAACACTTGTAATCTCTTCCCTAAGCTTCATTGCTAATGTTTTTGGTCCAGGCTTATTTCTTTATATTTGAATAATATTTTCATTCTACTAGTAACCAAAGCTTATTCATGAAAAAATTAGAGGAATATGAGACAGAGAAAAATCTCAACATCTAAAAATACCCCTGCTAACATTTTTGTTTTTTTGCAATATTTTTCTATTTTTGCTTAGTGAGTTGAAGTCATATACTGTAATCAGTTGCATATCTCATTTTCTCCTAGTTTTGAAAATAACAATCTTCAAGTGTTTATATCAAATTCTCTAATGGCATGTGTCAACACCGTAATGCATCATTTCAGTATACTATGACTTAACCTTTCCTCTGTTCTGGATAACTAAGTTGCATCTAACTTTTTTGCAATTATATAACTCAGTGGTGAGTGTCCTTAGAGCT
Organism: Chinchilla lanigera; assembly: GCF_000276665.1. NCBI lineage: Eukaryota > Metazoa > Chordata > Mammalia > Rodentia > Chinchillidae > Chinchilla > Chinchilla lanigera. The sequence goes on from NW_004955450.1 coordinate 6,098,145, forward strand.
AAATGTTTAACTATGTCTAGAATTACTGCCTGAAGATGAGATTCTGGAAATAGGTTTATAAGCTAAAACATCATATAATGAATGGTGAGTACTGCTAGGCATTGGGATTGTTCAGACTTTGGTCTTTTCCAAAAGAGCTGGGTCATTTTACATGACCTCCTTCTGGCAGTGCAAGGAGTGAAAGGGCAGCATTTGTGATGTGAGTGAATCCAAGTTCAAAGATAGAAAGAAAGAACTTCGACCCACTAGGAAATTTTAGACTAAAGGGAAAGGCCACAAAGGAAGTGCGATACTTTGCCTCTTGCAGACAGAATAGGCTTTATGAAAGCTATGTATGAGCTGCAGGAATGACAGGCTATGGGGGCTTTTTCCAGATCTAATGAAAAAGCTGTCTCTCTCTCTGCTCATCTTCCTGGGGGATTCTCTCTGTCCACTTCTCCTAGGACACAGAGCTAGGGCAGCTTCCTAGGGACATTACCATAGTCACATTCTGAAAAGCAATAACATGCGAGGCAGGATGGGACCGTAATTATTCTTGTGGCTTTGCCAAGAAGTGATTCACAGCTAGTTTATGGTAGACTTGAGACTTGTACCCATATCTCCACTCATGTTTGATGATAAATAAGAATAGTTAGGCTTGATTTGAAGGTGTAATTCTTTTATACACCACTCCTTATACACTTGTATCCTGTGTTCATATTTCCTTTATTAAATGATCAGGGTGTGGGTGAAAAGCTCTCTACAGGGTTTAGAAGATAGTTTTTCAAAATAAGATATAATAGGTTTCAGAGTTTCCTGCCTGACTGGTATATTAGTAGGGTCAATAGTTTCTCATGTCTTTGCAATTTTACGGAAGCACTTAGAGAAAGTACATGAACCTGAGGTCTCTACACCCTGTTCCCATTCATCTGTATACCCTGTGATCTTAGAGTATCATGACCTTACAGGGCATCAGTGGTCTTTTTTCTTTCACATCCGTCAGGACACTCAAAAGGGGTTGAATCTCTGACATACCCTTCCTGTTAAAAATCTAATTTTTTTCAGACCTGAGTTCAAGTCCTATCTCTTTCAAGGAGAAAAAAAATATCGATCTATTTGAGCTAAAATGTTCACTCACTTTGTTTTCTAAATTCTCTTGTCTCTTTGAGGGGTTTCAACAATTCTTTTTGAATATGATAGTTTTAAACTTCAAAATATGTTCACAGGCCAGGCGTGGTGGTGCATGCCTGTAATCCCAGCACTCGGGAGGCTGAGGCAGGCTGATTACCATGAGTTTGAGGCCATCCTGGGCTACTTAAGCAAGTTCAAGGCCATTCTGAGCTACATAGAGAGACCCTGGCTAAAAAAAAAGATATATGTTCACAGGACCTGCATAATAATTGTTTATTTAACAGCTATTGTAAAAGTTCATGATGAACAGAGATTAGCATGAAAGTAGCTTGGTTTTTAAGAGGCTGTACAGTTTGCCAATCACAGTAGGCTTTTGTAAAATGAATGCAAGGATATTTTGGGATATTATGTCTGAGTCATCTTACAATATAAGGACTTGTGATGTTTACTATAACCCATAGATTACAAGAGGTCCAGGGTTCAAAGATCGGGAACCACTGACCTACAGCATTTATTTACAGTGAATCACAGGTTTAGACTGGGTGGTAACTTAGCTCATCAGGTTGGACAATCTCCCTTAATTACACTGAACCTGTGGAGAGGACAGGAACCTCAATGCCTTTGTATAACCACAATGCCAATGGACCAATCAATTAAGGGTCTTATCTGAGGACTTCCTGTGTGAAGGATAATGACCTAGACCCTGCAGGAGGTACAGCTGGTAAGGTGCATTTCCCATTATCCAGAGCTCACAGTCTAGTTATGGAGATATAGGAAATGCCTTTGAGCAATAATGTACATTTATGAAATTTCATTATATTTAATGGCTAAACTCTACAGTGGAAGAGAGATCATAAGATTAGTTCCAAAATTTGAACAGACACTAACCACTTTGAGTACAGAAGAGCAGTCGTGTTTTTAAAGAAAAAAAATTATCCTTTTTTTGTCTTTTTTGAGACTGGGCCTCACTAGGCAGTTAAGGCTGGCCTTGAACTCATTTTGCAGCCCAGGCTGTTCTCAAACTCATGACAATCCTCCTGCCTCAGCCTCCTGAGTGCTGTAATTACAGGCGTGTGCCACCATGCCCAGCTCAGAAGAGCAGTCGGAGTGTGCCACTGAGCAGGAAAACCTTGTAGAGGGGAGCTTAGAGTGTGAAAAATAATTGGAACTTGGCCACCTTCTTTTCAGCCCCAGGAAGGTGCTCGGAGAATAACTGAATGAATGAGTGAAAGAATGAATGAGGGAACAAAGCAAACACTTTTGCTCATTTGCTCCTAGACGGGCACAAAGTGAAACCATCACTCTTAATAACATTTGCTCCAAAACACGCAGGAGTCAATATCCTGAAGGTAGCAGTGGCTGAAGATGAGAGATGCTTCCATTCTCCTGAGCTCTTAGCATGTCACTGCTGGGGCCCAGAAATTATTTAGGTCAAACTTTTACCAAAGACGGTATTGAGACTCCTGTAAGGAGGTGACTTGCCTAGGATCAGACAACCGGTTAGCAGCAGAATTGGAATTTGGCCTCTGGGAGCTGAATTTCAAAGCTTGTGTTCTTTCTACTCCACTCTGTCACCCGTAGAATAAGCTCTCTCTTATTGAACTTGTCAAAACATGATGTCTAAAATAAGTTTGCCTGGGCCTAATTCTTCTCACCAGCTTCTTATCCTAATCAAAATGCTAGACTGGCCTTTCTCTTCTTGTTGATCTGGACCCTGGCCAAGGCGTCAAAGAGACTGTGTATTGGCATCCACAGGGCTAAAAACCATCCTTGTCGAAGACTAACTGCTAATTACAAAATCCAAACCATTGCTTTGTGGGTTTGGGGTATGTCGAGGGTGTGGGTAGGAAATGGGGCTGATTCTGAAGCAGTCCTCTCTACCGCCTCATTTTAAACCACTAAGGAAAGCTGCCTTCTCTTGGATTCATAAACCAATTAGAGTGGGAACCTTCCCAGGAAGCTGCTACCATGTGTTGGGTGTTTGAGCAGTCTGGGGGATCTGAAAAGTGGTGGGTGAGTGCTGGGATGTGCAGATATGTCTTCTAGCTAAGGGTGCTCCTGATTCTTAAGCCTGGATGCTAAATGCCCTCAAGAAATCAACTCTAACTCATTTCCCCCTCCCCTCCGGCCATCTGTGGGCTGAATTCAGGATATTGGGTTAGCTCGCTTTAAGGTGAGGTAAATGGCAAATTCTTTGCTAAGAGATCTTGGCCTCTAACAGTGTTTTCTTATCTCACTGAAACGTTCTTCATTAGTATAAAAGACCCTCTGTCTGCTGCTTTCTCTTTCCTGAAATTTCTCATCAAGGGCTTGTCCTCAGAGCCTTAATTCATAGACTCATTCACTGGACACACATCTGTGGAACTCCTTGTATGTTCCAGACATGGTGCCAGGTTAGTGTAGTAGAATTGCTACTTAAATGGACCACTAAACTGGGCGTGGTGGCATATGCTTTTAATCCCAGCACTCAGGAGGCTGAGGCCAGAGGATCATCGGAAGTTTGAGGCAAGCCTGGGCTACAAAGTGAGCTCAAGTCCAGCCTGAATTGCATAGTGAGACACTGTCTCAAAAAACAAAACAAACAAACAAAAATTAAATGGACCACAAAGGGGAAAAGGCTTTCCCCTGACTCTGTAGCTCACTACTTGCAACTTGGACAAGGTCTGTTTCTCTGACCTCTCTTCTGATCCCTCTGGTTTAATATCTTCACCTTGAAAGTGAAGCATTATATAAAATGACCCCCTTTTGATTCTATCTATGTCATTCAGGGTCCTGTCAGGAGAAAGAAATCCTAACATATTTAGAACAGGGGAAATTTAATAGAAAGAATTATTAACTAATAGTGGGGAATTAGCTACCAAGGAGCAACTTGAACTCTGGAGAATACAGAAATGGCTTATGCAGAGAATAAGTTAGGGCCCACCCAAAGGCAGAGACAATTCTGCAGAGGCCTTACCCACCAGTGGTGAGATAAAGAGCTTATTGGGGAAGCCATAGCCGTATCCCAGAGGATGGCTGAGGAGTTCCCTCAAGTGTTATGGGGCTGGCCAGCAAGGAGCCATCTGTGGCTATCTTAAAGAAATTTGTGGAAAATCTGCCCTCAGGGATGCCTTAGGCTCATTAGGAAGCTATCAGGATACTTGTGGAATTTGCCAGAAGCGCCCATGGGGTTTCACTGAAACTTGCTGTGGTGAGTGCCCAACTGTTCCCCATAGTAAAACCACAGGAATATGAAGAAAAGAAAACATGTGAGAATTAGGAAGAGAAGCCCTTGCAGTATCCTTCCAGAACCTTCTACAGATGAGCTACGGATCAGGTAGAAAGAAATGTTTATAGGACTCATCTCTGCCATCACATGTGGGGCAACTGAATGAGCAGGTAGATTTGGAGGTGAGAAACAATAAATCAATCATTGGCACACTGTCACTTTATCATATATGATTCTTTGATTCAATTTAACACTAATGTATAAGTGATTGGCTGTACTGTACCTAGCCTAGACACAATCTTAGCTTATTCTGTGTCTTCTTCACCTCTATTCTTCATAATTAAACTGATTCTGAATGAAACCAATCCTGACTCAGATGACCTTTTACCTCTGAACTTTAAGTATGCCGTAGTAATGATTAAATATGCCTTATATGTGATTATACAATGTCTTTATCTATATCTAACTATAAAATTAGGAATTAATTATATAATAATTAAACATTATGGTACAGTTTAAATATGCAGTAGTCATGTGCTCTGCGCTGAACAAAAATGCTCAGCGGTGGGGCTAGAGATGTGATTGGATCATGATTATTTTATAGATGAGTGGGCTATTAGGCGGTGGGGCCTAGCAGGAGGAAGTAGGTCACCTGAGGCATATTGTTGAAAGGTATGTCTTTTCTCAGGGTCTTACTCCTTTCCTGCTTCTTGGCAGGCTTCCTCTACCCTGTTCTTTGCCATGATGCTTCTGCCTTGAAGCCAGCTAACCATGGACTGGACTCTCTAAAACCATAAGTTGAAATAAATCTTTCTTCCATTAAGTTGACTTTGAGAGGTATTTTTTCACAGTAATGCAAAGCTCACTAATACACATCTATACCAAAGATAGGGGTGAATCTAAGCTTCCAAGAGAATGAATAAAAGATGTCAAGAAAAAAAAAAAAAAGATGTCAAGGTCTTCCATGTACTTCCTGATGCCAGCAAATAACATGAAGATATTTCAGTCCCTTCTGCATTGCTATGACTGATCACCCAATGCTGGGTAATTTATAAAGAAAAGAGGATTATTTGGTTCATGGTGCTTGTAACTACATGGTCTTAACAGCGTGGCACCAACAGGCTGGTGAGGGTTCTCTGAGTTGTGTTCCAGCATGGCAGAGAAACTTTCTGTTTCCTTTTCTAGGAAATGGCCATGTGCAAAAGTGATGTGTGTGCAGGCAAGGAAGTAGAGACAGCTGGGGGTGATACCAGATTCTCTTAGGTTTCCTAAGAGATCCAGAAAGCACTCCTGTGAGAAAAATGTTGATTTTTCTGAAAAACTCAATCACCTCCTAGTAGGCTCTCTCTTAAACCTTCTACCACTTCAACATCACCATGTTGGGGGATTAAGCTTCCAGTGCAATAATGTTTGGGGGACAAACCACACCAAACCATAGCAAAGAAGAAATAAGGTCAAGAATGAAGCTGATCTCAAACCAAATATTGTCAATATCCCAGGGAACCTGGGGATGTAGCTCAGTGGTAGAGCACTTGTCTAGTATACATGAGACCTTGGGTTTGAGCTCCACCACCATTTTTTTTTAAAAAAGAATTAGGTGAGTGCCATAAGCAATATGATGAAAGTTTGTAGGAACAGAAAAGATTCACAGGTTTCAATGGCCAAGAAAAGATTTTTGATGACAGCGGGGATTGAAAAGTATGTTGATCCTGGTGTGGTGGTGTACGTCTATAATCCCAGCACTCTAGAGGCTGAGGCAGGAGGATCCCTCTCAAGTTTGAGGCCAGCCTGAACTACATATCAAGACACTGTCTCATGGAAAAAAAGAAAATATTGAGCAGTAGTAGAAATTGTACCTAAATTAAGTAGGAACAGGCCAAGATGCCACTGTAGAATGAGAAACAGAGATTAACTGGTCCCTTGGCCCCAAGTTTGGTAGCCTTAAGCTTGGACTGAGTTGTCAATTTCCAATAGATGTGTAATACACACAGGACAAATGTCTGGGAAATCAGCACCCATGACCTCTAAGACCCACTGGGTCCCACAAGGCCTCATTGGAAGACACATCGTTACACAGACCTCCACCATTTCGCTAAACCTAGGCTGTCCTAGTGGGCCGAGCAGTTGCTAGGATAACATTGCTGCTGTGATAGTTAACTTCTACGCCACACATTGTCTAACTGACTTCAACTACCGAGAAAGAAAAGCAAAGAGGTGTCCTAAATCATGGCAATCGAGTCTGCAAACACAGCTTTGCTGCCCAGGGTTCTTCAGTTTATTTGCTCTCCCAGGAGTGAAGATTGGGCAGAGATGCAGTGTACAAGGGGCTCTCAATATTCAGAGCAGCCGTGTGCTGTGTGAGGGCAACATTAGAACGGAAGTGGCTGTTGACTTCTGTCAATATCACTGGTCCTTCTGTTTACTGACATTTGGCCCCTGTGGGCCTGCAGTTCGTTGACTTCCTCGTGGCTGTCCTTATTACCCTGAATTTCTTCACTTATCCTCTGAGAGCTGCCGCTCCTTGGGCTCTGTCCTAGGCTTGTCTCACTCTGCACACTTCCTGAGCCTTCCTAGCCATTCCTGTTGCTCAGATTACCATTCTCCGTACTGACCACGTCCAGCTTTATCTCCAGCTCCAGCCCCGATGTCTTCCTGGCTGCTGCATGTATTGCAGGTAGCTCTAGTTTAACGTAGCTGAAGTCAACATTTCTTACCCTGTAAACTCACTACTGTGCTTTTGTTCCCCCTTAGAAAAGGGGCCTTTATTGCTGGGAGTGTAGCTCGAAGGTAGCGCACTTGCCTAGCATGTGTGAGCCCTGCGTTCGATCTCTAGAACAACAATGATGACGACAACAACAACCACGCCCCAATAAATATTATTCACTCAGTGATCGAGTTAAAAATTAAGAAGTTACCCCTCTCTTTCCACTTTTTCACCACCACATTGAAATCAGCCACCAAAGCCACCCATACCTCCTAATCCACCTCCTTGCTCCCATCTCTATGCTAGTCCAGGTGCCACAATCTCTGACTCGGATGATTATAACCTCTTAACTGGTTTCTAATCATTGAAATATTTTAGATGTTAAGAAGACTCCTGCATGGAAAGCCATGGAGGAAACTGAAGTATGCGTTGCTAAGTGAAAGGAGCTAGTTGGACATGGTACACATGCTATGTGATTCCAACCATGCAGTCTTCTGGGAAAGGCAAAAGTAGATAAATAGTAAAAAGATTAATGGTTGCCAGAGGCTGGGGGATGGGGGTGAGGAGAGATGACTAGGTGGGCGCAGAGGATTTTGAGGGTCTGCCCGACACTATTACAGTGAATGCACACCATTGTAGACAGTTATCCACAGCTATAGAATGCACAAGACCAAGCGTGTAATCTGTGGAGTGTGGATGGTTATCATGTGTCAATGTAAGTTCATTGATTGTAATGAACGTGCCGCTCTGTGGGGGCGTTGATAATGCGGGAGGCTGTGCTTGTGTGGGAGCAAAGTGTACATGGGAGAGCGTAAAATTATCAGTTTGCTAGGAAGCTAAACCTGTCTTTAAAATCCATCCATCCATCCATCCGTCATTCATGCATCCATCCATTCATTTATCTATCCATCACTCATCCTAACAGACCTACTTTTAGGGAGTGTCACTCTGGATTGGTTTTAGTTTTGAACACCTATTTCTTGGCTTTGAGGTGTCCCGTCCAGGAAATCAGTGTATTTTCAAACTTCCGAATGCTGTGCAGGCAGCCACGGGTTCAAAACCCTTCCTGTAGATGTCCTTTCCCTCTTCCTGAAGACAGGCTGACCCTGGCACACCTCCTGGGGGTGTCTCCTGGTGGGTGCCTATTTTCCAGGGCACCCTTTTATGGAAGACTCTCCAGCTCCCTACCTCATGTGGCCCCAAGTGGTGTCTCCTGTCCCTCTGAGGGAGCTGCAGCTGCACACGGTCAGCTCTGGGCTTCGTTGCTTCTTTGTTCAGGGTCCTGGGAATCGCCCTGTTTTTCAAACTGCCTTATGCATTAACAATAATCATTCCTTTCAACATCTCTGTATGTTCTGTAACAAAATGGCTTTCAGGTCATTTAATGCTCCTTCTTTTCACAATGGAAGGCTGTGAGAAGTTTTAGAAGACATACAGTTATTTCATCTAACAATGGAAACATTTCCAAATGTTCATTTTCAGAGTACTCACCTCATGGGTTTTATTATTATTATTTGGTATACTAGAGATTGAATCCAGGGCCCTCACACTGAGCCACCTCCCCAGCACGTACACACAACCCCTTTTAAAAAAAGTTCCCGACAGTCTTGCTAAATTGCTAAATTGGCTAAGGTAGGCTGAAACGAATCCTCCTGCCTCAGCATCTCACAGCGCTGGAATTACAGGTATGCACCACCGTGCCTGGCTAGATAGTTATCTTTTGAAAAACAAAGAAAGTATTTCTCATCCAGCATTAAATTATTGTACTTATCGTGAAAGGATGTATTCAGAAGTTTTGCATTTTCTAAAACTATCTGCTAGGTAGTGCACTACTGACTATTACTTTTCATCATAGGAGCGGGTAGCAAAATTAGAAAATTTGTAATTTTGTGAAATAGATGGCAACTTCACATTTTGGTTGGACTTTAAAGTATTTTCATGGCTATGCTTCCTCTCACGACACACAAAAATGTAGACTCTTTGCTGTGAGAGGAAGACATGTAACAAGAATACAGAGACAGAATGATGCAAGCATAGGGCACAACACCAAGCACTGCTGACCAAACTGGACACTAACAGAGGCAAGGAAGGGGTTCTGTTTTCAGACACAGCATGGCTCTGCCAACACCTGACGTTCCATTTCCAGCCCCAGGACGGTGAGACAATACATTTCTATTGTTTTAAACCACATAGTTTGTGACACTTGGCTGAGAACCTCTAGCAAACCCGTACAGATGGGATCCCAGGAAAATGACTGAAGAAGTGGTGAAACGCAGCAGGAGGACCAGGAGGCGAGGTGCCCCACAACTCTGGTGGCCAAGAGCTCGAGAGGGAGGGTGTGGGCAGCAGAAGGATGTGAGCAAAGGTCCTGGAATGTGCACGTGAGGGACAGGAACGAGCAGAGGAGACCCAGCTGCCCAGAGGGCAGAGGTGTTCAAGGAACAAAGCAAGGTACTTCTGGGTAGATTGAGCTGGGGTAGCCATGAAGAGCCCTGACTGCCATTCCTTCCGCTCTCTCAGGCTCCCCTCCTCTGGCATTTGAATTCCTTTCCCTGGCTTCTAGTTGGTGCCTTGTGACATGTCTGGGACCCCAGGCGCCTCACCTGCCCCACAGCTCCTTTCCTTTGCTCTCCACCCTCGGGGCCGGTCACACTCACTGTGCCCCAGATGCCTGGACTCCTACCGCACTCAAGTCACCACTTCCGGTTCCTACTTACAACGGTTTAATCAATGGTCACATCTCTACTTCATGGCATACTAAGCAGCTTTTGGGATGATTAATAGTAAATAAAAACCAAGGTGTAGAAAAATATTTTATCTTTAATTTTTAAAATTTTTACTAGTACATGTTTTGTAGAAAAATATCTGTAAATTTTTAAAATTTTTATTAGTACATGTCTGTAGGATGTAACGATTACATTCATCATGGGGAGTTGGTACACATCCACAACACACTTCAATCACCTCCCTCCATTTCTTATTTCACTTCCTTTTTGCCAAATATTTATCTTCCTGTTATCTGTTACCTTTTATTTTACTCTTGAATTTATTTATATTTTGGATTTCTCATGTAAGAGAAACCACTGATATATGAGCTTGTCTGTCTGATTTGTTTTGCTTAACACTGTGGTCTCAAGGTGCATTTATTTTCCTACAAATGACTCAAGTTTATCCTTCTTTACGGCAGAGTAGTACTCCATTGTGTATAAGTACCACATTTTCTTTATCCAGCCTAGTCTTTTTAAGGTTCTTCCATTGTATATACACAAAAGTTATATACTCATAGATTATTCCTGTTAGATTAGACTTCTGCCCAACCCCAAACAAACAAAAGTTGCTTGTGGCAGGAAACAGGACAAACAAGAGGGAAGACCAACTGACTTTTCAGTGCATATATTTTGTATTTAAAACTTTTTGTACCACAGTCATATTTTACATATTAAAGTTATTTTAAGAAATTAAATATCAGTCCTGGTAGAAATGTCATTAACAGCTTCACATAGTGAATATAAACTCAGTAGGTGGTGGAAGATGGAGCTAGAGGTAGAATCAGATATTTTAAAAAGGGAAAGGAAGATAAATGGGGACCCTGTTCCCACAAAGGAAGCCCCTTCCCCTGGAAGTAGTCAGATACTATCTGCTGAGCACAAACAAGAGATTTCTGCCATAGCAGCTCATGTGAAAGAAAAGGTTTACTAGTTTATATACTTAATTCAAGCATTCAACAAATGTTTCTTGTGTAAAAAACTGGGAATGCAGTGAAAAAAAAAAAGGTGAAACTGTTTCTGCTCACATAGAGATTACAGATTTTCTTTTCATTTGTTTTGTTTTTAGGGATTCAGCTCTTTGGAATGCAGGCTGCAATAAATGCCATGAGGAAAAACAGATACGGTTTGTGTTCTGACATTGTTTATCTACAAGTCACTAAGTATGATAGACAGAATAATTACCTCCAAAGATGTCCACATCTTAATCCCCAGAACCTTTGAATAAGTGACCTTACGAGACAAAAGGGGTTTTATAGACGTGGTAAAATCAAAGACCCAGAGAGGGACAGGTTACTTTGTTTAATCTGGATGGGCCCGATCTAATCCACACCCTCTTAAAAGACAGAGAATCTTTGCCAGCTGAGATGTGAATATAGAAAAGTGGTCAGAGAAATAGAGTGATGCTGGTGTTGAAGAAGGAAGAAGGGGCTGTGAGCTAAGGAATGTGGGCAGCCTCTAGAACCAAGGAAAGAAATTTATTCTTTGCCATATCTTGATTTCAGCACAATGAAACCTATGTTGGACTTCTAATTTACAGAGCTATGTTATTTTAAGCCACTCACTTTATGGTAATTTGTGGCAACTGTGATTGAAAATGAATTCTTCGGTTAGCCTATAAATCTGAATAAACCCAAATCCTGTCCTTGAAAATTTATATATAATCAGAATTTATCAGGGCAGAGAGATCTGCAAACAGTATAATAAAAGTGATAAGATTGGGCTGTATACATGGAGTATGTATGTAAAATTTATTTGGTGATGCTCTGTTAATATTTCTCCTCTTAGAAAAACACCTCCACCATTAATTCTTCATTTCCCCATCTGCTTTGCAACAAAATTCCTTGAAGAAATTGCCTATTTTTCGTCCCAGCCTTCAATCCTTCCCTTCCCATTTGCTCTTAATGGCAGACTCAGTTGGGCTTTCGTACCCACTACCCTGACTACACTACTTACCCATGGTCCAGGTAGCTAATGACCTCCCTGATGCTGAATTCATCCCCCAACTTGTTAATACTGGAGCACCCCAGAGTTCAGTCCTTGGTCTCCTTGCTTTATATTTCCTCTTTTGGTGACCTCATGCAGTCTTGTACCATCTGTATGCTAATGACTTCCAAATTTATCTTCATCTCAGACCTCACTCCTGGCCTCCAGATTAATATATCCCACCTCCTACTCAGATGTCTAATAGACAGCTCACACTGAACACATCTGATGCTGACCTCCTGCTCTTCCCAGTTCCCTCCTGGCAACCCGCTCCACCACAACCTGCTCCATCTGAGCAGGTTGAGAATTCTATCCATTCAAATGCTCAAATTCATAACTGAGTCTTGTTCACACATTTCACAGCAGGCCATCGGGAATCCCTACGGCTCAGTCTTTAGTATACAACCAGAATCTCATTGCTTTCTCCACTGCTACAACCCTCGTGTGGTCCCCATGCCTCTCACTCAGGGTACTGCAAAACCCTGATACTGTTCTCCCTGTCCTGAGCCTACAGTAGGCACCATAGATCTAGGCAATCATGCACCTCTCACGTCATTTCTTCCATTTCCTGCCCTGTCTCATTCTGTTTCAGCCATACTGGCACCTGCTGGTTCCTGATACGCTGTATATAACCTATTTATGTAGCATACCCGAAGAAGATCTGTTTGTCAGTGCTATGGAAAAAAATAAAGGGAATCAGAAGTGTGGCGGGGGTGGGAGAAGGCTGATTAGGGCAAAGTAAGACTCAACACAAAGGTTACATCTCAAGGAGATGAGGAATTATTGATGTGGACATAGCAGGGACAAGCACAGTTCTTTCTCTTATGGAGACAATGAATCTCAAGGATTCCGCACAGTGCCTGGCATTGAAAAGGTAGTCAGTAAATATTTAATGAGCACACAAATACATTTTCTCACTCTCGAGCTCTCAGCTTGCTAAACTTTCTGTGTTCAAGAATGCTATTTGCTTCTTGTTTTCGAGATATTTATCTAGAATCTCAGTTGAGAGCAGTATTGAGTAGATTGTTGCTTTAAGTGACAAAAGATTGTAGGAAACACACTGAGCTTAAAACACTAGGGTCATTGACATTTCAAAAAAAAAACTAGGCCTTAAGTCTGAAGAAGGTTCTACCTTAGAGGTTTGTTTCAAACCTGGAATCTAAGCCGGGCCTGTTCTGACATGCATCGCCCATGAAACCAGAAAGACATAGTTTTGAAAGTTCACGGAGCAATCACTCATGACTTTATGAATGTGCCACTTTGGTGAGCATTACCACTCCTAAACTGGAAACTAGAAGGTCAATGAATCCTTTGTTTAAATGGCATGAAGCTAAATCTCTACACACAAATTATTTTCATAGAGAAAACTCAATCCCTTGTATGCTGTCATAAATCAACACCAACTTCTCAGGAGCTTAGCTGGGGAAGTTATGTAAAACTACTGTTTAAGAACATGGGCCTAAAATCACACAGGAAGTGACCACTCTGGGAACTTGTATGTAGAATTTTTTGGTTTGTTATAATATCTGATTAGATCTTATTCATGTAATGTTTTCAATGCTTTGAGAAAAAGAGTACAAGCAAAATGCATGGACTGAAACAAGACTATCAAATCTATTCTTGATTCTAATATCAATAATACATTAGGATCAGTACAATTCATGCTTGGAGTTTCTATTTGATTTGATTCACTTGGCCCATAGGAAGGGAGAGGGCTCTAACCTCAGACCAACTGAAGTTCGACCATCCTAAAGTTATCCTTGCTACACACCCCAAGGAACACACGACCTGGTGGTACCAGAAAGGTTCATTCTAACTACTCCCAATAATGTGCTGGAGCTGAGTCACAGACGAGTGGTAGAGTTTCAAGAATTTTTGGCTGATGTCACACCGGTACCTTGCACTCTATGGTGGACCGTGGAAATGGGCAATTACTGTGAATCAGCGTACACACACCCCTCTGCCACCAACCGAAAAAGCCACCTGTTCAGCAATGTATCAGTACACCACTGGCTGTCAAGAGGGCTTTTTAAATTCCCCTTTCTCAACTGGGACTTACTGAGTATCTTAATTTTCTATAGTAAATCATTTATAAGTCATTTTACTTATATCTTGGCTTTACAGTTTTTTCCTATATGGATAAACTATTTACAAGCGGGAATGCCTTACTAGGTTATGGTTTTACAACTATTTACGCAGCTTCTTTCATAACCACATGGCTTAATTGCTAATTGCTCTCTGTCCTCCTGTCATGGACTTCATAAGCTCTAATACTAGTATAATTTAGCCATGAAAGCTTTAGCTTCATTGTTTATAAAACTGGGATAATAATAGTGCAAACTGCTCATTTAATTGCTTAGCATATTAAAAGATGTAACACATAAAGAACTAAGCATAGTGCTTGTCACATAGTAATGTTTCAATAAATTTTAGGTATAATATAGAAATATAGCAGTGTGGAGGATACACACTCCCAGAAGGGTGAAATGTGGTGCTTTAGCTCTGGAACACAAACGAAGTGTTTGCTGTTTGGTGGTTTAGATACTGGGGATCCTTGCATGAGCTGGTCCATTTGTTGTAGAAAGATATGTGTTGAGAGATTATCTTCATGCTCTCAGAGTAACACTGGGTATTTCTTAGATCGGGCACAACAAGTTGATATTCTTGGGTTGTAAGACTGGAAAATATTAACTTTTTCATACGTTCTCCTCTTTCTTCAATCTTCCAAAAACACTGCTTCCTCATTGCCCATCTTCCTTTGCACTATGGGCTGTGGTTCCTGAGAAACTAGAAGCAATCCAGATGGGACCTTTGTCTATTCCTTCCACTGAATCCACCAACTTACAGGGGGCTGTAGCTGTATGTTTTGCTTTCACACTGTTACTGCAGATGATGTGCTACCCTTTCTCACCTTCTCAAGGACTTAGCTCTTACAGGTATCTCCTTTCCCTGTGTTACCAGCTCCCTCTCTCTACAGGATATTTCTTCCCCAGCTAGTAAAAAGGTTACAATAGTTCCCACATTCATCAAAGGAAAAACTTTCTGCTCATGTTCTGCCCCTCTTTAGCTGCTAGCTCATTTCTCTGGTCCTTTCATACCCACGTTGGCCATAGTCTCTACCCTACCACCTTCCAGTCTTTCCCAAAGCTACTTGGGTCAATCTCTGTCCCCCAAAACTGGTAGAAATGGTGTTTTCAAGGCTACTGATCACATCCATGATGCCAAACCCAGCGGCCCTTCATGTGTCTTGGTGCTTTCCTATCTTTCAGCAGTATCTGCTCGCCTTGATCTTTGCAAACCCATATTCTTTTGGCTGTTGTGTGCCACCACATTCTCTGATTTTCTTCTTAGTTTCTAACCATTCCTCCTCACTTGTCCTTTTTGGTACATTTCTCTCTGTTAGATTTCTAAATGTCGCAGGACTTATGTTTTGGTCCTTGGTTCTCTCCTTCCATAATATATCTCATCTGGTTCCATGGTTTTAAATTCCATTTTCCCCCCCATGATTCCTATATCTGTGGCTCCAGCCCCAGCTCAGTAATGAATTTTGTTCTTATAATCTAGACTTCCTACTGAAATTTTCACTTAGATGCTCACTGGGGCAGCCCAAACCAATACGACCACAAAGAACTCTTGGCTTTCCCTTCAAATATCACGCCCATAGTCATCGCCATTCAGCAAATAGCACCATCTACTTAATTGCCCAATGTTCCGCTCCCCATATCCAGTCTAATGGGCAAGTTGGCTCTGTGCCTAAACTATTCTAGTCCTGTTCAGGTCCTCTTGTTTTCCCCCTTGGACATTTGTGATCAATTCTTTCTCCAGCAGCAGATAGATCTTTCCGATTTGTCAGATAATACCATCCCCTGGCTGTCAATACCTTGCTATTAGACGGCAATCCTGAATCCTTACTTTGGTTTTCCAGGTCTTTATGTGCTTGTCTCAGCCTGCTCTCCCACACCGTCCTGTTCATATTCTCCTCCTGTATGCTCCAGCTATACTCGTCTTCAGTATGTTCCTGCAACAAGCCGAGCTGGACCTGCTCTCGGGGTCTTTGCATCTGCGGTGTTCTGCCTCCACCTCTGCGCTTGGCATGTGCATTTCTGTCATTCAGCTCTTACTTGCAGTCACTTCTCCAGGGAGACCTTCTTGGTCCATCCCATCTACAATGGTCCTCTCCTCCCTCATTCTCTAGCACTTTACTCCTTTGTTTTCTTCACTCACCATTATCTGACCTTATGTGGGTCACTTACTTCTTAACTTTGTGTCCTCCCTCCCAGGATTCTCGCTGGAATTAAGCTCCAAGAGAGCAAGACCTTTGTTCATCCTGGTTTCTATTGTTTCCCTAGGACTGTCTCATACATCATCAGTGACTAACAAATAATTGCTGTAGGAAGGAGTGAATATTGTAGACACCCAACAAAGACATTTCTTGTAATTGAAGAGATTGTCTGTTACAATGCCCACTGTCCTATATGTTAAGCCACACCCATACGAGAAATTTATTTCCAAAAGTTGCGTCAGGAAACTCTTACTATTGTCGAGGACTTCTGTGCCTTTTGCTTCTGATATTAAAGCTGTCGTTGATTCTTCCCATTTTTGTTTATTAGGAAGCTGAAGGCTTATCTCAAACTCAAAAGACTGCAATCAGTCTCTACAACAGTGAATAGGTGCTCTTGCTTGCTCAGGTGTATTTCCTATAGTTACCAGAACTATGGTAATGCAATTTTGTACAAGTTGCTTCAATTTCTTTTTGGAAAGAAGTGTGATCTAGAGGGAAAGGAGAGCTAGGAAAAGGTTGATTAATTAGTATTGTTATAATTATATAGGAGAAAGAAGTGCTGATGTTCTATTGCCCAGTAGAATGACAATAGATAGTGATAACGTATTGTACATTTTATGAAAATTTTCATAAGTTTCACTGTCAAGAAATGACAAATGTCCCAGAAGATCAGTTTACCCTGATTTGAACATCACACAAGTATCCATGTATAGAAACATCACACGCTACTCCATGACTATGTACAATTTTATGTATCAGTTAAACTTTTTTTTAAAAGTGTGATTTAATCAAAAAACCACTTGAACTGTAAATATTATGGTGGGGACTGGAAATAGGCCTCTTAGGGATGCTGATTTGAAGCAATATAGTGTTGAATGGGAGATTTGCAGCTGGAAGAGTTATGTCAGCACCATTGTCGTCGGGTGATTTGCTGTGATTCATATTTGGGAATCCCTCAAGGTTACTTTAGTCAGTGCTTGACTTGCCGACCAAGGGCCCAACCTCTTGGGTGTTAGGGATTTTAAGTTTATGTGCATTTGTTGACTTGATGAACGTCATCAGCCAAGAAGTTGATGGATCTTGAGGGTTTATTATACTGTCAGCACTCAATGTTTCAGGGGCGGGAGAAATGCACCTTTTAGTTTAGTCTTAAAATGCTGTGTCTTGATCTAAAGTAAATGCACGGACTCCACCCTTTGGAGGTTCAAAGGGATTGTTCTTAATTGTTGTTTAGGCCCAGGGGTGGGTTTGAAGTTTATGGATCATAATACATACCTATCCCTCCCCAGCACGACAAAATTAAAATGTAACTCCTTTGAAGTCCAGAGGGTGCTGGTATTTTAATTTACTGGTTCTTTTATATACTTTGCTTATGGCAATAGCATTCTTAAAACGGCAATAGAAGAAGCATATAATAATCCATTACTATCAAGTATTTGTTGATATTTGTATGAAACAAACATAGATGATATAAAAAATATGTACACAATCCATGAACACAAAACTCTGGACAAATCTCTCTGAATAAAATATATTTTTAAAATATTCCTGATAGCTTAAATGCAATGTGGAATAACATCGTTGGATATAAGAATTGTACCTTAATCAGAAAATTTCTCCCAGATAACTATGACAATGAAGTATTACCTGGCAACTGGATATAAAATTGTATTTTAATATTCAATGAAAATTTACATATTAGTTCAGATAGTTTTGTTTCAGTTTTTTTTCTTTCCTTGTCTTTTTTGAGACTGGGTTTCACTGTGCAGTTCAGGCTGGCCTTGAGCTCACTTTGTAGCCCAGGCTGGTCTTGAACTCACAACAATCCTCCTGCCTCAGCCTCTGGAGTGCTGGGATTACAGGCATTCACCACTACGCCCAGCTAGTTCAGATAGTTTTGAAGAAGTGCGGAGAAAAAAAATTCATAAACTGTTCTCTTCCAGGAAGCAAGTCTGAGCCTTTTGGTAATCCAGTTAAACAAACAAACAAAAATCAGTGCATGAATCATATTGAATCATGATAGTAACTAATTTTTAAGATTAGCCTTTTAAAATACATATTGTATCTATACTTACAGGCCTCAATGTTTTGAGGAAAATCAGGATTTGCATATATCTGTGAGGATAATAGATGAAAGAATTCAAAACAGTACATTAAAATATAAAATAGGTATATTCTCATACGACAGAAAATACAATTTATAACATAATATATAATAAATATGCTTACATATAACTTCATTAGAATGTGTATCTAGCCAGTATTTTGTTTATGACCTTTCTCCCAGTACGACTTAAACCAATATAGCCAACAGTAGTTTCAGTTTAAGTGACTATAAGATTGTGGTTGAACACCCGTCATAAAGCTTAAAAATCTTCCAAGTGCGTTGAATGTGGGATTTAGCTTCACTTATTCTGCCTGCAGTGTTTTTGCTTTTGTTTTTGTTTTTTGGTAGGATGAGGGGCAGAGAGCAGCGTAGAGTAACTGCAAGCATTGACCCAGCCACATAAGTACTCGCAATTAAATCACTCAGTCAAGAGTATTTACTGAAAATTTTGCCAAGACTTTGAAAAATCCCTTGGAGAGCTGGAAGGGAAAGTGTCTGCAGGACAAATAAAGCTATCATTTAAAATCTATAGAGACAGCCTTTATTTGCAATACTTTCAACTCAAAACTAAGACGCTTTTCTATTCAACTTACTCTACAGTCATTCGGCTTTGACAGTCATTCGGCTCATTGTTTACACATACCCTGCTATCCTGACTAAGATAAGAGAACTCCAAGGTCTAGGAAAGTTTCCTACGGAATCAGATGGTTACTGATCCCTGAACCAAATTCCTGGTGTTTATCTAGGCTCCAGGTTTTCAAAGGTAATCAAGAGCTTCTGCCTTGAAACATGGGCTCCTAGGGCCCAATCTTCTCATTAAAGGGAAGGTAGTGGTATTTCTTGAGCTTTGCGTAATCAAGACTTGATAACAAAGGTTAATTTTTACCAAGGGTAACCGGTTGGGTTTTCTTGGCATTAAACTTGAAGCCAAAGAAATAATGGCGGTATCTCAACTGCTTTCAGGTACGAGGTCAGCATACTGGGGAAGTCTGATCTCGTGCGTGATCATGACCCTTCTTGCTTTTTTTGCTCCTTCTCTCTGTGTTGAAACTGACAGCACCGTCCATGTGTTCTATACTAATGACAGTTTGTAATTGTCAAGGAAGATGGGGACATGGGTAGAAAGCAGTCTTGTTTGAGAGAGTTTTTTTCTTTTTGAGACAGTATTTTGATATGCAGTTCAGGCTGGCCTTGAACTTACTTTGTAGCCCACGCTGGCCTTGAATTTGCAGCGATCCTCCTGCCTCAGCCTCCCAAGTGCTGAGATCACTGGTAAATTTAAGATTGCTAAACACAAAACAGCCCTCCACAGGAGAGATTAAAGAAGTTGTTTCTGTAAGAGGGAATTGACATCCTAGAGGTTTTAGTACTGAGTAACCCTCCCACAAGGGTCTATGGTCGTATTCACAGAAGCTATCTCCTCTTCCCACTTCTTTTCTTCCTGCTCTAGTTTTCCAGGATGCAGTCATTGGACAGTTTACTAGAAATACAGATGATTTTAAAACTAGTGCCAAAGATGACCTATTTATTTTTTTAAAACACCCTTACGTAACGTGTTTTAGTTTTGAATGTGGCGAGAGAAGAGGGTATGGGAACTGCCTCGGGTCTCTCATTCCTGGGGCTGCCGTAGGAGCTCTGTGTGGGGGTGCTCTTCCTCGTGACTCTGTGGTTGCATGCGGCTCTCATAGCTATTTGCTTTGGCATCTGAATGAGGAGAGAATGAAGGTTGTCTTGGACTCCTCCATGGAACTGTTGACTGGCTTTATTGGTTGGGTTCCCCAGGAAGTCACTGGACATGGAATTCGTAAACCGAGCTTACTTGGAAAGAGTTCTTCCTGTTTGGAAAGGAATCATTTTCGGTACAAATTTTAGGCTTGTCATCTTCATTCTTTATTCTTCTTTTGAGAAATCATCTTGTTATTAGTACCATCTGAGTTATCAGAACACATTTCCCAATTGTGTTTTTCTCTCTATTCTGTTTGGTTTCCCGGGATCCTCTGCCTATCTGGTGTTACTTCTAACCTGTGTCTACCCAAGGGCCTGAACTTGGGATACCCTCTTTATGCCAAGGTATCTCTGATCTTCTCCCTTTTTGAATACCACCCACATCTGCACTCCTACTATACAGGTTAGTAAGCTGTTGTCCAAGTGGGCTATCTAAGCTGGCTTTGTTCCCTTATACAGTACACAAGTTTCTGGCACCAGGGGCCAAAGGAATAATGAAGAGACTGTTCCCTTTTGTATTACTTGACATTTTAAAAAATGATATGTCTGTATAAACTAATTTAAAAAATACCTTACCTTTCCTGGTTGTATTTATTATAGAAAATAAGAAACAAAACAAAACAAAATATTTCATGTAGATTTAGTAAGGTAACAAAAGTCCATTTAGGTTTGGCAAGTGCCTCTTTCTCGAAAGGGAAGGTAAAAATAAAAAGCAGTGATAATAATGGACAAAACCAAATCAAACCTGTCTGGCCGAACTCTAATAATAGTGCATTTACTTCATAGAAGGGGCTTCCAGATCAATATAGAAAACTTTACTGCATATTCAGACCAGTGCTATTTACTCAGCTGCTCTTAAATGGGAATAAGCAGGCATTGACTATCAAGTTTCTAGTCTGGAAAAATCCACAAGGGCCAGTGGACACGGACATCATAGGGACATCATGCAGACAGTTCATAAAAATAACTTGCCCAACATTTTTGGAACCTGATGCAAGCTATACTTGTGGCTCTGTCTGTTTGCTTTCTCCAGCAGCAACTGAAAAGATGCCAGTCACCAGGGCTATGATAACTTGGATGCTCCAGGAGACACTAGGACAGCATAAGGCTGCAATTAACTCAACAGCCAATTACACAGGGGAGACAGTGCTACTGAAGACAGTTCACATTTAAGATTCAGCTGGGGGACTAGATGGTAAGCAGGGGTTTATCTCAAGTCCCAAGTGAAGGAACTGATGGAGCGGCAAGTATTTGAGCAGCAACATAGCCCTAGGTCATTTCACCTGTGTTCATGGTAGAAAGGGGTCCTCACAGTGTCACACGAATGCATAGAACAAACAACCTAAATTCACATTAGTAACCACAAAGGATGTGTAGACCCATCTGGAAATACTTGTTGAACACCTATAACATGCTAGTGTTTCTAGGAAATTCAAATACAGCATGCATCAGCTATTTCGATTTTAATGAGTTGAAGTCGACTAATGAGGTTAGACCATATGTGTTAGGATCAAAGGAGAGGTGTAATTACTCCAACAGAAATATTCAGCAGACTGGGGGGAAGGGGAGAAAGAGATCACTTGCAGTTGAGCGATCAGGGAAGGTTCTTGGAGGCACTTGGAAAGGATGTATACTTTATTTAAAAAAAAAGCACACCTTTCTTTATTAAAGTATAGTCATACATAGTGCGTTACTCCAGAAGATGGTGTGCGCCTCTTGTGCCCCTTCCAACCACTTGTGGGGCAGTAGTATTTTCTGGTATGAGTTTAGACAGAGAGAAAATTATTAGAGGAAAGATCAGCATGCATAATCATCAGTCAGGACACAGGTCTGAAGAAGGGCTGATGAGTACTTTGCTGGGAACGGTTGGAGAACAGGGTTGGATCCATGTTGTAGATCCTTAAATACCAAGTAAAGAAGGATTTTTTTTTTTTTTCCCATGAGCTCTGCTGAACAAAGGAGGAGAACTTTGTGTAGCTTTTTGATCATGGTTAGTGACAAAGATGACCTATTTATTTTTTTAAAACACCCTTACGTAACGTGTTTTAGTTTTGAATGTGGCGAGAGAAGAGGGTATGGGAACTGCCTCGGAGAAGGAGAAGTGAGAGACTGGAGATTCTGCAATGGCCATGAAGATGGACAGTAACAGCCATCTGAAGATATAATAGAGAGGCAATGAGCTGGATGTGGCGGTGTATGCCTATAGTCTTAGCATTTGGGAGGCTGAAGCAGGAGGATCACCAAGAGTTCCAGGCTGGCCTGGGTTACATAGATCAAGGCCAGGCTGAATCTCACAGTGAGATCCTGTCTCAAAAAAAAAAAAAAAAGTCAACAAAAACTGACTGGGCACAGATCTTGAGGAAAAGTGAGTGTCAAAGGAAATATCCTTCCATAGATCTAATCAAGAGAAAATTTACTAGTTTTCTCAAGTACTCATTAGTGACTTTTTGTTAAGGATTAACAGTCTTTGAACACTGTCTCTCCAAAGGAGTTCTGAAAACTCTCTTGCAATATCATAATAAAACCCGGAGCTAGTCTAAGGAAACTCTAAAGAAAGGATTCGCCCTTTCCGGACAAAAAGAGTCCTTTGTTAGCAACGTGGACTGTTTGTCTTTCAAATGGGTGCCTGCTAGAGTAAACATTTCGCTGGGAAAAACTGACTCCAAGGAAGATTCTTTTTTGAAGCTGTTACATTATCAACAAATTATTGGGTGTTTCTCACCTGACTCTTATCTCTCCCTATTAAATGATTTGCATTAACCCAGATTTACATAAATCAATTGTATACTTTTATCTATGTTTCTATAAGAATATAGTGTATGATTGTCTTCAAATCAGTTGCTCAGATTACCAGATATAAACATGCAAAATTGGTCAAAATATAAAAAACTTTAAGCATTAACTGTTCTTTTCAATAAACCACCAGACACGAGCAATACAGCTATCCATACATATCTCTCTGTCTGTGTATATATCTATATATCTTGCCTTCCTTCTTTTTCTTCTTTCCCTCATCCCAGTTGTTCCTTCCTTTGAACAATTTCTTTCTCTTTCAGTTTGGGTTTTATTTACTCTTTCAGGTTCTTACACTAGCGAGGCAATATGATGTTTACACATACGGGTCCGATTTATTTCACTTAATCTGAGCAACTGAGAATTCCTACCATTTTGTCTGGTGAAACTCTGTATCGTCTGTAATGTCTTTTTTAGTAATAATTTTTTTATTCTCCTTAATGCTTTGATCAATCTTGCATTCTTATACCTGATAATCTGAGCAATGCAGTTGAAGATAAGAATATGTAATATAACCACTGTTAATTCCTATCATTTTGTTCTGAAACCCTGCATCATTTTTAATGTTCTTGCTTTGTCTTGTTTATCTCTGTGATGTTGATATCTTACTATTGTTCTTTTTTTACTACTTTATAAAATAAAAATTAAAAAATACAGTGTATGTGCATGTGTATGTACATATTCGTCTGTGCATATAGTATTCATTGTATGCTTTTCCTATAGTGTCAAAGTGTTTCTGTAAGAACAGATATATATATATATAAATAAAAATGTATAAAAATATATAAGTATATAAATTCATTTATTTGTGCTGGCTACGTGGGCAACTTTTATTTATCGATGCCCCATCCCACCCCTTTCCCGCCAAAGCGGCAGAGTCTGCATTCAATAAATAATTTCATACCCAACATGTGCTTTAACTTTACGGAAGTGTGTTGCTAATTGCACGTCCTTCTGTACAATCAGGACCTTCTCAGAGGCTGTCTCTGGACGTTTGGACGCGTGTGACTGACAGATTTCTGACACTGGGCTTTGTGTCGTGAAACATCAGGGAGAAAGGAGCTGCTTTCCCGTGCTGGTGTGTGTGCAGGTGACCCAGGGTCGTTTCTGGGACCCGCGGAAGGAAGAGAACTTTACTCCGGAGAGAACACGTGCGTGGGAAGAGGGGGCGGGTCCGGGGAGAGGAGAGCTCACCGCAGCAGGACCTCGGTGTCTGTGGACGCTAAGCTCCAGCAGCCGGGTAGAGGGTCAGGGGCCTGGAGCCCGGCGGAGGACTTACTCAGCCGTCCCAGCCGAACATCCCAGCTTCTCCCGCTGGGAGGAAGAGGGTTATTCAGTTTAAAGGGGAAGTCCCGCCCCCTTCCCGGATTCCGATTGGTCAGAGTAGGCCCCGCCTCCGGCCAGGCGGCGCTCCGATTGGCTGCGGGAGGGACCCCCTCGGGCGCGGAGCGTCGGCCGCCGGCCCCAGGTGGCAGGTGGGGCTGGCGCTGTGGGCGCCGCCCCCGCGGTCTACTCCTCCTGCGCCGCGTCCGCGCCCGCAGCCCGCAGACTTGGAGGTTTGCGCGCGGGCCCGGCGCGCCTCCCTCCCTCCGGGAGCCGGGCTGCTGAGCAGCCATGAAGAGCCTCAAGTCCCGCCTGAGGAGGCAGGACGCGCCCGGCCCTGCGTCGTCCACCGCCGCCGCAGCCAGCGCGGTGAGTCCCGCGGCCCGCGCGCCCGGGGTGCTCGGCGCTCGGTGCTCAGTTTCCGCGAGCGCGACCCCGGGGACCCGGGGGACCGCCGCCCTCACCCCTGAGCGGGTCCCCGGCCCCTCCCCGACTCCCCCAGCCTGTGTGGCCGGAGCCCCGGAATCTGGGGTTCGGGGTCCCCCGCACCTCCCGGGGCCCAGCCCGGCCCGTCCGTCCCGTCCCGCGCGGGCTGTGCACCGAGCCGGAGCCCTGCCAGGCTGCGTGCGCGGCGGCTCCTCCGCTGTCACTGCCC
>NW_004955450.1:6122903-6327999 GCF_000276665.1 Chinchilla lanigera
CGTCCCGCTGGGCGCAGCCGCCTCGCCGTGCGGGGCCTCGCCGGGGCGGGCAGGAGAACAGAAGTCCTGGGAAACAGCCTGACTGCAGGTGTTGGGGTTTCGATAATTCGGCAGGTTAGAAGAAGGGCAGTAGTCTCAAAATTCTGTGTTACTAAAGTAAGTCGCGTTTAGAAAGTCTAGAGGAGGCAGACACAGAGGGGACGACTTGCTCAAACGGCCCAGTTGCCTGCTGGTGGTAATTAAGATAGACCTCTAATTTTACAGACATTTTAGAAAAAAAGGATGATGTGCTTTTTATGAGGATAGGAATTAGTCTACACTGCTTTTTAAAAAATTAACTTTGTTGGCACGCTTTTGACATACGTAATGAACACATTCATCATAGGGAATTTGTACCGGTACATAATATATCTGGATTCGTCTTTTGTTCCCCCATTTCCCTTCCCTCCCTTCAACCCTTCCTCTCCTTACATTTGCTTTTGAGTTAATTCAGATTTTGGCCTTTCTTCTCCACCTATTTCTAAGATTATTTTACTTGGACATAGAAGAGATAATGAGGGAATTAGACTTTTAAATTCCCATTTTGTCTGGAGGCTGAGGCAGGGGAATCTCTGCGAGTTCGAGGCCAGCCTGAACTACATAGCAAGACTATCTAAAAAAAAAAAAAAAAAAAAAAAAAAAAAATCCCATTTCAAAAAAGAGAAAAGAATGTATTCATATGGTATTAAACTTGATGTTTAATAAAGCATGAAGGTGTTTTATAAGCTGACAGAAGAGATTCCTTGTTTACTTTTTAAAAACAATTGACAGAAATATGTAGTACTGATAGTGGAGGTCACCATAGTTGAAGATTTAAGTTCTTTGTAATGCAGGTTTTGTTTTCAGCTTTATAGAGAGCACACTTTTCTAGATTTATTAGCTATGTTTTCTCAGATTGTGTGGTTTGCACGAAGGATTTACATCACACCTGGGGATTGATGTATCTTTATTTTGTACTGTTTTCTAGAAATGCAGGAGAATATTGAGTTGTTTTTGGTATTATCAGAGTGTGGATTTGTATTCTGTAGATTTGGAGCATGAAGTACACCTGTCTCTAAGCACTCACTAAATTAAACTTTCCATTAGTTTCCTTAAAATAATTGGGTCAAAATGAAATACATGGCATAAAAATAGAACCTATTTGCTTAGAAAAGGCCAATATCTGTTTTTAAGTACTATTTTAGAGTATGTTTTGTAAGGTTTTTAAATGAAAGTAAATGACTGATACTAATCAAGCCAAACTAAGTATTGGTAGAATGAAATGATGTGCAGGAGAATTAGATTCCTTCTGCTTTTCAATGTGTATACACCATAATCCTTGATTTGGCTATATATGTGTGTATATTTAGGATTGGGTCTGGCTCTTTTTTTGCGATTCTGGGGATTGAACCCAGGAGTTTTGCACTGAGCTAATTCTCCAGCATTTTCTGTTTTTTTTCTTTTCTTTTTAAAATTAAATTATTTAATTTTTGTTGTTGTTTTTGTTTTTTTGAGACAGGGTCTCCCATGTAGTTCAGACTGGTCTTGAACTCACTATATAGCCTAGGCTGACTTCAAACTTGCAGCGATCCTCCTGCTCAGCCTCCCAAGTGCTGGGATTACAGGCATGCACCACCATGCCCGGCCTCTTTTTGTTTGTTTTTTGGAGACATGGTTTCTAAATTACTACATTGCCCAGGCTGGCCTGAAACTTGTGTCCTCCTGCCTCAGCCTCCCAGAGTACTGAGATTACAGTTGTGTGCAGACATGCCTTACACAGTTTTTCTTTTTGCCAGTAAATGTTTTGAAGTATATAACACATGGTTTAATATCTTCAGCCTCCCTTTGTGTCCTCTTTGGAGGCCAGTGTTATTAGCCATGTCTGCTTATACCTCCAAAGAAAGCTTAGCATACATACAACCAAAGATGAATATAAAACTTTGCCAGTTATAGAAATGGAAACACTATTTGCTGTTTCATGTACTGTTTTTTAAAAACTGTACATTAGACCCATTTAGAGCTTCCCCATTCAAATCTTTCGATTAATATACAGTGCTGTAATGAGTATACTTACATATACTTGAGGTGTGTGTGTGCATGGATATATCTGATCCATCCTTAAAAGTGGAATTCCTGGGTTAAAGGATACATGCATTTGTAATTTGGAAAGATCTTGTCAAATATCCTTAATGTAATAGGCATAGGTGTGAGTAAACATTTTTTCAGCTTTTATGAAAAGTCTTAAAATTTTTTGAACTTTGCTAGCCTGATAGGTGAAATACAGTATCTCATAATACTATAGATTTGTGTGCCCCTTATTATGAGTGAAGTTGAGCACATTTTCATATTTTTACAAGTGTTTTGCATCTTTTCTAGGAACAGTTTATCCTATTTTTCTATTGTATTATTTTTTCTTACGTGCTAGTGTGTGCTTTGTATCAGATGGCCCTTTTAATAGGAAAAACTAGGACGCATTCTTCACTGATTATTTGCCATGACTTTTTACCGTTGATATTTGCTTTGCAAAAATGCTGTTTTTATGCAGTTAAATTTATTACCTGTATCTTGTTGCTTTTAGATATATGTTATATCCTGGCCTTTTACTTGGCAATATTCAACAAAAAATCTCCTAAATTTCTTCCAGGGCTTTTTGTTTGCTTGTTTTATTTTGTTACATGTAAATCTTTGATACGTGTAGAATTTACTCTGGTGTAAGGTAAGAGCGTACATATCTTGCATTCTTTTTCTTTCTCCTTTTCCCTGTTTAAATCTAATTTGAACCTTATTTACTTAATTATTTATGGAAATGATTATGGTTTGCTCTGCACTACTTTGATTTGAGAACAAAATTTTTTTTTTGTCCTTTTGAGGCAGGGTCAGGCTGGCTTTGAGCTAACTTTGTAGCTCAGGCTGGTCTTGAACTCGAGATGATTCTCCTGCCTCAGCCTCCCAGGTGCTGGGATTATAGGCGTGCGCCACCACGCCCAGTGAGAACAAATTTTAAAATGTTCATGTCATAGTTTTCTTTGGCTGTTTACTTGAACTTACTATCTGAAGAAGCTATGTGAGTAGTAGACTGAAGTATGTTAGGTATGTAAATACTTTATAACGTAGTATGTGAAGTATAGCATCTTAGCTTAACATGCTAAATTATATGTGTGTACAGATTATGTGAGAAAAAGTAATTTAAAGTATTTTGAATAGTTTCATTGTTACACATATGCTAGTGAGTTTAGAGTTCACTAAATGTGGATGTGTTTATATACATATACGTAAATGTAGTTCGCAATTATAAGTTGAAGGTAAATACATTTGAGGATTAGTCCATTAGTGGTCACATCTGGAGATAGCTGCATGTATTAATCATAAGCTAGAATCTTTTTGTTACATCTGATTTTAATTACCCTGTAAGTTGGAGCTTCAGGTTTTTTTGATAATTAAATGACTGTAAATACTGTGTTAGATCTGTCAAGAAAATATACAAATGTATATACAGTGAGAATACACTTCTCTTTCACCTAGTAGTTGGTACTAGGAAGTTTGAGTAATAAAATTAAGGGACTATGTTTTGAGAACCTAGTAGAGGTGCTACAAGCAAATATTGTTAGCATATATTTTGGAGGGGGTTCTACTTTAAATTGCACTTATGGTTAACATTTGTGGCAGAGCAATTTTGATTGTAAGGCTACTCTTTATTGTTTTATTTTATTTTGGCACCGGGAATTGACTCACGACCTCACCCTTGCCAGGCAAGTGCTGTGCTGCTAAGCTATAGCCCTGGCCCCAAGGCTGTTCTTTAAATGGAACGTTAGCATCTTGCTGTTGCCTAAGCACCCTGAAAAAATACTGATGCTTCTAAAATACTGATACATCCAAAAAAGTTTTAGAGTTAGAAATAAACTATTAAAAACGTATTAGTTTAAAATAAAAATATTAGCTTAAATTTTTTTTTTTTCCCAGTACCGGGAATCGAACTTGCAACCTTGCACTTGCCAGGCAGGTGCTGTGCCGCTGAGCTAAATCCCCAGCCCCAGTTTAAAATACTTAAAAAGTAAGGGATTAGACATCCTTTGCTTTAGTTGTGATTTTGAGAATGAAGGCTTTGTATTTTCTACTTGGGTAGTGGATGCATTCAAAAAGATGTTGCTGTTATTGTCACTATGACTTTTGGGTAATGTGAATAATTAAGATCACAAATTGTTGTGTTCATTCATATCATTCTCGTGATATTTAATTGAGCACTCTTTACTCATTTTCGTTAAGGAGTTCAACCTTTAATTAAAATGCTTAACTTAATTGAAGCTTTACACAGCTTCCTATTGTTATCCTATTGTTATATTTTTAGCAATTGTTGAAGGATGATTACAATTTTTAAAAAAAGCCTTCTTTTCATACTTTTCAATTTCAGCCCTAATGCAGAGTTTAACTTGATCATTGTGGATATTTGAATTATAAAATTTTATTGTAATACAGAAGCAGGGTTGCTTTGATAACGTTCTTGGTACATCATCATTCTAAAAACTTAAGTGATAAGTAGGTTAGGAAATTAGAATTTTAATTACTTTTAATAAGGATGAAGATATATATATATATATATTTTTAAATTTTTTATTTTTTTGGTTGTGGGTATTGAACCCAGGGCTGTTGCACCGAACTACCTCCCCAGTCTTTTATTTTTTATTTTGAGACAGGGCTTCCAATGGGATTCAAATTTGCAGTCTTCCTGCCTCAGTCTGCCACGTACTGGGATTACTGGTGTGTGCCGCCACACCTGGCTTATATGTCTTTATTTATTTTATATTACAAACATTGCTTAAATTTAAAATTACTAGTTTAGAAACTGGACCTTGCTCAGTAGTCACCTTTTCAGTTAGGAGAACATTTATGGGATATATAAGTTAGGCTCAAGAATTGGTTAATAATTATATCTTCAAAGAAATCAATAATTCCAATTTGGGAGCAGAAAAAGTACAAGGTGGCCTAGAATCCCTTGACATGCCAGAATGGAAAGAGACTATCAAAGATTAGAACTCTGAAACTAACTTGAACAGGCCCCCAGGTGGCCAAGGATGGAACCTTTAGATCATCAATAAGGTACCAACTGCAGTGGTCCAGCTTCTTAAATAATGAGTTCAAAATAAAGATTAAAAAGTAAAAATAATTAGTTATATTTGGAGGGTGATAAAGAACTGATGCCTTCCATTTTCTTCATCTGTTTTGTTTTTTTAAAACAGGGTCTTGCTAATGTAATTCAGGCTGGCCTTGAACATACTTGTAGCGCGTGCTGGCCTGGAATTCACCACGATCCTCCTGCTTCAGCCCCTGAGCGCTGGGATTACAGGCATGCGCTGCCATGCCCGCCCTGATGCATTCTTTTAATGCTGGAAAACAAAGGGGAAAAAATGAAATATTGGTTGTGCTTTATCTTTTGTGAACCATATCTGAGGGTAATCAAATGATTAATAAGGAAAAGCTTCTGTCTTATAAAAGGTATTTTATCCCAGTAAATAGATAAAGGAGGAATGATAGAATTAATATAGCACAGATTCTGTTCCAGCTCATAAATAAAAAAGGGACGATAGAATTAGTATGTTATTTTACAACCCCTAATGAATTAATGAGTTAAGAATTTAGACAGTGATCATCAGAGGCTACAAATATCTCAAAAAAGAGACAAGCAGACATAACTTATCTCCAGCTAGATAGAGTCGTAACTGCTAGTAGTCTTGCCAAAAGAACCATACCTGACTACGGTGGCCCTTTTTATATGAGACCTTTCCATATCTGTAACCACTGCTTTTTAGAAAATACAGAGGACAGAGGTAGGTGGGAATGCAGTCAGCAGAATTCTGATTGTGAGAAACTCTAAAGAACAAAGACCTGGTTTCTTCAGCAACAAATGATAAGAACAGAAAAAACATGGAGGAGAAACCTAGTGGTTGTAAGAGATTTAAGAGATTAAATGGTGTATTAACCAATTGCTATAGTGAGCTTTATTTGGACTCTGATTAAATAATTGTAAAAAAAAAGCTTATCAGACAGTGGAGAAAATGTAAACACTAATTGAACACTTGACAATGAGGAATTACTTAACAAGTTTAAATGTGACAGTGATAGTAATGTGGTAATGTTTATAAAGAGTCTGTATCTCTCAAACAAATATTTAGAAGTGCAGTCATGAATAAAATGATACGAAGTCTGGGTTGCTTCACAATACTCTGGGGGTGGTTGATGGAGGTAGTAGGGTTGGTCATGAGCTAATATTTACAGCTAGGTGGTTCACGATGCTATTATACTGACTTTTGTGATAGTGTTGATTTTACCTTGTGTCCTAAAATTTCTGTAATAAGAAAGATGTAGTCACAGCCCTCAAGAGTTGTTACGTTAGACCCAAAACAGTAACACCAGTACAGTATCAGAGCCATAGTAGAGGCCTGTATAAATTGCCAGGGCAGCACATGTGGAGGACAGGGTCAGGGGAAAGGTTAGAAGCTTGAGCCTGGGCCAACAGCTAAGCCTGGGCCAGCAGAGCATTCCAATGGCTTCCCAGGCACAAGAACTGCGAGTACCGTGGTGGGAAGCTGTGAAGTCATGGAGCCTGCTGAAGGAGCGTCCCATTGGGAGCCCGCTGTGGTTTTACGGCAGAGAATGGAGCGGGTGAGGCGTAAACTAACGGTCATGTAAGAGTTTCAGTGAAAGTAAGGAGGCAGAGGGCTGCAGTTTGGGAGTTACTGTCAGGGAAAGTTGAACTTGAATTAAAATTTTGATTGCTTGACAAGTGTAGACCGTTGTTAAGAGATCTCTGAAGGAGTCATTGAAGTGTCATCTTCAGAAGTTATCACAGTAGGGGGTTAACAAGCTCACCCTTCCTCCTCTTCTTTTCTCCCTCAACAGCTAAGCGCAAACAAAATTTTGTTATTATCCTTGTTTGATTCACAGTTGGGTCCTGTCCAGGAGCAATAGATTTAGACACTGTAACTCACGTATTCTGTCTCTGCCTCATCCTATCATATGGAAACCCTTACTGTATTATTGCAGTTATGTTAACCTTTGTCCTCCCACCTAAGGGATATATCACATTGCTGAAATTCCACCAACGTGTACTTATTCATGTGGGAGAAATCTAAGTGATTTCTGTAGGGAATTTGCCTAAAAACGGGTGGAGAAAATGCACTTCTGGAAGTTGTAAATAGGATGGTAGCATAATGTACTCATATTGCCTTATTTCCCTAAATTATAAAACAGTGAAAAGCTTTATATAACTTTAATATATTTTGAAAAACATATCTCTTCCTGGCTTAAAAATGGAGCACAGAAACACAAACTGGATGTAAAGTAGTTGTGAACATTAAATGATATGTCACAGTCAGGACTCATCTGTTGGCATGGTTAGCTCAGCAGTGGGTTAGTTCTGCTCACTCCCTCGCTGACTGCAAGTTTGGATGAACTGCAGTCTTCCGGATGGGATCTTTTCCTTTCCACAGTGTAGCCTAGCACGGTGAGGGTGAGCCTCTTAGAGACTAGCGCCAAACTGCAACCCCAAACCCACTTACGTATTGCAGAGTGCCAGCACAGCACTTAGACCTCAATACTGAGGTTTTAGTTTAGAAAAACAAACACGAACTCATACATTAACATCTTAAAAGAAAAAACAAATAACACGCATGCCATAGGTTCCCCGCCATTGGTGTAGATCTTCCAAAGATCACTTGCGCTAACCTTTTGCCTGAGGCAGATAAATAACTGGGGTTTTTACTTTTCAGGTGCTAAAATGATGTAGTATATTTTCTTGAGGGCTTAGGCTGCCCTATGCTGAGTACCCTGAATGAGAAGCTGGGGGAAGACCAGAGGCTCACAGTTGTGTGGTAGAGCTCTATAACAGGTAATGCAAAATAGTGAGGCTCTCATTTCTGTGTGCAAAAGATTGAGCCATGGGAAGCAGAAGAGTGGGGAGTCACCACAGCGTTTCCCCCCCACCAAGATAAGCTGCTGCTGCTGCTCTTGTCTTTTAAAACCAGAACTGAGACTCATACAACATGAAATTAATCATTTTAAAGTGAACAGTTCAGTGACATTTAGTACATTTACACTGTTGTGTGAATAGCATCTGAATCTAGTTCCAAACACTTCTGTCACCCCAGGTGGAAACCCTGTACCCCTTAAGCAGTTGCTTCCCATCTGCCCTTCCCTGTCCCCAGCAACCATCAGACTGCAGGGAGAGCCTTTTCACATGAGGCTTAAAGGAGCAGGTGGGAATACCCAGGCAAGGATGAAATGCCTTTAAGAGGAAGAGCGGAGGCATGGAGAGGAGAAATACTGTGGAGTTGGGAGAGGGGGCAGCTGGATCCTGAGCTGAGCCTTGATGGATCCAATAGCAAGAGGACTGGGTGGGAAAGAGGCAAGTGAGAAGGTTGGAATGGCTTAAAATATGCCATCTTTAAGAGCGTTGGGCTTTGTCTCGTGGATCCTGAGGTAGGGAGTCACACAAATCCATCGTGTTTCTGATGGATCACTGCAAGCTCTGTTCACAGTACATTCGAGGGGATCAAGATTGGTGCAGGGGACCAGCCTGGAAGCTACTGCAGTGGTATAGCGAAGAATTAGCAGTGCTGGAAGGGATGGGGAGAAAGGCAATTGGGACCCAAAGTTGTGACTTGCCGAAGTCACCCAGTCAACACAAACGGACAGGGGCCCTGTCTACTGCTGCTTGCACGATTCCCACTGAGTTCCGTGGGCCTGAGACACTGGATGGTAATCATGTTCTAAGAGGGCATCTGAGAGGACACTGCCTGCATCTTCCTATACATTAGCAACTTCACTTGTTTTTTTAAACATACTTCTGCATAATCGGTTTGGATGAATAGCCCAATATTCAGATGCTGATTGAAAAATACCCTTGATGCTTTAGCTTACTACACTGTTAATCATTATAAGTGCAGATTTTAGCAGCTATACAATTTGTCTTAACTTTTTATTATGAAAAATTAAAATATGCATACAGTGAAAGGGAAAATAGCATAATGAACTAAGATCCACCTGCTTACTACTTAGATTTTAAAGTTGACATTGTGCCCTGTTTGCTCTGTGTATGTTTGTCCATAAATACATGTGTATAAAAACATACTACACTTACATTTTCCACCAAACCCTTTGAAGGTTAATTGTGTAGTTATGTTGTACCTTAAATGCTATGGCATGCATCACTTAACATAAGACATCTTAAATATCTACTGTATAATAGTGATCTTTGAAACAGTAAGTTTTGTTTAAAGAAAAGCATCCTTCAGGGTCATATTTTTTTTTCTTTCTTTTTTTTTTTGTTTGTTTGGGTTTTTTTGTTTTTCTTCCGGTACCAGGAATCGAACTCACGACCTTGTGCTTGCCAGGCAGGCGCTTTGCCACTGAGCTAAATCCCCAGCCCCTTCAGGGTCATATTTTCCAGTTTCCCAAGACTCTTTACCTTGCACTGTATATGGTAGCATTCTTGTTCACACTTAAGTAACGTTAATGTGTTATCTTGATTTTTGTCACATCATGAAACATTCATGCTGATTTTAATGTACTTTTAGATTGATTTACTTGAAAAACACATAAGTGCCAACACATTTATTCAGAGAGGAAGCTGTCTCGACACTGAGTGCCAGGCTTCTGGTGGTCCTGTCAGTTGCAGGTTATCTGCAGTGTGTGAGCAGTAGTAAGGGCTGCAGGAGTAAAGTGAGGAGAGGATGTGGTGTCCAGCACGTGGCTGCCGGCGGTGACTGCTTGCACTGCACGGGTCCTGTCACTAGGTTGAGGGAGGAACCAGCGCTTTGGACCTGGTTCCTGCTGGGTCTTCTTTTATTTTCAGTTTCAATAATGGTCTGGAGCAATAGAAGGAACTACCAGAAGGCTGTCACTGCATTCGGCCTTGTGCCACTGAGGGACTCACCTGCATCATGATGTGTGGATCACGCTTAGCTGCTCAGTTTCTGTATTCTGCTGCTGTGTCCCACTTGTGGATTGATTCTTCTCAACTTTCCTTTATAGCCAAGAATTATAATTTCTTGAAGTTCTTAAATATTCAATGTTTAAATTAGAGAATGTATATTTTTAAAGTCAGCAAATACTCTTAAGTATTTACTATATGCCAAGTACTGTGTACCTAGGGAACATAAAGACTTCAGTGTATGTTCATAAATATTTGAATATTTTTAAAAATAATTACTCACCTGAGCTGCTATTTAAGAACATGGTGCCATTTTAAAAATACTTTTTAGGTTACTGAAATAGTCAGAATAGCGCATATGAATTAGATTATTAATGTGCCCTATACTTTGACTACTAAATAAATCATCTAGTTTAGAATATTAGATAATAGTTGTTTATTTTCTTAAATAGGTTTATTTCATCAAGATTTTTATGAAAATAAATACATGTCTTCAACTTAAATTATTCTGTTATTTTACTTCTCTCTGTGTAGAAAGAAATTTGACGCAGTGTTAAAATCATTTCCTTTTTTTTAATGTCCATACAATTAAATTGAGATATTCTATTCTTAAAAGACCAGGAGTAACAAGATGTCACAATAGATCTTGATTTGGGTCCAGACACTGCCACTAAAAAGCTGTGTGAATCTGAGCAAAGCCCTTTATCTCTCTCTGTCTCTCTCTCTCTCTCTCTCTTTTTTTCCTCCAGAAATGGAACTCAGGACCTTGTTCTTACCAGGCAGGCACTTATGCCACTGAGCTATATCCCCAACCCAAAGCCCTTTATCTCAGTAAGTTCCAGTTATTTCTCTTGTAAGACAGGGATATACCATTTTATGAGAAAGTTTAGGTTTTCCAAAGACTGGAAGCATTTTGGAAATGCTCAAACTCATGGCAGTCCTCCTGTCTCATTCCCCCAAGTGCTGGGCTTACAAGTGTGCACCAGCATGCCTAGCTGAACTGGTCCAGTTCTAAAAATAGAAAATGTTGCTCACACCATTCAGGAGGTGAAGAGTAAAGTTTATTGTTTCTGTGTAAAATGAAAAGATCTACAGAATTCTCATTCAGATTGCTTTTCATGTTGATTCCATGAGTGGAGAGTAAGAATATAGCTTCTGTTTTTGTACAGAGTAGACTTGAATTGCTTAGCTGAATAAAGCACAAGGTCAGATGGAACAATCTTTGTAAATACACATTTTTACCCACTAAATTTTTGTCATGGAGTAGAGCAGCAAAGGAGATCCCTGTACTTAATGTGTTCTGTAAGGGTGGAGAACATTGCACTGTGTGCTTGATGGTGAGTTGAAGTCTTCTGTATTCATGATGTTATGAACGTCTCATTCTATGGTATCATTCGTAGCTATCAATGTGCTCTTTCTGCTGGCTGAGACCAGCAGGCAGAATGCTGGCTTATGTTCCTGGAGAAGAGTCTTTGGAACTTTGTTCAGGATACCGTATCGAGTTGTATATTTGCCATTGTACAAGTTATAATTACTTTCAGTCTAAAAATTTCAGCAAACAGTTCCACTATTAGACTGTTTATTTTGTTGGTTTGTTTTAATACCTTTATTGCCTCCCCCATTTTCATCTGTCATTCCTGGGGACTGCTGCTCACCTCACCTTGATATGGTGTCAGTCTAGCTTAATGTTGTAGTTTATAGCACCTTTGTAGCTGAGATTTAGAAATACTGTAGTTCTCTACTGTAGGTGAAATTCCTGAAGGTTAACCAGTGTATATATGGTCTATTATATTGGACCTTCATTCAACAAATATTTATTTAGCACCTACTATATGCTAAGTATTTTTTTCTTTTCTTCCTTTGTTTACCTTTCTACCCTTCCTTCCTTTCTCTGCCTCTCCCTCCTTTCCTTCTTTCCTCCTTTCCTTCTTTCTTCTTTCCCTCTTCCCTCCTTTCCATCTTACTTCCCTTCCTGCCTTCCTGGGATTTATACAGAAGTGGGTCAGCTGAATTCTCTTACTATAAAAGGCTGCCTGCCTGACCCTAAGGTTGTATCCTGAGTCCTTGGTTGTATCCAGTGGTCCTTGGGTGGAACAGCCTGTATATGATCTAGTGCTCCGTGGCTCCTTTAGCTCCTTTAGCTCCTCTGACCTTCAGAACCAGAAGCAGCCTGGACACTGTAGTGTGGAAATTATCACCAGTTCATAGTTTTTGCTCCTGGCTTTCTCAGGCATTACGTTTTGGCAGTAAAGTGGCACTAACTTTTATTTCTATTTTTATGCTTCATTTTTTCCTAAATGTTCAGCCTCTTGTTTTGACCAGAAAATTGCCCCCGCCAGAACATTGCAAAAGCATGTCCATTTTTTAAAGTAGGAAAAGCTTCTGCACTCTTTTTATTTTAATTAACTTTTAAATTAGTGTAACTTTATATGCTTTCCAATTTTTAAGATAACTTTACATTTTATTTCTTTAGCATGTGTATTAGTTGTTTAGAATTTTAGGATTGGCTGGATGACCTTTAAACTTTTTGACTACAGCTCACAGTGAGAAATATTTTTTCTGATGTAATCGAGGTGTGGCAGGCAGAGTTGACCTGCCATGGATTTCTACCCCAGTCCCCAGGACTTTGAATATGGTGAGAAAATACGCCATGATTACATTATGATCAATGGCAAATAAGAGATGCAGATGTAGTGAAGGGTCCTCACTACTTGACTGCGAGTTGTCTGGGTGGGTCTCTTCTAATCACAGGAGCCTTTTGACAGGCACACTGCCCACTAGCTGTATGTCAGAGAGACAAGGACCAGAAAATTTGCCCTGTTGTTGCTGGGCCCAGGGTGGGTGGGACCACGTGAGAAGGCATGTGGGTAGCCTTAAGTATCCCGGAGCCTCCTGGCTGCCAAGCAGTAAGGAAACAGGGATCTCACTCCTACAGCAGCAGGGAACTGTATTCTGCCAACCACCAGAAAGAGCCCAGAAACAGGTTATTCTCCAGACAAGAGCCCCACTGGGCTGGCACCTTGATGTTAGCCTTGAGAGACCAGACCCTAAATGGAGAATATAGTCGGTCCCATCTGGATTTCTCTATGAACCTACAAACATTAGTTGTTTTAAGTCTCTATAATTGTTTGTTGCACAGCAGTAGAAAGCTGATATGTAAGACCATTTGGAACCATATGAGGACATTTCTATAAAGAAATGGAAATCTTACAAGCGAGAAAAACCAGAATAAAAAATACAAGCATAATCTAATAACAGATAAAACAGAAATGTGATCATAGCTATGAATGCGTGAATAGTATGAATGAAATTTTTAAAATTTCCGATTTCTTTTTATGATGTTACTTTTTATAATTAGGATTTATATAAACATAATAAACATCTGTTTAAAACTAAGAACTTCATTTTATTTGATATTAGATTACTGAGAATAAGCATGAAAGACTTGCTGTCAAGAATTAGGTGTGAAAAACTTACATGTGTTCCTTAATTTTGTTAAGTAATATTGTGTCAGTAAGGACCTATAGATATTAAACTAAAAATCCTACATTCCTAGCATGGACCATTTCACTAGTTTACTGCCGTTAGCTTTTTACTGTCTCGTGTTCACAGATCTGCACAGTTTTTGAGAACAGATTCTGCGTAGAGGTATGAAGTGACTGTTGGAAGGATGGACTTCAAGTTGCTTATGTATGACCCTTAAGATAAAGAAGGGAAGAGATTTGTGCCTGTTACCGCTCAGCCACATTAAGTAATTTAATTTAGCCATAGTGGAAGAATAGTATCGTAAGGGATCCTGTAAGTTATGCTTTATGGATCACTGCTTTTTCTGTCCACTCCCTGAGGAAATAAAACAGCACATTTCCTAATTACTTAGATCTAATTGCATTCTTCTGTTAAACTCTTTTGATATCATGGGAAAGGGTGAGTCAGGAAACAGGAAGGAACTACACTTAGGACCCATAATAAACACTTCTGGGTGTGGTGGTGTGTTTGTATGTACTCCTAGGAAAATACAGTGTCTCATTTAATGAGATGACGCTGTCATGTAGGTTTTTATTGTTGTTGGTTCTAACCTATAAGACAAAATTTCCTGTGGCCGCTCCTGACTGTTTATAATTAAGGATCCTCCTGGTAGAGGACCATAAGTTAGAGAAGAAATACTGTTGCACCGGGAAGGTGAAACCCTGGTTGTAGTTACTTTGCATGAAATTGATTTATTAAAACTAACATTCCTAGCTGGGTGTGGTGGCTCATGCTTGTAATTCCAGTACCCTACAAGGCTGAGGCAGGAGAATCACCTGGGGAAATTTAGCAAGAACCTATCTCAAAATAAGAAATTAAAAAAAAAAAAAGGTTCGGTGTGAAGGCTCTGGGTTTAATCCTCAGTGCCAGAAAACAAAACAACCAAAAAATTAGCATTCCTAAACACATAGTATATACTTTGGCTTTTCATTGTTCCTGGGTAATAACACTGACTTAGTTAAAGAGCAGTTATTGGAAAAGATGACTGAAATGGAAATATTTCCATTGAAAATGTGAACATACATGTTTATAAATTATAAACTAACTTGTAAACACAAGGCCAACTTTTTTAAAGGGTGGTGTATTGTAAACTTCCGTAAATTCTCTTCCACCTTCATCACTTCAGACTTTTGGCAAATTTCCTAGTTGTGTGCTCCTAGCCATGCTTCCTTTCTGTGGGGCTCCCCCGCCCCTTCCTGTTTGGTGGCATCACTTTAGTCCACGTAGTTTAGTCCTGTGCTTCGCTGAAGGGCCCCAGAGATGAAGGTGAGTAGAGTTAAGTGCTGAGGCTCCAGAGACACACATCGTGAGGGTGCAGAAATGAGGGTACTGTGTTAAGTCCTTGCCTGCTGGCTAGCGGCAGGTCCTGCTGGGTAGAGGGAAAGGCAGGCCCTTCCATCAATTTTTGCCTGCCCCTGAGAGCGAGTCCCTCCTCAAATTTTCCATCCTAGGCTCTCTACTCCCCTCACCCTCATCTCAGCTCTCCTCAGCTGTGCAGCACTGGCTTAGCAAGTTAATCCGTTTTCTTTTCTCCAAAGGAGAAACAGTTCTAGTTTAGCCCAGAGACCCCAGAATGAAGGTCTTTAAATTGGTGCTTGTACACATGGCTTCACTGGCCAGTGCTATCATAGGTTTATACATGAATGTTGGAGCATAGCTGCTCTACAAAGATTCACAATATTTCTTACGCACAGAAAGTGATTTGATTTATGTATATATAATATTTGAGCAATTTAAGTACTGTGAAAAATGGTTTAGATCCGTAAATTTTAGCACGTGCTAGCCTGGGTAGCCCACAGGCTACCAGTTGTCCCTGTTGCCCTCAGTGGCGGTAGCTAGTCATCAGACATAGCACAAGAGGCCTATCTGAGATCAACCAGCCCTAACCAGCTTGCCAGCGACTGTAGCTCCTGTGTGAATGCACAAGCCTAGTGGGGATTTCTGACCAGGTCCTGCTCAACAGAACTGCCCAGTGCACCTGTAGACTCATGCGCAATAAGAAGTGGTAGCTATTTTAGTGACTGTGTTTTGTTTTTACAGCA
The DNA here is from genome assembly GCF_000276665.1 of Chinchilla lanigera. Taxonomy (NCBI): domain Eukaryota; kingdom Metazoa; phylum Chordata; class Mammalia; order Rodentia; family Chinchillidae; genus Chinchilla; species Chinchilla lanigera. The sequence goes on from NW_004955450.1 coordinate 6,138,414, forward strand.
ATAGATAATTAAGTAATTATGACATAGTAATTTTTTTAAATGAATGTTTCTGCATTTTCCTCTAATTAGTAAGATTAGTATGGTTGAAGTATAAAAGACATTCAAAAAAACCCAGCTGGGCATTCTGGTGACACCTGTAATCCCAGGACTCGGGACGCTGAGGCAGGAAGATCACTGTGAGTTTGAAGTGAACCTGGGCTACATAATGAAATCAAGACCAGCCTGAACTGCATAGTGAGACCCTGTCTCAAAAAACCAAAAATGAAACAAACAAAGATCCAAATATCTGATGTATGATACCCTTTACATATGTACATACATGCCCGTGGATTAGCAAATGTAGAAAAAGTCCTGTGCCAGTTTAAAAGTAAAAGTCATTACAATATAATATTAAAGATTTTGATCTCAAGAAAGAGAACACTTTTTCTTTAATGAATACGTTTATAATAGTCTGGATGAAATAGCGCACTCTTTTAATCTGTTCATAATATAGGAATGGTTCGCACATAGGGTACTGCTGTAGTCAGAAGGGACCAAACTCTTCTAAGATACTCAGCTTGAGAGAACAGAGACTCTGTGTCCTAATAACTGCCCATTCAGACAGTCAACCAGCTTAGCATAGGAACGCTCGCAAAGTGCCACCTTGTTCTGGATGTGCTCATTCTTGAACATTTTCCATATCTTTGAAATGTAAAAAAATGATGCGATGGCCATGAAACCTCCCCAAGTCTCGTACTAAACCGGAGTGTCGTGAGCCACCCTTTGAGAATCAGTTACGCTCAGGACCTAGCTGTCAACATCAGCCAAGAGGTTACAAGTGTAATCATTTATTTACTATAATTAAGATGATCACACCAATATACTTAATTACAGTCATGTTAAAATGATAGTAAAGATGTTGAACTTCAAGCTCCATAATTTCTCAAATGCAGAAAATATTTGAAAGTGTGTTGAACTCTTCAGCATTCTGTTCAGTACAAAACAAAATACTATACTCTAATCGAATAGTAAAATAAAATACAGACAGCACACCAATATAAATAAGAACCTAACTATAAAGGCAATAATAAGCTACTTAGTACTTCATGTCAAATTCATATTAGTCTTCATATATAGTGGTCTTCCCTTATCTGCAAGTTCAATTTTTGTGATTTCAGTTACCCATAGTCAACTGATCAAGAATACTAAATGGGAAATTTCAGGAGTGAACAATGCATAGTTTTAAACTGGTCATCATTCTGAGTCACGTGATGAAAGCTACACCCTTCAGCTTTGTCCCGCTTGGTGTGTGCAGCATCCTTGTCCAGTGTATCCACACTGACATGCCACTTGCCTGCTGGTCACTTAGTAGCCGTTGAGGCGATCATATTGTCTGTTACAGGGTCACTAGGCTTGTGTTCAAGTAACCCTTACTTTCCTGAGTAATGACCCCAAGGTGCAAGAGTAATGATGCTGATAATTCAGATATACAAAAGCGAAGCTGTGAAGAGCTTCCTTTAAGTGAAAAGGTTTTTGACTTAATAAGAAAAGAAAAGATTGCATACTGGATTGCTAAACTCTAGAGTAAAAATGAATTTTCCACTTGTGCATTTATGAAGAAAAGAAAAGAAATTCATGCCAGAAGAAAGATGAGTATAGTCCAGTAACATATTTTGAGAGAACACTTTCGTATGCCTTTTATCACATTATGTTGTTATAATTGTTATATTTCACTAGTAGGTATTGTTAATTTCTTACTGTGCCTAAGTTAGAACATAAACATCACCACAGACTTGTATATATAGGCAGAACATGGCGCATTTAGGATTTGGTACTATTAGACAGCCAATGGGAGTCTTGAAATGTATCTCCGTTTAGGTACTTGCCTGATGTCAAATATGACATGAAACATCCAAAATTACTTTGAAGAATTGTTAAATATTTCTAAAACATGAAAATTAAACTAGTTAACCCATTTGGAAATCTGGCACTTAAGTTCTAAATCCCACATCTAAGGTGTCTCCCATAAAGGCACCTGTCATTACAACATTAATATTTAAATCCTCAACATTAAGTTCCCAGATCAACTCAAAGTACTTGAAATAATCAAAATAGTAAAACTAAAATATTCATTATTCCCTTTAAAAAATTCTTTATTTTCTCTAATTATAGAAACTTGTAAGGCTGGGAATATAGCTCAGTGGCATAAGTGCCTGCCTGGCAAGCACAAGGTCATGAGTTCAATTCCCGGTACCAAAAAAACAAAAAACACAAACAAACAAAAAAACATTCTGGAAAACTTGTAAATCTTTAGAAAGCATCTTGTATCATTCCTAGACCACCCTTTTAGAATTGGGTCTGGAAGATTTAGAGTTGGTGTCTGTGAATCTGTTTTTCATCAGCATCTGTTGCAGGCGTATCAATGCAGATGGTTTGCCTGTTACCCAGAGCTGCTCTGTAAAGTGTCTTAGGGGAGAAGGGACAGAGAAAAGCACCTACCTTGATTTCTAAGAGAGCAGCTTCTCTTTATTAATTTCAGGGCTTCTTTGAAGAAAATTTCTGAAATTAGATTTGAAAACTGTCACCTGACATGATCACATATCAAGTAGAAGTTCTAGGATCACTTGAAGATATCCAATGATTAATATCGTAAATGTCACTCATGTGTTTTTTTGGTGATTCTAGCTTTTAAGGACATTCTCACAGTTTTCTCACTTTCGTCACCTCTACCTGAGTGGAACAGATTAAACGTGTAAGAGGAATTAAAACCTTTCTACAAAGTTGCGGTATTTTGTAAATTTATATTAGACAGAAAAGCTCAGAAAAATATTTAAAATAGAACCAGTTTAAAAATGATTCATATTATTTCTATGTGATATGAAGTCAAGTGATTTAAAGTCATGTATTTTTATTTTTGATATATGCATTTTAAAGTTGTCTTATAATTACTTATATAATAGAACAAGGGCAAAACTTCAGGATATTATGCTTTTTTAAATTTTTAAAAAATTTTTTTGGAAACATATGTAAATTTTCTTATTTATTATTGCCTCTTACCTGCTTGGTAAAAAAAATGCCAGAAGTGAAGGAACCTTTTCCTGTTATATTCCCTTCTCTGTACTGCTAGATCTTTTAAAAGCCGCACATAGTATCTATATAAAATTTCATATATTTACTTCATTTATCATCTAAAAAACATTTAATCCACAAGATAGAGCTGCAGCTTGTTTGTAGTGCCTCAAAGGTGTAGTGCCACAAAGGTGTGTGGGCTGAGGTGGAAGCAAAGGGCGAACGCTGGCCTCTGGAGGTGGGCGTGGAGAAGCCGCGGACCTGAGCCCTCCGGCTGCTCCACTTGGTCTCTGCCTGAGGATCCGGGACAGACCTGGCCCCAGGCCCGCTTCTAGCTTCAGATTTAGGGCTCAGTCTGATGACGATGACTCCCAGGTTTTGCTTTCCTGAGATTTCCCTGTGGCCCTTTGTACATCCTTATACTAAATCCTGTATCTTAGGCAACTGAAAGGGTACACTTGTTCCTTGCAAGTAAAACAACTTGAACAATATTCATTATAGAAAATGTGGAAAACACAGAAAATCTGGAAAAATACAAAAGAAAAAGTCTTCTCTAATGTCACACCTCATTTCCTTCCATTATTTTTCAGTGTTTATATTATAAACACTGTTAAAACTATAATCTTATAACTTTTTCAGTGTGTTGAGTTCTGTAATTTTTTTTTCTAGTGCAGACGAAAATTAAAGCCAAGTGAAATGAAAATAATTGGAGGAGCAGTTTAGTAAATATGTCTTTTTATAATCTGAATTTTGAACAGATTTAGATCCATTATAAAAAAGGACAGCAGAGAATGTGCTTCTAAGCTGATGAGAAAACCAGTGCCATTTATATAGGTTTTTACACTCTCCCTCGTGCTCCTCAGATCTTATACATTTGTAAAAGTTTGAATGAAAATTTGTTTGTAGGGAGAACTCAGCCCCATTGCCAGGCCAAGGCCTTTTGTCACCTTGATAAAGTCCCTTTAGGCTTGCACAAGCAGAAACTCAGTCTTGATTGGGTTTAGGGGTGCAGAGTTACACTTGAGGTTCACGGATGTATTACGTACCACCTCATTACTCTATAATGAGAACTAAGTAGCCGAGTGGTGGACTGGATACTTCCTTCTAGTCTCCCAGTAGGGAAGCAAGTTTATCAGAAGCTCAGTTGGTACTGGGACAATCAAAACAATGAGAAATGATGCTGAGATTCAAATGGATGAAGCATTCTCATTTTTGGTTGATGTCTGCTTCATCTTCCTTGCATTGTTGCTTCCACCCAGAGCTAGAATTCCTGAATTCCATCCTTCTTAATGTCCCTCTCTTCTCATTCAGATGCATTGGAGGTACTTCTGCTGTGTCCCCACTCTTGTTTCCTATTTCTTGGTTAAATGACAATTTCGGAAATATACTGAGTCAGCTCAAAGACCATCCACCTCTGGGGATACTGAAGAATTAGATCTATCAGGAGAAGTCCTCCCTGTGGTCATGCAGGTTGAAAGATTTCCTTTTCAGACTGAGAGGAAAGAGGGGCCCCCCAGAGTTGTTGGCTACTGTCTTTCACAGCCATTGTCATCAGATGTTCCCTCTGACAATAGAGAGGACTATGCCTTTCTTACATTACTGACTGCTGCCTTATCCTCGGCTACCACACAGATCTTGTTCAGAGGAAAGAGTGCTACGATTAGTTAAGTATGGTGGTACCTGGCTGTAATCCTAGCATTCTGGGAGCTGAGGCAGGAGGATTGTAGCCTGGTCAATTTGGCGACTTAGAGTCTGTCTGAAAAATAAAAAAAAGAATTTAAAAAGGTCAGGGGTGTAGCTCACTCAGTGTGAAGGGCTTAGGTTCAGTCCCTAGTAGTGTCCCCTCCAAATTGCTAAGAGTGATTTGTATTCTCCATGGGAGAGGACACATGATATTACTAAGTATTTACTAGTGCTAGACAGGACAAGCCTCAAGAGCAGACTGATTCTGTTATAAACTTGAGCTGTACTTTTTTGTTTGTTTGTTTGTTTGTTTTGAGATAGGGTCTTGGTAGCCCAGGCAGGCCTGAAACTCACATTGATCATCCTGCCTCAGCCTCTCAAATGCTGGGATTATAGGCACGTGCCACTGCCCTTGGCTGAGCAATATTTTTAGTCTGATTTTCTACCTGGGCACAGTGACACATGTCTGTAATCTCAGCGGCTCAGGAGGCTGGGGCAGGAAGATTGCAAATTTGAGGCCAGTCTGAGCAATTTAGCAAGACAGTCTCAAAGAATAAAAAGAGATCTAGATATAGCTCAATGGTAGAGTCCCCCTGTGTTCAATTCCCAATACCACACTCCCACGAAAGTCTATAATTTTCTTTTTAACATAAGAAAGAAAAATTAATTTTTAGATTTTTTATGAATCATGCTGCACCTTGTGAGGAAAATATAATTGCTATTTTGGAGTTGTAGGATTAGCTAAATATCTTTCATATAAACGTACCAATTGTTCTGTCAAAAGATTTTAGTGTGAGAGACCTATTGTAAACCTTGTAGGTTTTTCTGCTTGGGCTTTCCAGCACTCCCTTTTTTCTGGCTTGATGTAAATGAATAGAAGAAAAAATTACTTGGGGCTAAGTTTTGTTACATACTTGGGAATGCTTACTATAGAAAGTTTAATCCATAAAAAGATCAAACACTTTGAGGCAGTTTTAGGGATGCCTTGGTTTGAAAAGTGTAGTCTACTTCCCAAGGCAACGAAGAAATCTTCAGCTGGTGATTGTTAGCTCTGCGAACTCATTCACCAAAGATTTCCTTGAAATGTGAACTCCCTAGTACAGTCATAAAACACTCAGTTTTCAGATAAATTGTTGGTTCAGTATTTGTTATAAGGAGCAAACCACCTATACTAGATTTATTAAAATTTAAATTAGAGCTGTTGAAGCATTATCATTATACATTTAGGTTCCTGTGCTCTTAAAGATGCTTCTTTTTTCTGTGAGTGTACAGAAGCATATTTCTGTTCATTGCTTTCTTTTTAAATTTTTTGCCATCCCCTTCTTCCCATTATTTCGTCAGCATTTATAATACCAGCTAGTCCTTGAAGGAATGTAAAACATAATACTTAGAAAATCGTTTATACTCATCTGACCACTTTTCATCTGTAGCAGTCAGGCTTGTTAGAAAGAGTTCTTGGATTTCAGAGTTTGTTAATTTCACTTTATTCAGTCACTCAATACATATTTAAACGCATCCTACGTGAAGCTGAGTGGCTAGATTCTGGGGCTAGGGCGGGAAGCAGAACCTGTGATCCTTGCTCTTGAGGAACTTGGAGACAGACAGGTGGGGGAGACAGGACTCAGCCTGGGCAGTTAGAGGGTGTTTCTTTTAAAAAGGTGAGCAGAAAGCTGAAAAATGAGTTAGAGTCAGGCAGCACGGAGTGGGGGTGGGCACTGTTCCAAGATGCCCTGTGAGGGAGCGTGGTATTTTTGAAAAATTGCACTATAAAAAGAGATTGGGGGGCTTCGAGGGTGAGTATCCAACTTCAGGGTTATATTTCAGAACAGAGAAGGGCCAGACCCTGGAGAACCTTGGAGTCCGTGTTAAGGATTTTGGTCCTGAGAGCAGTAAGAATTTACTGAAAGAATGTGACTACAGTAAATTTGCGTTGAAAAAGTTCATTTCGCTGAGTGAGGTGGTGCACACCTGTAATTCCAGCACTCTGGAGGCTGAGGCAGAAGGATTGCTGTGTGGGGTACATAGCAAGACCCCCCCCCCCGCACACATTTATTTTAATTTGACGGCTTTGTAGTAATTGTTGCCGCCTGATCATAAGTAAGCGTCCTGTGGAGGTGGTGATGGTAGTAGTAATACTTAACTACCACTTACTTTGCATTTGTGTGTATGTGGAGGGTTACTTTGGAGCATAGCTACACTATAAATATATTTACAGCAATTCTTATAATGAGATAGTATTAGCTTCATTTTATAGATGACAAAATTGATGCAGTTAAGCTGAGCTGTGAACTCAGCCTAGGTATCTGTGGAGCCAACTGTTTCACGGATACTAGGAATTCGCTAAAAGAGTTGTTCAGTTTTGCATGTGGATAGATTCTTTAAAGATCGTTTAATAAAATACTTGCGCTTCTCTGAGTTGGGTCATTTTGATTTTCCAAACTGAATTGAAAAAAAAAAAAAGCATCTCTTAATAGCCACTAGAGGGAGCTAGAAAGACTGCAATTTTAATAAGCTTTGAAGTTCTCTAAGTCATCTTCATCTGTAAGCAATTCTGATAAGCTCCATGCATGACTGGTTAGAATGAGGGCTTCTGTCAGGTGGGTGGTGCTTCGACTCCCAGAGTCTATGAGATGTGGGGGGCAAGTATTCCCTCCGCAGAAGATACAACTTGTAAGTCCATGGGCAGCGATGTAACAAGCCTCTTCCAAAGACGGAATGGTAAATATGAACAATAATATAATCTGCCGTCTGTCCTCTTCATCACAAAAGTTAACTTTTTTCCCTCTTGCATTCAAAATATATTTCTTCGTCAAGGAAATACTTCAAGAATTTCCTTCAGTCACATTAGTTTTGAAATCTCAACTTCATTAAAATTACTGCATGTCATACATATCCGTGATACAGAGATCAGGGAACTAAAAGACTAGTTAATGCTCTGTGTGTCCTTTCCTGTAACACACCGTGGTGGTCACTCAGCACTGGGATGAGCACATTACACACTGCAGTTAGGAAAGGGGAAGAAGGGAGGCAGGGGCAGTCACGGGGCCCGAGGAACTGCAAAGGTCTTGCTGGGTGAAAGGGAATGAGGGCTCCTTGCCGGGCACCAGGGGGTGTCCTTGATCACCTCCCCAGTTTGTGTCCCCTGTGAGCTGTTTCCTTTAATAGGTGGTTCTTGCCCGCATTTGAACAGAGTACTGGGGATATGCACTTCCTGGCTGAGGAATGGAGTAAGGGCTGAGGAGCTTTCTCAGCCTGCTTCTTGCCTGTGGGAAATGAGAGTCCTGAAGATGATCTAAAGGAGCAATAGTTCTTAACTCAGGCTGTGTAGGCGTGGTGTTTGGTTGTTTGTTATCTTTTTATCTGTCTGCTTTCTGCCAAAGCTGTTTGTCAGTAGTTCTATCTTCACGTCTTTAGGATGTGAATTTTCCTCCAGATGTCCACACAGGTATGTTGGACTTACGGGGCTTCTCTGGGGCTGCATGCCTGGTCCCTTCCCTTGTGCGTGGGGTTCCTCTCCACGCCAGTCTGTTGCACTGAGAAGGTTTACCAGGGACAGCATCAGGTCAGGAGTCTTAAACAGAGTGATGGCTCTGCTTCTGACTTGGTCTTTGCTTTGAGTTTATGTCTTACGTGGCCTTGGACAACACTTCTCTGCTTGTTGAGGTGGGAAATAGCTGCAGGTCTCTCCCTTGCAAGCCCCAGATTTTCAAGGTTCTTTTTTCCTGTGTATCCTTGCTTACAAGTAAGTCTTGTTTCTGAGTTCATCTTTCCAGTTCTGCTTTATCACATTTAATGAATGACAGCTTTTATTTTGCAGTCTTTTTACCAAGTTGTCCAACTTTTTATATATGACAGTTTTATTTACCACTGCATTATGTGGTTTGCCATTTCTCCAATCTCTAAAAGCAGTTTCCTTGCTGTCTGCCACCTACCTCCACAGCTGACATCACATATTTTTATTATTTTTGGTGGAGGTTATTGTTAATGTAGCAGCCCATTTCTGATAACGATTTCTGCAGTGTTCAGCTTTGTTATAATAATTACCTCCAAATTCCAGTGGCTTTTCAAAATAAAAACCCAATATTTCCTACTGACTTTGTGTGTGGACTGGGTGAGCTCCAGTTGTATTTCAAATGATGGCTGTGTTCTGGACCTTTTCTCACTGGGGACGCTGGATGAAGGAGCAGCCCTCACGTTGAGATATGCCTGTTGTTTAGCAGAGGACTGAAGTGAGAAGGCTGGCCCCAACTCAGACCGCTGCTCAGTGCCTTTGCTTACACGTGATGTTTGGCACATCTGGTACCATTGTATTAGCCAAATATGTCATGTGGATGTTCCCCAAATTAATAACCTGGAGATGTCTACTCCTTACATATGTAGAAGTGTGACAAAACAGAGCACAACCTTTTTAAAAGTTAAGGGCATATTGCTTTAATATACTGTGTAGCAATCAGTGTTTGCCAGGGAAATAGAACTAATAGGATACGTATATGTATATGTGTATGTGTATATGCACACATATGTAAATACCATATACACAAGTACAGAGATAGATTCATTTACTTTAAGGCACTGGCCTATGTGACTATAGGGGGTAAAATACCTGAAATTTGTAGAGCAAGCTGGGGACTCGGGATTTCTGTGTGATAGTCTTGGGGCACAGTTACTTCTCTGGGAATTCCCACATTTGCCCTTAGGCCCTCACAGGACTGACCGGAGCCTACATTACAGAGAGGGAGTCCTTTACTTCAGGCAACTAACGTTAAATATTAATCACATCTACACAGTATCTTCTCAGCAACAGAGGCTCGTGTGTGACCAAGCACGTCGGCTCAGCCATGGTACCAAGCGTTTTCAGCAACAGAATTTAGCCATCATGTTTACCAGGTGTGATCAGCAAATACGGTAAATGTTTACATTTTTAAAATATTTCAGTAAAAGACACATTGCCATTAATTCCCCTCAAGATATATCTACTTGCCTCAAAAATACTTATCCTGTCATGATTGCCACTCTGTAGAGCAGATCTTTAAGTCCTTTTTCATGAGGGTCTTTAGTTACGCTCTTATGGCTGCCGTGATATCTTGAACTGGTTCAGAATATTTACCTTTCATGGTCATTTTAACTTGAGGGAAGAGCCAGAAATTGCACAGGGCCAGATGCGGGGAATAAGGTGGATGAAAACACACTGCAGTGGTTTTACAAGTCTGCCTTTCTGTTGGATGGAACTAGATAGCAGCACTTGGTGTATTTTTTTTGGTACGGGGAATTGAACTCAGGACCTCATGCTTGCCAGGCAGGCACTGTGCCACTGAGCTGTATTTCTGGCTCATTTGGTGTACTTTTTATTACTCCTTGTAAAGAGATGAAAGAAGACTTCCAGGACTGCTTCACAGAGTGGCAAGAGCAATGGGATAAATGTATTAGAAGCAGGGGTGAGTAGTTTGGGCGGAATTAATGGCAGTGTGTCTTAGTGTAATATATTTTTAAAATTTGATTACACTGCATACACAGTGCTAGTTTACAGACAGCAGAATATGAAGGTAGAGTACTTTCTGATAGATCTCAGGATGACTAACCACACAGACTAGCTTGATTAGAGCTAATAAACCAGGTGTGTTTGGCTGAAGATCATTCACAGAGTAATTGAACTCAGTGGTAAACTATAGCCTGCTGCCTATATTTATACCTAAAGCATTAGCGGAGCATAGCTGTGTGTATTCATTGCGTGTTTCCTGTGGCTGTTTTCATCGTACAATGACAGAGATGAGTAGACAACAGAGACTGGTCTGCCAAGCTCCAAACTTGACCAGCCTTCTACCGAGTGTGCCAACCTCTAAAGGACTCACTCGGAGAAGGTACTGTGGGGTTTGCTCTGTTACTGTCTGCTCCGCCAGTGTTTGCATTTACGTTAGATTTCACAGTGACAATGCTGCATTGTTTGAAGCCAGAGATTCTATTAGGTTAGTAGAAATCAATAACTAAAAGTGTTTATTACACAGCCATTCAGATTGTTTTTTCAGAGCACATAGTCAGGTCAGTTTTCCTGAATAATACACGTGAAGGTTTTAAACAAATGTTTGCATATCTTTGGAAAAGAAGACAAAGCCTTTTTCTGAAAAGTTTTATCAGCCTAATATCACAATGACAGATTCAGGCATACATTTTAATTTTCCTTCTTTTACAAGAGTAAATGTATGTTTGTACCCACCTCATCCATTGTTTTTAGATATGGATTAAGAGAAATATAAACTATTATTCCTCTGTTTGGTTGCTCTTTTGACTAGAAGATGTATATGTGTCCATACCAAAAAATAAATGGCAACTTTATTTAGTAGAGAGAGTCTGGACACTGGATTCAAAGAGTTCTAGATTTAAATTTAGTTGCAGTTATTTTATTTGCTGCTTACTTTGTAGGTCAGCAGTTAGGGCTGGGCTCTGCTGGTCTCTAGTGTCATTCATGTGGTTGCTGTCATAGACCTTGATTGCTTTTTACCTTTGTATTAAAAATTTTTTACTCATGACCCTTAGGCATTTTAAAAACTAATTTGAATATATTTTTCTAAAAATATTAAAGCATGAAGTTTATTTTTTCCAAATTACAGATTGCTTTACATTTTAAAGGGGATATTGAATAAAATCTTGCTTAACCAACCTGAAGCTTCATTCTTACAGTCATGCATTATAATTTGTTCTATTTGATATATATGAATGTATTTACTTTGGAGTTTAATATTTCTTTTGAGGAAGAGTGAAACACTTTTTATAATTTGAGAGGAAACTTTCAGTGTGTGCGTATGTGTGTGTTTGTGGGTTGAGGGGGTACTGGAGAGTGAACCCATGGTCTTTGCACTAAGCTATATCTCTAGCCCCTTAATATATAAATATCAAGACAGGGTCTTACTAAGTTGCTCAGTTGCCCAGGCTGGTCTTGAACTTGAGATCCTCCTACTTTAGCCACCCAGAGTTCTGGGATTATTGGCATGCTCCACCTTGCCTGACTGTGGCCTGTATTTTTAATAAACCTTTTTGAGTGCCTAGACGGTTATAATAAAGGAACAAATACCTGCGTTAAAGAGGGTTAGACAGTCTGGTATTTATACAGCAGTCTAGAATAGAATCAAGTTGGGTGGGTAGGAAATCTTGGCAAAGCCGTGCCTTCTCAGTCTTCCTGATTCCAATTCTTTAACATTTTTTGAGATTCATAGCGACCTAAAATCTGACTTGAAGAAGTTAGATTATATAAATCCTCCTCATCTTTTTTATCTTTGACTCTTTTTTTTTGGTCTTTTTGGGACAGGGTTTCACTTTGCAGTTCAGGCTGGCCTTGAACTCACTTTGTAGCCCAGACTGGCCTCAAACTTGCAGCGATCTTCCTGCCTCATCTTCCACTGTGCTGGGATTACAGACATGTGCTACCACGCCCAGGCTTGTCTTTGACATTTTAATGTAGAGAGCCCCAATTAAAGCAGGAGTAAACCTGTTACTGCTTTGGTCAGAAAAACGAGTGATAGAGTATAATTTTTCCTTTTCTCTTGCATTCAGACTTAACTGCATACTTTCAGATCATACAGTGGAAGGGTAAGAGAGGTCGGTGGTGCATCATTCGATAAGGATGAGGAAATACAAGGAGATAGTGAGGAGCTAGGGAGAATGAAGCTAGACGTATGGTTTTTGTTTCCCTCATTTATTTTAACTGTGTTTCTTTTTCTATTACATAAGCTGTAATTTGTTGTTATATTTGTCGTTATATAAGAGGGAAAATGAGTAACCTTTGCACTAAATAAAATGGGGGAAACATCTAACTATCATCAGTCCAGTGAACTGTACAACAGTTAATTGTGCAGCCTAATCTTTAAAGAATGTTCATGCTTTGTGAGCTTAGCTGTCTGCTGCTTGCTAAGTTTTGAGCTGCGATAGAGACTGTTTTGGATTTAGTAATGGGGAATGTTGGTAATTAGAGGTTAGTATTAGAGCCTGTATATTTCATTTCAATTAAATATTCTGGGAGGATTTGCAGATAGGTGTGTTTTATTTAGGATATACATATATTTTCCATTAGAAATTTTTAAGTTACATTTATATTTTTTTTTCCAAAGACCCTTATCTTGAGGATGAAATTATGATGGTTTTTTAGGTGCTATTTTTATGGTGGAGTTTTTAGTGTAGTTGTAAAGTTTGCTTAGGTTTCTAGGTCCAAAGTGGGTGAGGTTGATTTTTATATCTGATGGATTAAAATAACTGTCTATTGTAAACATTTCAAGGCAAGTTAAGATTCAGCTGGTTATTGCTCAATATCCGTTCTTAGAAATGAAAAACAAAATAGTATGTCAGGATGTATTCTTTTTTGTAGACTTCATTCTAAAGTAGCCAGAAGAACATCATGCAAGGCAGTTATCTCAAACTTTGAAGAAGTCCCTTTAGAAAAATATTTATGGTAGAACTGAGAAATCCCACAGCTTGGGTCTGGTGGTGCCTGCCTTCCCTGTGCCCTGATCTCCCTGATCCCTTCTGCTGATTCTATCCTCACTGCATGGCTTCTGGCAGATATGCCGGGCTCCTTTCAGAGTGGGCCCCTCCAGCTGGAATGTGAACCCTCACAGGCTGCTTCTTGTCATTTGGAGCTCACCATCATATCACCTTCTCAGAACAGCCCTTCACGGTTTCCCAGCCTGACCTCCTCCAGCATTCCTGCGTGTCTTCTGTTTTCTGCTTACGTGGTAGTTTCTTGTTTTCCTTGGTTATTTACTCTCTGTGTGTCCCCACGAGAGCATCAAGTTCCCCACTAGGCAAAGTCTCTTACTGCTGTAGCCTCAGTGCCATGTTAGACATGAGGTAGATGCTTCCAAAAAGCTTGAATATGCCAGTGTGAACATTTTCATCCTTTTTTCTTTTTTTTTGCTACAAAAACCATTTGAATTTATTGTGTTTAAATTTTAAAGAGATATTTGCAGTTTTAGGTGGAAGATTTTTTTTTTCAGATGACTACAGAAGTGTAACTAGCTTAATTAAGAGAAAGAACACTGGGTAAGAAGTCAAAACAGCAGGATCCTCTAATAATGCTCCAACTGCCTACACTGGTCTTACAGCAGACACAATCCTCTAGCCTCTGGAGGGGCGAGAGGGGCCGAAGGATGAGTTGATCACCAGTAACCAGTAATGTAATCAACCCTGTCTGCATAATCAAGTCTCCAAAACAAAAAACAAAACAAAGCCCAAAAAGACAGGGTTCAGAGAGCTTCCTGGTTGCCAAACAGGTGGAGGCCCGTAGAGGGTAGCACTCCAGGAGATGGTAACACCCCTGCCACATTCTTTGCTTGATCCCTGGCTTTCATCTGATCCCTGATAATACCTTGTGTAATAACTGAAGAAATGTAAGGGAAGTTCTTCCCTGAGTTCCGTGGGCGGCTCTGGCAAATTAACTATACCAGTGGAGGGGGTAATGGCAACTGTGATTTGTAGCCAGTGCGAGGTAGCACAGGCCACACTGTGGTGCTTGCAGTTGGCATGTCTTAGTCCATTTTCTGTTGCTATAGCAGAATACCCATGACTTGGTAATGAATGATGGGGAGGAAGTGTATTTTGGCTCACAGTTCTGGAGGCATCTAGTCTACTTCTTATGAGAGCATTGCAGAAGGCAGGACAGCAAATAAATGTGGAACAGAGAGGCGTAACACAAGGGGCAACCTCCTTTTAAAACAACCAGCTCTCCTGGTAACTAATCCAGTCCTGTCAGAAGTCTTAAATCTCTTGGAGGGTGAGTCACCCCTTACAGGCCCACTCAGTCACACCGATGACCAAATTTCACGATGCATTTTTTTTTTGTAACCAGGAATTGAACTCAGGACCTTGTACTTCCCAGGTGGGCGCTTGTGCCTCTGAGCTGTACCCCCGGCCTCATTATGCATTTCTGAGGGAACAGACTTATCTAGACCTGAACAGCAGTCTGGAAATGGAAGGCAAAATGAATACCCAATATTTTTTTTTACTTCTTCGTTAATTTTTAAAATAATTTCAGTATTTCCAGTGAGGCACATCACCAGTGCCTTCCAGATTTGGACTTTAATATCTGCAGGCACAGTGCTGAGACCTTCCATGTGCATTAATTCTTTGATTTTATACAGGTAGATTTTCTGTTGTTATCCTTGCTTTGTTGTTGAGGGACCTGAGGCTCAGAATGTACAAATGAGTTCTCCCACTGGTACCCAGAAGGTAGGGAGCACAGCTGAAATCTGGACCAAGTTTGACTCCAAAATATATTCTCTAACCACTATTTATAATGCTTTCTGAGGGGTCTAGTGAGATTTGTAGAACAGTGGAGAAAGGCTTGACATGTGGATATATAGTTAAGGGTCAGTAAAGATCTTTTATTGACTAGAAGTAAGGTCTTGTTGGCCAAGTTGCAATCATATGAACTGCTCATGGGCTTCCCACCATGATTCAGGTGAATAGCTGTTTGTTGTCTGAATGTGGAGTGCTTACTGGGGAACTATGTTCTAGTCAATGTGTGGTCCAGATCTGACCTAGTTAACAATTCCAGAAAGAGGATTCATGACATAGATTTGGATTGTGGTCCTTAGTGTGGGTATGAATCTAGGGATTACCAAATGACTTAATTTAAAATCACTTTTATAGTTTCAAAGCAGACAAAGCAAAGACCCCAGTTAGATGGGCACTGGGGAGACAGGCAGTAAGCGAATAAACAGGTAAATGCGGGCTCTGACTACAGACACTGCTAAGCGCTTTGAAGAAAGGGACAGTGACATGGGATAGAGTGCAAAGGAAGGGTAGCCAGGGCTTCTTAGATATAGAGGTCTGAGAAAACTTCCTTGAGGAGGTGACATTTGAGAAGAACCTGAATGAAAGTAAATAAAGAACCTTTTAAGGCACAGGATACAGGACAGCAAAGGCAGGAATTCACTTGGGGCTCTTGGGAAACAGCAGTGATGACGAGAGTGGAGCAGGCTCAGATGAAGCCACAGAGGCTGGGGGTGGGGGTCACAGGGCAGCTCTGGTCCACCAGGGCACACAGATCCCGTCTCCTGAGTGCGGACAGCTCCTTCCATGGCTTCTGTTGCCCCCCGCCCCCACTTCTTTTTATTTCCTTCACTGTCCTATTTCTAGAAAGAATGTGCTTGCTTTGTTAACCAAAGGACAGGCCTGGGTTATACCCCACCTTTCCTCTGCGGACAGTGATTGAGGAGCGTGGAGTCTGGGTGGAGTCCCTGGGTCCAGCCGCATGAATCCTTTGTGATAGTGCATGTGGTTTGGGAAACGAAATCATTGTTTTAAAAGTAATGCATTATGATGTGTGACCTTGTGCATTTTCTAATTAGAATGTAGGCCTAATGTTTTAAAGTGAAATAGTAGGAAACGGGTTTCTTATTGAAGTTCATAACAAAATTTTTAACTGGCAGCATGATCTATAATTATAGCAGTTACCACCTCCTGATAACCACTTGTGTTGGAATGCTTTGCATTCCCATAGAACAGTTTTCCTGAATGTGTGCTTTTGGAGGAAATATAAATTATTCTCATACTGTTGCAGTAGGTAGAAAATGGCTTAACAAAAAACACAACACCCTGAAGTTGGTGGATGCATTGCCCTCGGTCATGTGAGGAATGTTGTTGCGAGTGTGGCTATCGCAGAGAAGGTGGAGAAGTTCTACGCTTTGTCCCCAAAGAGTTTCATTGGTAGTCTAACTCAGTCTTTAATGCGTATTTGCTTCCTTTAGCGTTTAATCAGTTTGTTTTTTATCCACTAAATCCAGATAATTTGACTTTCCACTGATAAAATATTTACTTGTTATAACAGGCAGGGTGCTAAACTTGGAAATTAAGAGTACCGAGTTAAATTTAAAATTTGCTGAAAAGTATTCATCATGGTGTAGTCTATTTAATGTCTTGGCAGTGCCTCTGTCTCTTCTCATTTAGCATGCGAGGAGACAGACTGGCAGCAGTTGTAAGCCGAAACCTGGTTGTGTGCAGAATGAGACTGGTCTGGTCGGGGTACTAAAAGGGAGAAAATTTGAAAGTGTTACTGTGTGTGTGCATTTCCCTAAATTAAAGTGTGACACACATTTGCTTTAAATAGAATTTTTTTTTTTTTTTTTTGTCTTTTGAGACAAGGTTTCGCTATGCAGTTCAGCCTGGCCTCGAACTCACTTTATAGCCTAGGCTGGTCTCAAACTCGCAGTGATCCTCCTGCCTCGGCCTCCCAAGTGCTGGGAGTACAGGCATACACCACCACGCCTGGCCTAAAGAGAATTCTAGATTCTGTCCTTTAAGACTATTGTAACTTTATGATAGATGAGCCTGAGGCTGAAACTGGTTTTAAATATTGTTTTGTAAAATAATCAAATTTGTCTTTTAACAGTGTTGTCATTATGTCACACGAATTGTTCTGATATAACAAGCATGTTTTATAACATGCTGGAGTCATTTTCCCTAGTAGACCTGAAATCTATTACTCAGAGGAGAAGCATGCCTTTACAATGTATTCTTAGCCGCTCCTTCCTATCAGTCAGCTGTCAAGTCCTATGGAATCTAAAATAGAGCCCACCAATGGGAGACGGGCAGCACGCGCAGTGTTTACTGGACAGCTCGGACGTGGCCAGTTTTATCGTGCAGCCGCGTCTGTGCTCTGTGCCGAGGCAGCAGGATGCAGGGCACTGTTCGCGTCTTCCAGTGGGGTCCCTGAAAAGGACAGCTTTTGAAAGACAGCTTCTAAACAATAAGAAATAGGAGGAGTTACAGTACCTGACTTGGGGCTGCCCTCAAGCGCTGCACAGCAAAGGAAAGTACTTCCCAAGCGTTATGAAGGCGGAGAAAGATCCTGAAGACGAAGAAAATATCGTTAGAGATCCAAGCTAAGTGTAGCACAGCATGTGAAGGACGGAGCCTCTCCGTAGGAGTTCGTCTGAGGGCTTGCTTTGTGAGCTGCTGCAGAGAGTTGTAACTTAATGCGGAGTCGGTCGCTGTTAGGAGCAAGAAACGAAAGCCTGCCTATGATGAACTGTTGGTTGTCTTGTGCTCCTAGGAACAGAGTAGGTAACCCAGTAGTCCAGGGTAACTGGAGATTCTGGGTTAGGCTTTCTGAAGGGTGTTGTTTAAAAATGTACTGCTTCATTGATTTGGGTTTTTTTACATCATTATTTTCTACCTGACTTGCCATTGTGATAGAAAACAAAGTTATTTATTTTGTTTTTCTGGGCATAAAAAGCACAGGGCAGAATGTTAATAACTGAGCAGTTAACTGACATTGGCCCACAACTGAAAGTGATGTTTGATGAAGTAGAATTAAAAATCACTTGATAATAGGAGTCTTTAATCCCATGTATCTTTTTAAAAAGCCCGTCCTTGGATTTTTATGAATTTTTAGTGATTTAAACACCTCTTTTGTCCTCCAGCAAGTTTACTTGGAAATAAAGACTGTTCTACTTGTAGGGATAAACTAATCAATTCAGGGCAAGTATTTGGGTGCTAAACATGACCTAATCCTGTAGGTATTTGAAAGTGCAGTATCTCTTAGATCTAATTCCACTACCACTCCTCCAAACAGAGGCAGTAGGTGTTTGGTTCTAATGCTGAAGAAAGGTGATACCTAAAATGTAGTTTAGATTTTGAGCCAATAAATACCTATAATTGGCAGTTTGAACCTTTGAAGTTAGGAGGAAGTGTTTCAAATTGCTGGCTTCAGAATGTCTTGAGTATATTTTCTCCAAGCATTGCTAAAGATAACCCTGATACAATTAAAGTATATATTTGTGTGATGCATTCGTCTGTTTAAAAAAAGACTTATCTGTAATCTTATTTTTAAATATATGTGCAGTTTTCTGTTAAAATTAAAAATCTTTTTTATGAAAGCAAAATATGTTGAATGAAAATAATCTGGTTTCCTATCTTAAGATTTTAAGAAATTAATACTTTGTTGACTTTTTAATTTTTTCTGCGTTTTTTTATCTTAATATGTAAGCGTAATGAATTGCTTTCTCTATTGCATATGTGTAATTTGCCTCCATAAATATATTTCTAACAGTACCTCTTAAATAAGTGGAGGAGAAATACAGTTTCTTAAAATATATGCAGAACTCCACTGCCTCTGAGAGTCCTGGGAGACCTGCCTGTATTCAGAGCCAACTCTGAAAGTCTGAGTTAGGGGACAGGAAGAACACGGTGTTTGGGGAGCAGAGAAGTCACGGTTGAGCTTGGCTCCCTAAGTCCTGTCATGTCCTCCAGAGCCTTGCCTTTTTCTCTGTGAAGTGGAGATGATAACTGTAGTACCCTGGGGTTGTTCCAGTCCTTCCTGCCTGGCTCAGGGTGGGTGTGCAGCAGCGTTTACTTCTTTTCTCTGCCCCGAAGACAAAGAGAATACTTCTTGTGCTCCGGGAAGGTTGTGTAACTCTGCTGTTCTGGTGAACTTAGCACAGCCGGGAGAACACTCGGAGTGCAACTGGAAAATGAACGATGTACTGTGCAGTACTGCTTTCCTTTTTGTTTCTTTCCTCTAGGAAATCTCACTAACACAGTACGCCCTTTTCCTTTTGTAGCATGCAGCAGATTGGAATAAATATGATGACCGATTGATGAAAGCTGCAGAAAGAGGGGATGTGGAGAAAGTGTCCTCCATCCTTGCGAAGAAGGGAGTCAATCCAGGCAAACTAGACGTGGAGGGCAGATCTGCGTAAGTGTTCCCCGTGATGAGGGCATGCCCCAAGGGGTTTGGGATACCGATGAAACTTGTGAATCGTGGCTGCTAATTTTTTGTTACAAAGTCTTTATTTACCAAAATGTACACTACTGAACTTTTCTTTCTTTCCTTCCTTCTTTCTTTTTTCTTTCTTTTGAGACACAGTCTCACTATTGTAGTTCAGGCTGACCTGGACTCACTATTGTGGCCCAGACTGGCCTGGAACTTGTGATCCTCCTGCCTCAGCCTCCCAAGTGCTGAGATTACAGGCACTACTAAACTTTTAAAACTGATAAAACTGATAATTATTCTCAGTTTTAAAGATGTCCAAGGTAGAAAGAGAACACCGGAATCCTATCTAGCGGATCTTGTTGTTTAGGTCCCGTGGTAAATCACAGTCTGTGTTTATTTGGTGCATTTTCACCTAAAAGCCTTTTTGTGTTCCTTACCACATTTGCTCTCCAAAGCAGCCATGGAAAAGTAGGAAAAAGTTTACAGAGGTTATTAATAATGTGTTCTAATCTCATGAAAAATCGCATGTGAACTCATGCTTTCTGTCCCTGAGGAGTTTTGTTAAGTTATACCCCCAACCCTCATTTTCTTACTTGGATCATTGGTTTAAGAGAGAAGTTTTAGAGCACAAAGGAGGCAGAATGAGTAGTGTGGCTTAGGGAGGCACAGGTAGTTGATCCCCACTTTAGTTTTTGTGTTCTCCGGGGGTCTACCGGCGTGTTCATACATTTGTGAATGTATATGTTGCCCTCTCTTCTTCTCCATCTTCAAACCACTCCTCTTCCTTTCCGGAGTAGGGCGCATTTGAGTTAAAGGTTAGATCTAGATCTAAAGTCCGTTAGCAGTTAGTGCCTTATCTAGGAACGCTTCCAAAGTTGGAGGTAAAAAGTCTCATTTCCAAAATTCCTCAGTCTGATACTTGTATGGCTTTGTTCAGAGTATTATAACTGGAGACCAGATACTAAATATAGAATTGAATATTAGGAAGTGAATAATGAAGGTTTCATTTAGGTCACTACCTTGGAATGCACAGATATTTAAATATAGTAAAGGTAGTGAAGCATGATCATAAATTAGTTTTTAAAGCAAGAAAGTTTTAAAAGTTTGAAGTTTATAGTGTTTCAGTTTTGTCAAGTGGTAATTTGATAGTTACAGAAACATTGGTTATTTTGAGTCCTGCCTCTATTTTTGCTAAATTTGAAGGTGTTTATAGGACTCAGTACAAATAGTGGCAATTTAATATCTATGAGTGATTTTTTTTCCAGTTTTTTCTTTCCAAAGTGTTAAGATGTTAAAAGATGAAGATCTTTCTTGGGATGAAATTCTTCAGTGAAACTTTATTTCATCATATTTTTGTACTACTTATCTATACTTTTAGTGGTTTTTTTTTTTTATTTTTTAACTTTTTTTTTTTTGTCTTTTTGAAACAGGGTCTCGCTATGCAATTCAGACTGGCCTTGAACTCACTTTATAGCCCAGGCTGGTCTCAAACTTGCAACGATCTTCCTGCCTCAGCCTCCTGAGTGCTGGGATTGTAGGCATGCACCACTACGCCGGGCTACTTTTAGTGTTTTAAATGAATTTTGTTCAATATTTTTTTGACATTTATTATCTAAGATTCATTTTTGAGTTAGATTCTTTGTACTAGAAGAATTACAAAAATGTGATATCATTTTGGTACCCCAGATGGGGAAGGGTCACCAGAGATCCCTGCCGCCAGTTGCAGAGTTGCAGATCCCAATTTTCTGTCAAAGTAGTGTTAAGCCTAGCAACTGTCGTCTCTGGAATCAGCAAATACTTATAGGGAAAAAGGGCCCCAGATACAAAGCTCACCTCGCTGGACTTGGGTCTTTGATTGCATCCTGGCCTAGTTGTTTTTGTTGTTGTTGTTAGCTCACTGATTCCTTCAAGCAGATGCTTATATCGTGTCGTCCTCAGAGGTCGTGATTGTCCAAATTACCTCTCTCTTCCACTGTGGGAGTAGGAGTCCATGCCTTGTTTTTAAAAAAGAAAACTTAGAGTTGATTTTTTGAATTTCAAAGGAGTGTTTTCAAATTTTGTGAGCAAAGAAATGAATACAAGCAAGCGAACATAAGTGGTCACCTCCAAGTCAGTTCAGAGGCTCATACCTTTGTGTGAAGTAATTTAGTGTCCCTAAAAAGGTTCCAGTGGTTCATTGAATAGTATAATTTACCATGTCAGTGTTGTAGAGAGATTAAACCATACCCTCAGCCTTAATTTAATTTTTCTACCGAAAAGAGAACTAACCTTCCTCTTAACTCTATGCTTCCTTTATGAGAAACCTCTCTTTCTCTCTAATTCAAGTTGTGTACAAGCCTGCCTTACTTAGGAGTGTTTGGTCTGTAGCTTGCCTTTTATCTGATATAATGCTAGTAGGGTCACGTGACTCAGTGTCGTACTATTTGAAGATGAATTTGCAAGCTATCTTCAGATTTTGTCTCGAAACATTTAGTTATTCATACATTTAAGGAACCACATTTGCCTGAAACTTGGTTCTGAGGATAGAATAGGAAACAAAACAGACAGAAATCTCTACTTTTATTGAATCTGCAGTGGAGTTGGGGAGAGACTGTTGCACCACACAGAAAATGAACTTAGAACTTACATAATAAAAGTGTTAAATTCCGTATAGAATAATGAAGGCAATGGCAGGGGATAAGAGTTCGAAGGTTTCAGGGACTGGTGGGGCCTAGTAGCGTCCAGTGGTATGGCCAGGGAAACCTCCAGTGTGAGTGTGAGGCAGAATGTACCTGTGTCCAGGCCGAGCACATTCACATCGGTTGTCTCCTAGCATCTGCAGGGTGGTGATTGTACTTGTTTAGCACCTCGGTTGTTTCAGCCTGAGTTCAGTGTCCTTTGACAATAACTCCTGGTATATTTACCAGTTGGAATGTGGGCAGTTCTTACACAGTTTCTGTAAATGTTGATTAATAAAGTATTAGGTGATGAAAGAAATAATGGAATAAGCCAGTCATATAAGTCTTTAAGCAAGAAGATAAATTTGGTGGAGTCATTGGTCACTAAAAAGACCATCAGCTCTTTTGTTGCCTTTCAGGGTAGTTTTGCTTGTTTTGGAGGCTGTTCTGTGTCAGGTTTAGTTTGATATGTCTAAAGGCAATGGATAAATATTTTGATCTGTCTTTGGCCTGAGCATTATGTTGTAACTTCATTTGTTTTGTCAGTTTCAATATATTTGAAAGTAAACAAAATAATCTAATAGAAAATTTTCAGTATGCTTTTATTAAACTCCAAGAGTCAGTGCTTTGCTATTGAAATAATAGTTAATGATATTATAATATAAATTTTTTTTATCAAGGCTATTGACTATTAGATTATTTCAGTGGATCTTAGGAGGTATTCCTAGAATGCATGGTCCTTTTATGTAAATTGGATTTTGGAGCATTTCAAATTTTAGATTTTTGGATTAGAGAACTTCAACCTGTATAGATGTCCTAACATAACCTTTAAAGTATGTGTGCCAAAAAAAAAAAAAAAGGTCAGGCATAGTGGTGCACGCCTGTAATCCCAGAACTCAGGAGGATGAGGCGGGAACATCTTTGCAAGTTCGAGACCAGCCTGGGCTACAAAGTGAGCTCAAGGCCAGCCTTAACTGCATAGCAAGACCCTGTCTCAAAAAGACAAAAAAAAAAAAGTGTGTGTGTGTGTGTGTGTGTGTGTTAAAGAATGACATTACTATAACACTTAAATATGCTTGGTAGCTTTCATGGCATAACAAATATTTTATTTTTGTTTAGCTTTCATGTTGTGGCCTCAAAGGGGAATCTTGAGTGTTTGAATGCCATCCTCATACATGGAGTTGATATTACAACCAGCGACTCTGTAGGTATGTTTACCTCCATACTCAGTGATTAAACATAAAGAGGTTACAGACGTTGTCCACTAATAATGTTCTTTTCTCTTTTTTTGTGGTGCTGGGGATTGAACCTAGGGCCTCGTGCTTGCTAGGCAAGCGCTGTACCATTGAACTACATTCCCACCCATCTAAGACTCTTAATGAGACTTAAAAGTAGTTTCAGAAGAAAAGTCCTTACTTTTCTGGGTTTAAATAGTTGAGAAGAGTCTTACTTCTGAGGTGTCCTTGAGAAGAGAGGGTTAGGACAAAGGATTACTAGACTGATGAACAGTTGGAGACCTACCAGCTAGCACTGGTCTGAGTTGTGTTGTAGGATCCTACACTGTCTGATTTTGAAGGATCTTTAGTGACCACTTGGTTTCTATTCATATACTCCTCCTTGTGAATCCTCTCCGTCATGTGGCCATTTGCCACTGGGGTGGACATTTTTTGTGGTGGAGAATGAACTGCCTGAAAACAGTGACACCTCCACAAGGATAGTAACAAGGGTAGCTGGCATTTACACAACATGTGCGGCTGTTCCCGTCACCGCCTCACACTTTACACGCTGCACCTGTGCTAACTTGTTCCACCCTCACACTGACCCAGTGGGTCTGAGGCACTGAGCTGTGAAGTCCCTTGCCCAAGGCCCTTCTGTAGATGAATTGTGGTCAGAATCTGTGTTTTTAACCATTACGCTTTATGAGGGGGACCTATTCTATGTTTGCCAGCTATATTTATAAAAAATTATATTTATAAAAATGTTTAAAAGCATCCGTTGAAATCTGTTTTTTGGTTGGTTTTCTGCTTCCACTTATTTATACCTGTATCTGCCCTTTAAAATCTATAGTTCAAACTTGCCATCATTGTAGACCTGTGAGTGCATGAACATAGCTATTGCTTTTTTCAGTGAGAGTCTTAGTTGTCATTTATCAGGGTAATGATTCTTAAAACTTAGTTCTCTGTAGTTCTCCTTTGTTACTCAATTACATGTAGAATTTCCTTAACAACTTTAATACTTTATCCTATGACTGCATATATGGGGCATTACTGTTACTGAGCATTTGTATTTAGAAATGGAAGAGAGAGGGAAATAGAGATCACAGATGAGTCAGTGAGGAAAGTCTTTACCTAAAGTTACATCAGACTCTAAATTGAAGACCAAACTCTGTTGTTTACGATGAAGAAAGGCATGTGTTTATTATTGAAATATTCCCCTTAAATATCAGTGGAAAGCGTAAGTTGTTTTAGAAAATTTAGATTACTACACCTCTTGGGAACTCCTAAGACTACTTATTTATTGTGTGGATTCCTTTTGGAATGTGTATCTTTCTGTTTTTATCTGTGTTCTCTCTGTTCTGGACATTTTTGCCCCATGACTAATTTAGTGACTTTCGTCCTCCCTCCTTTGCAGATCAAATTTAAATACTTTCCCAAGTCAGCAGCCGTTGTTGCATGTACAGGATCTTACCATATCCTGCGTGATTGTTCCTGTCTTTGGTTTATGCTACTATTTAGCTGTATTTTGATTTAACTTGTTCATTGTCTTGTCACTAGAGTTGTCCTTTCTTGAGAATGGGGAGCTTTTTCTGTTGTTAAATATTTTCTATCAGATATCTGCATCTGTTATAATATAGATGTGGATCTCTGAGAGAAAATATTTAGGTACATTACCCTAGCTCCTATTTTATATGGAAGGATGTTTAAAAGGAGAAGTTACTATTGTATCTGGTAACTCTCCTCCCTGACACCCACCACCTTTGGGATGGTCCTGCAAATCCCGTGTTTGAGATCTGATGTTTTCTTGATTTTTTTTGCTGCCATATCCGAAATGTCTGGATTTACTACTTCCTTAGCCCCGCTCCACCATTTTCACATGGCATAAGTTTCTGTAGTATTTTGCTGAACAGTGAAAACGGTTAGCACTATGCCTAACCCTGCTGTCCACATTTCACTCTGCTGGTTCAGTTCTTTCCACAACCTAACATGTTTCAAAGAAGCTTGCCCATGAACTGTGACAAATTGAAATTTGAAATGGTCACATGTGACTGACATGGAGTGAGAGGACGTTTGGATGTGGTTGAACGTGTTGTCTCTGGTTCGGTTTAAAGACCTGTCCGATGGTTCAAAGTTCTGCTTAGTCAGCTATCCAGAAGCCGTGAGACCCAGGAAAAGTGACCCACGTATCTAAACTCATATACGACTCAGTGAGAATTGGAAGGCAACTTACTCATCCATACCAGATAATGAGAAGAGAAGTTACTTACTTTGTAGCAGAAAGGTATACTGGTGAAGTCAAATTAAACTTTGAGAAATTGAAAGGTGAGGGGGAAATGAAGGGCATGAAAATTAGAAGCTAGACTAGCCTGCCAAACCCTGGTACCTTCCACCACTTAGGAGAGATGTGATCAAAGGAGGTGTGATCGAATAGTACAGTGAGTATTTAAATTCATTACAGTGAAAGAACATTGCTATGAGTCCTCCTCAAGTTGCTCCCTCTTTCTATGACTTCTTATCCAAGAGTTCTTGCCATTTTTGGAAGCAGTCCTGGAAATCCTCTTCTGTGAGTGTCTTGTGCTGTCACAGCTACCTTGATGTCCGGAACTCATGTAAAACATTTACTTCTCATGGTCATTTTGACTCTGAGGAAGAACCAAAAGGCACGGGGTGCCACATCCAGTGAAAAAGGTGGCTGAGAGCACTCTGTCATGTTTTTATGAGTCTGCCTTTCCATTGGATGGCGTTTGGCAGAGCAGCATTCACTGTATGTTTTTTTTACTCATACCTCCTAAAGACATTCACAAAAGAGGACTTGCAGAGCTGCTTCAGGAAGTGGCAAGAATGGTGGGATAAGTATGTTCGAAGCAAGGGGGAGTATTTCGAGGGGAGTTAATCGTGCTGTGTCTTTTACTGTAATAATTTTTTAAAACATCCTCTCTGTCTGTGTAAAGAAAAACAATTAGGAGAGAAGAGTATGTGGAAGTAGGCTGTTCTTCGCAAGTTTCCTTTTTTGAGAATAGGCTTTTCCCAATGTCTGGTAACCTTTTTTCCCTGACCCCTTTTGCATTTCCGTTAAGATTGCACTTTTTAATGCATACTGTGTTTGTACAAGTTGTCTGATTTTTAGAGACCCAGTCTTATAATGAATTTTGAATTTTAGCTGAGGTATAAAATGAAGGAAAACTTTTTGTATGATCCATACTTACCTCCCCATTCCCAGTGCCCATGCTGCGTGTTTGGAAACGTTGTGTGAAATCGCTCTCCTTTCTGATCCTTTCCCTTCTCTTCACTGTACCGGTATTTAACTACCAGCTTCATCTTGGGCACTGCTCAGGTGCTAGAGATACAATGGTGAATAAGAAAGAGGCCCTGCTCTTTATGGATGTGTATTATTTTCCCCCTCATCTTCATTGCTTTGGTGTGTACTTCCTCTCCTATTAAAATATCAAAGTAATGAAACATATTAGAAGCTGAAAGCTTGCTTACAAATGCAGTATCTTGTCAAGTAGTTTTAGAACAAAGAGTTCTATGTTATGAAAATTCATGGAGGAAGAAAAGAATTCTTCACATATATTTTAACATTTCTTTTGTAGGGAGAAATGCGCTTCACCTGGCTGCTAAGTATGGACATGCATTGTGCCTACAAAAACTTCTGCAGGTAGTAGAAGTGGTTAAAACTTTAGTTTTATTATCTTGTCAGCAAGTAATAAATACATTTTGAATGTCTTCTGGAATTTGGGTTCAAAGAAAATGGGGAGTTAGCTTTGTTAGCTTACGTAGTAGTTTTTCCATCATTTGTGAAGGAATGTAGACAATAAAGAACAAAAACTCTAGGGAAGTGAATTGCATAACTCCGTGAATTAAAAATAAACAACAAAGACTTGACCTTCCTGTTGACATTAACTAGAGATTGGAATTTTCTGTTGTCTACAATGTGTTATAAGATAAAGTGATAGAGCATATGATTTAGATATTTCTATACAGAGATGTTAGACTACATAATATTAGCATAATTAGTTAAATTTTTAATCAGGCAATCACAAAATTCTATACTAAAGGCATAGGATGGATCAGGCATCTTCCTGCTGTCTCGGAGTTCAAAGTGGGGCAGGGAGAAAAGGAACCAATTGGCTGATTTAAGGTTTCAGTCAAAGGGTCCAGATCTACATTTGTCACCAATTTTCACAGCAGTGCTGATTTGTTCTTATAATTCAAGTGGTTCATTTCAACTCTTGCTAAAGGAAAAAAAAACTCCAAACAATAACATATTTTCAATATCCCATGCAATTGTAATGGGCCATATGTTTCCTGTTTGGTGAAATACTGTTAAATTTACACTTATAGTATGTTATTATATTTGTTTCATGTCAAAATATTTAATAGATTGTCTGAAAGTCTTGAGTTTCTTTGATAAGTGGGATAATTTAAGATTAAATAACAGCTGTTCCTTTGAGTCTGGATATTGAATTTTAAAATAAGACTTTCCTAGATCACCGAGTTTCTATGTTTTAACAGTATAATTGTCCCACTGAACATGTGGACCTGCACGGAAGGACTGCACTTCATGACGCAGGTGAGCAAAGGTTTCACTTGGACACAAACATTTGTTAAAATGTGTAGCCAAGAAAAGTGATCTCAAGGGTTTAACAAGTATATATTTGTATAATTCATGAAGAAATAATATTAAACACTTTATGTACTTCTGTTCGAGATTTATTAGCCTGTGTAGTTTAGAAAGATTCACTCAGTCAGTATTAACAGGCCAGTCAGTTTGCTGAGATACTAAAGGCATAGAATGGATCAGGCA
This sequence comes from Chinchilla lanigera, assembly GCF_000276665.1. NCBI lineage: Eukaryota > Metazoa > Chordata > Mammalia > Rodentia > Chinchillidae > Chinchilla > Chinchilla lanigera. Next base: position 6,166,527 of record NW_004955450.1, read on the forward strand.
TCTTCCTGCTGTCTCGGAGTTCAAAGTGGGGCAGGGAGAAAAGGAATGAGGGAAGGAGGGAGGGAGGGAAAGAGAGACAGAGGGGAGAGGAGGAAGGGAAGGAGGACAAGGGAAGGAGAGAGGAGGAGAGAAGGGGGAAAGGGAGAGGAAGAGAGAGGGGTTGGGGAGACAGTATGCATGAGTTTGAGAACGGGCGGGAGAAATAGGAAGGAGGAAAGACCTTTTCTCTTTCTAAAACGGTGTCTGTGTAATTAGCATGTTTAAACCTAATGTTTCTCATTTGCAAAATGAAGGTAATCATACTATTACAATAAGTAGTTATAATTAAATCATAAATGGTATCTGACATACAGTAAGTTCTTAATGGTGGTAGTGGTTTTGATTTAGGGGTGTCAATGCTGAATTTCATATCATTGTTATGTGCTATATTTTCAGAAAGGTTTTTACTAGTCATTTCACTAAATTTTATTAATCATACCTGTGTATCTAACTTGTCTGCATTATTCTCTATAAAGAAATACACTGAAAAAGTCTTAAGTATTTTTGAATGTAAGATATCTTGACTCCTTTAAATTTGAAATTCTTATAGTTTACTAGAAGGCCAAGCAAAGAAGATGTCCTGTCCTCTCTTTTCATGTACAGTATATAGAATATTTGATAAAGTTATCTGCATTAAAGATAGTATAGTTAAAGTTTCTGTCAGTTTTTTTTGTGTGTGTGTTTTACAATACTGAGAATTAAATTGAGAGCCTTATGTGGGCTAGTGGGGCACTCTGCCATAGAGCTACATTCCTCTACATTGAGCTACGTTTTTACTTTGAGACACAGTCTCACTAAGTTGCCTAGGCCAACTTGAACTTGTGACCCTCCCGTCTCAGCCTCCAACGTAGCTAGGATTACAGGCATGCTCCACTATGTCTGGTTTTCCTTCATAGTTTTATACCTTAATTTTTATTCAGTTTCTTCTTTTTGCATTTTAGGTTTCTTTATGATATTTTAATTTCTCAAGCAACGTATTTTCTACTCTTGTTTTTATGTACAATGGTATTATTTACAAAGCATTTTTATTTTTACATATATTACAATTTGTGTGAGTTACTGTCTTATCATCCATGTATTTGAAACTGGCACAACTTGACTGATTGAAATCCTAATATTCACTTAGTGTATGTATTAGTAGGAGGAAGACTTTTTTGTTGTTATTCTAAAAGAACTCCAGTATCAGCTTCTGCAGTCGAACCCTTGGGTCTTGCAGATATTTGTGTAGCCCCTACTTCCCACACATAGAACCTGTGTCCTCTTCCCAAAGAAGAAAAGACATAAACGGATTCAGTTTCTGCACCTAGCTTGAAGTCTAAGGTTTCTCTAAGTGTGCAGTGTCTCTTTTGAGCTCTGAGGTGACTTCAGTGATCCGCACATTTGAAAAGAAGGCACCTGTTCCCCAGTAGACAGTGAAGGAGCACTGGCGGGATAAGTGTAAGAAGGCTTCCTTCCACAAAGGGGAGAGCAAGTAAGCGTAGCATTCCCTCAGTAATAACGGTATCAAGTCCTGCTGAGAACACGCGCACTTCAAGGCAGTTTTAGCCATGTTTAAAAATAGACTGTAAATAGAAAATGTAACTTGGCTTTTTTCTTTTCTATGTTCACGCTTAGAGTAGTAGTATACTCTTGTCTTCTTTAAGGCTGACACTATCCCTTGATCCTAATAAATCACTTAGAAAATTATAGAATGATTTTGTCTAATCCACTTTAAGCTGGAAAGTTGGTGCTTGCAGTGCTAAACTGAGACAGAAGGATGTGAAGCTTGGTAGTGGAGGAACTGAAGGACTTGTGCTGAGTTGTGTGAGTTACTGTCAGAGACCATGTGTCTTCCCGCAGATGTTCACCACTTTTCATTTCCCTTTGTTCCCAAAGCAATGGCAGACTGTCCTTCCAGCATCCAGCTGCTCTGTGACCATGGGGCCTCTGTGAATGCCAAGGACATAGTAAGTCAGTTTATGTTTATTCTCAGCTCGACTCGTGCGTTCTAACTGCTACATTTTGGGAGCCTTGTTCTCTTACTGCTGGTTTATTTTCCTTTTGTTTAGGATGGGCGGACACCACTTGTTCTGGCTACTCAGATGTGCAGGCCAACCATCTGTCAACTGCTGATAGACAGAGGGGCGGATATCAATTCCAGAGACAAACAAAACAGGTAACGGTGTTCTCATGGTGCTAGCTAGCAGCTGGGTGCACCGCGCTGATGAAACTCTGCTGCTGTGTCCTGGCCTTTCCTGCCCTCCGCTCTCTCTTCCTGGGCCTGCTCTTGCTTGGAATTGTCATCCACTTTTCTCTGGAGGCTGCGGGAAGGAAGACAGGAAGTAGAGAAAGAGGGTGAGATGAGTCCTGAGTGAAATGCAGTGATTTCGGTCCGAGAAATAAAGGAAAGAGGAACTGTATCCCAGTTATTTTAAGCCTAAACATCTGCAAATAAAATGGGCACAAGTAAATAGAGAAGAAGAATAAGAAAGTTGCAGCTACACTGTGTTTTTTCACTTGTGAATCGTTTTTGAATTTTTATTTTTATTACTGTGTGTTTGCAGTACACAGTGGTTACACTCACTGTGGGGAGTTGGTACGTGTGCGTAACACAGCCGAATTCTTTTTACCTCCCCCTCCCTCCATTTACAAAAGATCTGTTTCCCTGTTTCCTATTATCTGTCTTTTATTTTGCTCTTTAATTTATTGTATTAAAATTATTATAATTTTACTTATAATATTGCAGTTTATTTAATTTACTTATACTTTGGGTTTCTCATACAAGAGAAATCATGCAGTATTTAAGCTTATGTGATTTTAACATTATGGTCTCAGGGTGCATCTGTTTTCCTATAAATGACTCAAATTTGTCTGTCTTTATGGTAGAGCAGTATTCCTTAATGAAATTGAGACTTAAAAAATATAAAGAATCAGTACATTGAAGAGCTGGTTCTTTGAAAGAACACAATAGACAAAACCTTAGCCAGATTTACCAAACGGAGACCCGTATCAATAGAAAAGGCAAAATCATACAGATGCCACCAAAACCCAGAAGAGCGTTAGTTACAGTAATGGAAAATTGTATGCTACAAACTGGACAATCTTGAAAAAATGGACAGATTCCTAGACATGTGTGAATTACCCAAACTGAACTAAAAACACAGGAATCTTTTGAGATTCAGCTGGCCCTCGGATGTCCTGAACTTGAGATGTGTCAGTTTAGATCGCCTGGAGGTGTTTGTTTTTCTTAGCTAGCCAGGTACAGGGCTGTCTCCTTCTCTGAAAGTGGGTCGGTCTCTGTGCCCCAAGCTTCCTGTAGTGTGCTGGGCCTCCTCTATTTGAACGTCCGGTAGTTGCTGTGCTATAGTAGTTTCTACCATAGTTCTGCTTTTGTCCCTGTCCAGGCCTAGGGTATGTTAGTGCTCAGTAGATCGTAACTCTGACATTTACGATCACAAAATTTCTGACAACAGATACCTGAAATATGTCCCCCAGTTAGCTAAACTATAACTAAAATTTATGAGATTTTATAGATAATTGCTAATTAAACATTCTCTTTCTACTTAATATTATTCTTTTAAACATATACCCTATTGTTTGTAGTTCCTCGGAAGTAGGCAAATAATGTCTTTTGATGTCAGATTTTATAGCTCTAATTGTTTGTATTGTCCAGACATCTGAGAGGAGGAAATTCTTAAGCAACTAAATCATGAATGTGATTGAGAAAGTGACTTTTTTCATATTACTTTGTTTTTGCAGATAAAGCTGGTTGCAAGCATGACTAAGAAAATTTGACTTTAAAATTAAGTTTTTGGATCGAAGAGGAGTGATCTAGTTAGTCCACATGTAATACCTTGTATTTTTAGATCTTATATTTTTGAAGCATTTTTTCCTTCATTGGGAGTTCACATGCACACACAAAACAATGCTTTAGAGCAATATATATTGAAGAAACTAGATTAGCACATGGTTTTTAAAATATAGTTTCCAACACTCTGTATGCAAGTGTTTTCTTTCCTGTTTTACACTTTGCATTTTAAAAATCAAAGATTGAAATGTTAACTCTTATATTGTATAGAATTTTATACCAGCAACTATGGAGACAGGCTGGTTGTGTAAGAAAGAGCACATGCATAGAAGAATAAAGGCAAAAATAAGTTCTCTGATGAAAAGCAGTAAAAATAAAGGAGCTGACAGAATAATGTCTAACAGTCTTTACAATTGAAGATCAGAGTGCCAGTGATTATTGTGGGTGATTTGGGAAAAATCGAAGGAGACTCAAAGGTTTCGCACTCCTGGCTGATTTAACTTTGAGTTTAGGAAGACCAAACAGGCAATAAACAGATAGAAATTCAAATGACCTTGTTGAAAGTAATTTTTTAAAACACAAGTTGGTATCTTCAGAAAGATACCATGATTGAAATACTGGCATATAAATGGTATTTTTTTATATGCTTGAGAATTCTTTTTAAATGTGCTTCTTCCAGTTTGGAGTTTTATATCAAAATAACCAATTAGTATTTTTACCAACTAGTATTTAACAGACTGTAACTATCCATAGGTTATTATTTATAAAAGTCTAAGTTAAAGAAATCTTTGAATAAATGGTTCACCTAACAAAGCTGTAAGTGAATATTATTTAATTTTGGAAGTGTTCTAAAGTTATGTTCATATATAGAAATGGAGAAAAACATGTACAGAAAAGACCTCAGGTGGGGTGGGGGATTAAATTCTTTGGAAATATCAATAAAAATAACTTGTTGGAAAAAAATAATTTCTAGAATCCTCCTAAGGAGGATTTTCATGACAATATAATCGTTTCATGATTACAGTTTACTGATACACGGTGAAATGTTTAAGTGCTTATGGTTCTATGGGCAGAATGAAGTTCTGGTCCATGTTAGCCTGGGGGTAGTTGAGGAAATTCTGTTAAGGAGACATGTTTCAAATGTAATCTAAAGCCATGAAAGTTTTCCATGTAGGAGAAGAAAAGCTCTTTTAAACAGGACATTGTGAACAGAAACTGATTCTTTTCTGGGAGGAAAGGGATTTGTAGGGGAGGTTTGTTTCCAGTTTATGTAAGGATTTTGAATAGCTGGGGTTTGAGGAGTCGTGTATCAGTAAACTGTAATCATGAAACGATTATATTGTCATGAAAATCCTCCTTAGGAGGATTCTAGAAATTATTTTTTTCCAACAAGTTATTTTTATTGATATTTCCAAAGAATTTAATCCCCCACCCCACCTGAGGTCTTTTCTGTACATGTTTTTCTCCATTTCTATATATGAACATAACTTTAGAACACTTCCAAAATTAAATAATATTCACTTACAGCTTTGTTAGGTGAACCATTTATTCAAAGATTTCTTTAACTTAGACTTTTATAAATAATAACCTATGGATAGTTACAGTCTGTTAAATACTAGTTGGTAAAAATACTAATTGGTTATTTTGATATAAAACTCCAAACTGGAAGAAGCACATTTAAAAAGAATTCTCAAGCATATAATATTCTCAAGCTGATAATATTCATTGTGGAAAATTTGGAGGTTATTTACTTATGGTATTGAAGAATGGGAATAAACTAGGTAAGTTTATTGGTAGGAGTAATTAAAATATATACGAGGATATAAGACTTGCTCTGCAAGCTAAAGACACAAAGCAAATGTTTTTATAATGTGATGAGGTTAAAATACAAGCTAAAAGTTTAAAGTAAAATCCCATGTCCATAATGAATACAGCTTGTTAAAGTAGTGTCTCTTTTTTAAGAATGCCTTTAGACAGTTCCTTGGCTTTTCTTCAAGGTCTTGTGTTCTGCCATTGTCCTTCCAGAACTGCTCTCATGCTGGGTTGTGAATATGGCTGCAGAGACGCAGTGGAAATCTTAATTAAAAATGGTGCAGATGTAAGCTTGCTGGACGCCCTTGGCCATGATAGCTCTTACTATGCACGAATTGGTGACAATCTGGACATTCTAGCCTTACTGAAGACTGCGATGGAAAATACCAGTAAAGGTACCATTTCTTCTCTGTGACTAGAAACATTCAGGTTAATAAAGAGCAGCTTTTAGAGACTTAGATAATAAGAGCGATACACAGTGTTGGTTCTTCTCCCTCTCTACCAGGGACTTGATTACTTCACATCATAGTTGCTTATTTCAAGGCAGTTTGTGTGATAGATATTGTCCAGTTTATCAAGGAAACCCAATACATTGGAGGCCGATTTAAGAACCTAGAAGGAAGAGTCAGGTTTTTTAGGAGTATTTTTAATTGACACATAAAATTTGTAGTTGTTAATGTTTTTTGATAAGAGTGAGGCTCCTAACTTTTGTACTTACAAAGTTTTAAAGAAAGAATCATTGTTTATATGTGCATATCAAATATTCAGCTAATGTATTCAATGCCCGTCCCAAGTATTCTTCTATGTTTATGAAAGAGAGATTGGAAAATATAGAGACACAGATAAAGTTCATTACTCATCCTACTACCAGGGAGCCTCTGTTAGCATTTGGAAGCATATCTTTCCTATCACTTCCTGACTCATAATATCAAGGTCATCTGTACTACTCAGTTGTAACTTACTTTTATATGTGATGTACTTTGAAGGTTTTCCCCTCATAAATACTTTTCTGCAGTATAATTTTTATGGATACATCAGATTTCTTTTCTTTGAATTTCACTTAGTAAAGCTGTTTCCTATAGGGAGTGTTTAGGTTATTTACAGTTTTTTGCTAGTATGTCCTTTATATGTAAATATTTTAGCATATTTCTATTATACCCTTAGGATCAGCTCCTAGAAATATAGTCACTGGGTTTCAAGGTATGCACATATCTGTAAGTTTTCAGGTATATATTGACGAATCACCTTCCTTGCTACCTGAATATCATCCTGTTTTAAATAAACTTTGCTAATAGGTGAAAATGCTAGCTCAGTAATACTTTCAGCATAAGTTTTGCAAACAAAACCAAGAAGTAGTAAGTTTTAGAGGACACTTGAAAGTTTGTTGATTTAATGTCAACTCAGTTGCATAATTAGGAAGTGCAAGTCTACCTATGTTACCCAGCTATCTACTGTTTTTCTCTCTTTAAATCTTTAGGAAGAGAACTTTGGAAGAAAGGACCATCTTTGCAACAGGTAGATCTTAATTTTAATTTTAAAATTGCATCTGTTGTGCACTTTGAAGTGCTTCATAAAGCTAGTTAATGCCACAGAGAGCTGTTCTGGGTCTCACACCTTCTGTCTTCAGTCAGTTATAAGTATATATAGAATCCGGGTGTTAAGTTCACAACGTCCCATTAAGGTTCTGTCAGTCAGCCTGGGAAAATGGATCTTAATTACAGAGCCATATCCAGTGGGAAGCAGCCTCCTGATCAGGGCCTTGAACACCCAGCCTTTTCACAGTGTACCGTGTGGGGATTCTTACATGATGAAATTTGGTGCAGCAGATCATAGGCAGTTTTTCCCAATTCTCCCATACAGAGCCATATCATGCACTGTTACGGGAGAATTCTTCCAATGCAACAAGAAATGAAGAAAACAGAATTCAAAGTTGATTACATATTGTGATTCAGATATCACTGCTAGCATTTTTATTTCTTCTTTATGTCTTTTTTTTTGTGTACTTAATTGACTTTAAAAAATAATGTAATACGTGAAACAATTCATACTTTGTACTAATTTTATTAACATCACATTTAACCCTGGTTTTGCATCCCAGTTTGACTAAATGTCTTCTGTTTTCCTCTCGTCTCTTCAAGCTAAAGTGGGGTTGGTTTACGGCACTCTGGCTCCCAAGCTAGTGTAGGCAGCTTTCCTCTTCCGCTGGCTGTTCCCTTCCAGGCTGTCAGCTTTTCTGTAGGGAGAGGAACCCGGCACTTCCAAACCCCGGAGAGGAAGGAATCAGGTACCTTCTGAGCACGTCTCATCCTCATTCTGCATCACTTCTATCTCAAAGTTGTTTGAAGGCTTGTTTTCCTTTTCTGTCCATCAGAATTAAGTGGTGCATTCACGCATGGGTCATGTCTGCTGGTACTTCTCTTTCCCGTCTGGACAGGTGTTTTCAAGCTCCTAATCCTGTTCCTCAGACATCCTAAGTGGAGTAGCGTGAAATAAAGTGTACACTGTTACGTCTGTACCAGCCATCTCCCAGAGAATCAGAGGAAAATGAGTTCTGAAATGTACAGATACTTAGGATGAAGAATTATTAAATATTGTAATGGGAATGGTACTTTGCTCAGGGCTCTAGGAATTAACTAAGTGATGTCAGGAGTTACTATTCTACAGGGAATAGCAGGACTCCTAATTACTGTGTTTCTATTATTTATTAAATATACTTATAGAATACCTGCTGTAAATAGGATTTATTCTTATACTAAGGGCCATGTAATCCCTATTATCAAGAAGACTGCAATACGGTTGTGAAATCAAGACTTGGTTGTTTGCTCAGCAAATAATCACTGAACATCTGCAATGTACCAGTTGTATCCTAAGCGCTGGGATACTGTAGCATACACAGTTCCTGCTTTCAGGAAGCTTCCCTGCCTATAATCAAAGCTGGGGCTGTAGCTCAGTGGTGCAACATTTGCCTGGCCTGCACAAGGCCCTGCTTCAATCCCCAGTACTGCAGAAACAAACACTGAGCAATACACAAATGAATATTTAACTTCCTAGTAGATGTTACCAAGAAAAACAGGACTGAGGGATGCAGAGGGGGAGGGTGGGGGCCTGTGGGAGAAGCCTCATGGACAGAGAGAAGGGCAGATTCCCCAGCCCTTGATGAGGGAGCATATTTAGCTGTCCCTGGGGTCATGTGCACATGCTGGAGGAGGCAGAAGAGACTGATAAAGTAGTCAGGTGACCGCTTAAGGACCTGTGTGGTGAAGACACAAGCAGAAGGCAGGATGCAGCCCCCAGTCAGCGCTGCAGTCAGTCACTGTCTCAGGGAGACCGGAGGGAATAGCAGGTTTTTCAGTGTGCGGAGAAGGCTTTGTGGGGCTGGGGTGAGGGGTTCCTCAGTGGTAGGGCACTTGCCTAGCATGTGCCAGGCCCTGGCTCAATCCTCAGCACCTCAGAAAGGTAAAAGAAGGCTTTGATAGGAAGGGGGGTCTTCGTGGATGGCGTTGACATTGTGTCTCAGCAAGGTGGGTGGTGAGTGGAGGCAGTGGGTGAGGATTTAACATGACAACGATAAGGGATGAAAGTGGTTTGATGAAGTTAGCTAGGGGCAGACCACAGATTCTGCCTGAAGAGCAGTCCCTTGGTAGGAGGAAGGAGCTGGAATGTAGTTTGGACCAGATTGTGGCGACAGGAGATCTTTTTCCTCTGGGGCCTATCCCTCCAGTTCTAGATCCAGACGCATTAGAATGATGCTTTAAAAACTTTGTTAAAAGTCAACAAGTAATATGAAATATTAAAAAAATTTCTTGGAGAATTAAAGCAGCACCTTAAAAAATTCAAGGAGAGAGATAGCTTTCAAAATAAATCATTGTGCAAGCTTAAACACTGATCTAGGTACAAAAAATGGCCGAGCGTGGTGGTACACTATAAATCCAGCACTCGGGAGGCTGAGGCAGGAGGATCATTGCAAGTTCAAGATCACCCTGGGCTACAAAGTGAGCTCAAGGCCAGCCTGAACTGCATAGCAAGACTCTGTCTCAAGAAGACTAAAAAAAAAATCATTTCCTTGTCTAGTCACTGTGTTGCATTTTTGTTAGCACAATTCTGTGAACTGGAATAAAGTTTCAAGACAGCCAGAAGGTGTACAAAAAGAGAACATATCTCCCACCAAGTTATTTGGAGACCTGTTGTGTAAAGAAGATTGTCTTTTCCTTACCGTGTCTCTCTTGTTTTAGCAGTGTAGAGAAGTAAATAATCTCCATATTGTCTTTCAAACTTAATGTGACTTCCTCTTCCCCATCCTTTGTGTTTAAAACTAAATTCTTCCTTTGGGAGTGGTAGGTGACACTTTATACTACAACTTCCATTTTATGTCTAGTACAAAAGTTTCTTATCGAAACTTTGTAACATTAGGTAAAATAAATCTTGAACAAGTTTAGAAAATTTGATTAGTGTTTTGAAAGGAATTATACTTGATTTATTTAAGCCTATATCCTTGAAGATGCTTCGCATTTGGGGGATTGAAAAGGAAACACTGCCACCTTGTGTTACATAAAGCAAAACTCAATGTTGGATGAACTGCGAAGCACTGAGTGGGTGTGTTGCGTACTGAAAGTATAGTGCTTCCCTGTATTCTTATACTCGTTAACCCACCTTTCTTTATGTTTTCCCAAAGCGGAATTTGACACATGTGCAAGATGAAGTCAGCATGAAATCCAGTCAGAGGGAGCATCAGAACATTCAGGTAAAGGGAAAAATCAATTGGTATCTCCCTTTAAAAAGAATTCCAGAGGTCTTGTAGTGGAAGGAGAGGACAGGGAGCAAGGGAGCAGGTGACATGAGCAGGGAGGCTGGCGATGGTCGAGACTATTTGCTTGCACGGTCCCTCCTATAAGAATTGACTTCTTGCGAACCCTAGGGTCAGTATTACGGAGTTAAAGTATATAACATTGGAGGCGTGGTGTAGAACATATTATTTTAAAGTATATCAGGGAAAAAAGGCATTTAGCTTAACAATTTCATCTATAACTCTGTTGATGTAAATGTATTTTCGTGATATAAACCATGCCTTTATGTTCATTTGGGAAAACTAAGTAGGTGATACAGGTAACGTTAATGTCAATAAAATTAAACTTTTTCTTAAAGTATTTCTGATTAAGAAAAATGATTTTGTTAAACTGATCACACAGTGCTTTTCACCTTTTAGGTTGGTCAGTTATCTAAAAGTAATTATTAGGTGAGTTTTGTTGGAACAGGAATCTGTGATTAGTCTATGACTAAAACATCATTAAGTCCTAAATTAATTAGCTGCTTTCTTTTTTTTTTTTGGTTTTTCTCCAGTACCGGGAACCGAACTCACGACCTTGCGCTTGCCAGGCAGGCGCTTTGCCGCTGAGCTAAATCCCCAGCCCAGCTGCTTTCAATATGGTAGCATGAAAGCATTTTATTTGGCTTTTGTGATTTCTTATGTAGTGTTAAGGACCTGAGCTGTCACTTTAAATAGGAGCCTCTACTATTTTATCAGAGCCCTGAAATGGCGGGTAGTTTAATGGAAGCCTTAGAATACTGTCATAAACTTGGGATGGCTTAAGCAAAAGTTAAAATGGTATGTTCTTCCACTATTTTTGATTTTCAGGTGTTGCTTTTATTTATTGGAATCATAATTATTTGCTCTCTTTGCAAATATTTGTATTTAATAGATATCATAGGACAGTGATTTTATTACCGATCTTTAGATTTTCAGTCATTTGATTGTCATTGAAATGACTGTATCATAAAAAAAGGTTTTCTATTTCAGTTCCATACTAGTTATTTCTAAAAACCACACCTCTTTCTTTAGTTACCCTATTTCTTGTTTGCCAATGTGTACTTTCTAAAAATCAATGTATAATGCAAACATGCTTTGTTCATTGATAACCAAATGATGTGATGCCTTAAAGTAAACTCAATACTTTCAGAAACTACTGTATCATATGTACTTAAAACTGTTTCGTATATGTATATATCTATATATGATAGCGAATTGCTTTTAAAAGTTTCTTTTAGCAGGGCAAAGTGGCATATACTGAAAATACCACTTGGAAGGCTGAGGCAGAGTGATCACAAGTTCAAGGCCAGCCTGGATAACTGAACCATTTAGTGAGACTGTGTTTCAAATAAAAATAAAAAAACAAAGAGTTGGGGTTGTACTTCAGTGCAGAGGCTCTAGGTTAAATCCCCACTACTGTAAAAAAGAATTTTTTCTATAAGATTTGCTCTTTAGTATTGTCTGTTTTCTTTATTACTAAGGATTTGGAGGTTGAAAATGAAGATTTGAAAGAGAGGTTGAGGAAAATTCAGCAAGAACAAAGAATTCTATTGGATAAAGTCAATGGTCTACAGTTACAGCTGAATGAGGTAAATAATCTGCATAATTAAAAACTTCAAAGACTGTTTTACTACCTATAATCATCAACAGGTATCATCAATTCTTTAAAGCACATTTTATCATGAGAATGGCTTGGTCCAGTTGTATCATCTTGCAGTTTAAGTTCTGAGTGGAGATGCCGTACCCAGGCATAGCCCTTCCAGTCACCTCCTTAATTCTCTACTCTTGAACCTGAACAGAAATTGGGTGCCACATATACAAGGAGAGCTTCCATCGTGGCAGGTAGAGACCGAACAAACACAGGAAAAACTCACAAGTGGATTTTGCAGGGAAAGAAATTTTTAAAAAAAACTGCCTATAATTAATATCTTCAATGAGATACAGTATATCATGGCTATGAATTAAGCACAAGATGCTTCTAAAAGGGAAATTCTGATATCAGAAATAAAGCTGGGAAAATTCCCTGAAAGAGAAAAGGCTTGGCAAATAAAAAAAGTAGGAAGATTAAAAAGCATACTAAGTGGTCTGAATAATAGTTGTTCCAGGAAGAGAGAAGAGTGGGGGAAAAAATCATTAATAAAGGAACTCAAGAAAACTTCCCAGAGGGGCTGGGGATTTAGCCCAGCACCACAGCGCCTGCCTGGCAAGCGCAAGGTCGTGAGTTCAGTTCCTGGTACCGGAAACCACCCTCCCCCCACAAAAAAGAAAACTTCCCAGAATTGAGAGAAATAGCTTTTCCATGTAGAAAGGACCCACCATTGATGAAACCCGCAATCATTGTCAAACTTGAAATAAACGAGGACAGAGAAGATCTGCAAATGTCCCTACCACTCACCCAAAAAGGTCAGGTCACATCAGAAATCAGAGTGGCTTTGAATCTCTCAGCTGTGAGACTGGGAATGGGAAGACAGTGGAGCAGTGCCCTCACAATTCTGATGGAAAAAAAGTTCACACTAGGATTTGATAGCCAACCAAATATCCAACCAAAGGAGAGGATAGAATAAAGATAATTTCTGACCCACAACGTATATTAGTTGTTTTACTAACGTATAGTGAGTTGCCATCACACGTAAAAGCTTAAGGCAGCGCATGTTTATTATTCTGTACACTTCCCGGAGATGGTTTAGCGTGGTGGTTTCAGCTTCAGGTCCCTCGTTAGGTTGCAGCCAGGCACTTGCCTGGGCTGCAGGATCTGAAGGGCTAAAGGATCTCTGCTAAGCTTTCTGATGTGACTGTGTCAAGGGGCTGTCATTGCTTGTCACAAGGCTTACCAAAGGATGGATCATGCTTTAACAGCTTTGAGCGAAAGTAAACAGTTTTAACACATATATTTAACTCTACACTTTAGAAATACAGTATATACATACCTTTCAAGTAAGTATACGAGGATAGTGGTACAGACGTTCATTTTATTGTGCTCTACGTAATACTTAAATACTGAAAAGTGACACTATACTATATGCATGTATATGCATATAGTGTGTATATATATATGTGTGTGTATGTATATATACATATAATATTTCACAATAAAAAAGTAGTACCAAATAGGCAATTATTGATTTAGGTGTGTGCTAATAAAGGACTGAACTGTAATTGAGGCCATGGAAGTGAAGAGGAGGCCGCAGTAAACAGAACGAAGAACAAATAGAACTTGGAGATTCTTTTGACTCAAAGAATCACAAGTTCTTCTGAAACTAGAGAGAGGAATAAACAGCAACTCAGGCAACGGACTTGGTACCCGGAGACATGTTCTTCTCACATCCTTGTCCCCAGTCCTAAAGACATGTACTAGTCTTTTAAAAAGCTGTTTGCCAAGCTCATGCATTTTAAAATAAATTTTCAAGAATTAAAATGTCTTTCTGCTTCTTCCATTTAGGAAGTAATGGTTGCTGACGATCTGGAAAGTGAGGTAGGATGATGAATTTAATTTTAAAGCTATTTTGTAAATTGAGAATGATATTGCAATAACAGTTGAAGCACTGGATTGAGATGGAGACCATGATTCTGTGTCTAGTTATTGCTTTCAAGGAAACACAAAAGCTATACATGACTGCAAAATTGTTTGAGTATAGTTTTCTGTGAAAATATGAAAAAGTCTAAGCTATGTGAAGAAAATGTGTGAAAATAGTGACTTAAAGCAGTAAAACGTGAATTTTTATAATAGTGTTTGTATATATTATTTGTATAATTATACACATTAGCAACTCTACTAATAATTAAAATCCACCAGTTTGGAGAACTCATTAATTCCGGCCCTCAGAGTAATTCCAGCTCACATTTTTAACTCTATTTCAAGCGCAGGGAGATTTTACTTTGTTTTTATTCCTTTCCCTTTCAGAGAGAAAAGCTGAAGTCCCTTTTGGCAGCTAAAGAAAAGCAACATGAAGAAAGTTTAAGAACCATTGAAGCTCTGAAAAATCGATTTAAGTATTTAGAGGTATAGAAAGCTTAAATTATTCCAATAATTTACAGGGGGAGAATGAAGGGCGTGGTGTCAGAGTTGAATGTGAATTCTGTCTGTTCTTTACAGTGTGGCTCGGGTAGCTCATTTAAGTCTTTTCCTGTTCCGCACAGCGTTGTAAAGGTTCACTGAGATCCTGTCAGTTAGCTAACGTGTAGCTGACAGTCCTGTCTCAGTTTCTTGTCCCTAACCTTCGCGTCCATTCTCCTCTATTGAGAGCTTCAGGTTTTGAGCTGTGTGTTTGCATTGACTGTGCTGGCCGTGATAGAGAGCATCACCTAGAGGGGGGTGTGTCCAGAGTTACCTGGGGAAGGACCGTGTCCATGTGGGTTAAGCAGAACACTTGGGTGAGGGCTGTGTGTCAGTACAGCTCAGATCGTAGGCTCGCCTTTGATGGAATCACTTATAGTTTTTCCAAGCCATATTTTTTTCACCTATTTGTTGAAATGCAATCGACATTAAAAAGTACTCATGTTAAAAGTGACTAAGTTGGTGAATTCTCACAAGCTGAACTCACCCAGATCAAGGAACAGGACGTCAGCAGCACCCAGAAATCTCCCTAACGCTCCCCTTTCGTCACTACCCGCTCTCCCCACTGGCAGTGTAGTTACTCTGACTTTTAATGGCATAGATTTATTTAGCAAGTCCATAGCGTGTGTAAGTGTCACTCAGCACTGGGGGCACAGGGGAAAGTGGCTGATTCTTACTGAGGACCACAACTCCAATGTACATTTTTAAAAGTGCCTTAGTCCATTTGTGCCTCTGCAACAAAATACCTGAGGCTGGATGACCTACCAGAAATCCGTTTCCCACAGTTATGGGGCCGGTATTCCGTGTCTGCTGAGCACCTCTGGCTAAACCTTCTTCACCCGATGCGAGGGCCAAGTGCCGAGCTCTCACTTGGCAAAAGGCTAAAGGGCAGAAAGGGGCTGGGCTCGCTCTCTACAGCTCTCTCCAAAGAGGCACTTGTTTCTTCAGGGAGCAGAGTCTTTGAGACTTAATCATTTCCCTCCAGGCCCCGCTCCTTAATTCCACCACAAAAGGAAATCAGTTTCAGCACATTTTGGGGGATATGCAGAAGGTAACAAAAAGTAACTTTTCCTGTAAATAAAAATTGCAGTTATGAAAAACAATGTAAAGTAGGGGTGAATTTCACAGGTGTAATGTTGCATGAAAGAAATCAGACACAAAGCCTGCACAGTCCCTAACGCTACACTGCTCCATTAGTCCAGCTCCATTGCATGGGCCCCATCGGCCCATAAAGCAGTATGAGGTGTTTAGACCCCTGGGTGAGGCCTTCTGGCTGGGTGGGGTGTGAGAAACTTCTAGGCTGCAGTGAACGTTGTGTACCTTGGTCTGGGTTGTGATCACACAAGATGAACATGTGCAGAAAGTGTGTACTGTAACCACTGCACTTGAGTGCAGCTGCGTTATACCTTGGTGCATTTTTTTAAATGACAGCAAAAGTGTTCTGTATTGATGGCTACAGTCCAAAGATTATTCAGAAAGAGTTTTATACACTAAAGAATGCTGTAACTGCAGTGGCTTCTGTCTTTTCGCATTTGGAGGCTCTTTTTTAAGGTCATCTGGAATGCAGTAATGCCCAACATTGACATGTTACAGACCCTGTGTCGGGAACTATACACACGGCAGTAAACGCAGCAGCCTTGTGGGATAGGTGTCATTGTAGCTGCACTTTATGTGCAAGGAGGCTGAAGAAGAGAGAGGGTCACCCGGGGAGGAGTTCACAGACTAAAGTCCAGAACCGGAACTTTCGCCCAGGCATCTGGCTTCTTGGTGCTCTTTGTGTTCTCACCTAGTTTTCCAACTGGAATAGCTTAGATGAGAAAATACAAGTGTATAGACAGGGCCTGTGAGGTATTCGTCAATCTGACACCTGTAATTTGGGTAGTAGTCACATATTACTTCTTAGGAGGTAAAATCTCTCTGTATGTCCTCTGAATATGATGTTTTTCTGTAGCTTTTGACAAACTCAAATTTGTCAAATTTATAACTTTCAGCAAAGTCAATTATGACCTATAACTTATTAAAATTACACAAAAGTAACTTATTACAAACCAGTATATATTTATTTTCTAAAAATTAGAAGATACAGATAAACTAAAAGCAGAAAATAGATACTTTCTGGGTGTAATGGCACATGTCTGTAATCCCAGCATTTGGGAGGCTGAGGCAGGAGGATTGTCATGAGTTCCTGGCCAGCTTTGGCTACATGGTGAGTTCAAAGACTAGCCTTGGCTACATAGCCAGATCCTGTCTTAGGGGGAAAAAAAGACACCTGCAATAGTACCGTTAGCACCTACGAATATCGTTTCCATCCTTTGTGTATTACAATTCATTCAACAGGTAGGATCATATTGTACTTCGTGTCTTATATTGTTTCTTGTTCTATGTAACGGAGACATGTTCCTCAGTTAGTATATATTGATTGTGATGAATTTTCATACTCAGAACGATTGTTCTACTTTCAAAAAGAAATTACAGGACCTACTTTTTATGCATTCCAGCATTTGTGAAAGCTGAAGATGACTTGAATACCCATTATGATATCATGTCACCCGCTTAGGGGTGTAGCTTAATAGTAGAGTCCCCCGAATTCATTCCCAAGGACCACACACATGCACACAACAGTACCAGCAACAGTGAAAACCTTCGTCAGTCACCGACAGTATCACTGAGTTATATGTAATCCTTGATGTGTGGGTATTTCCCCTATGTTTATAGAAAAAATACAGGGAAATACAGCTGTTTTAGAATGAGGCTAATTTTATGTAGAATTCATATATTCGTTTTCATTTGAGAAATGCAGGAAAGATAATAAAACCAGGTTACACATTTTGAACTTCTTGTGTGCACAGTTACCCCCCCAAACACACATACGTGTATAAGACTATTTCATAAGTTATTGGAAATTCTAATATTAAATATTACGTAGAACCAAGAGCTTACCTATGCTTATGGATATTTTTCTATATACTTGGGCTGCTGAGATTTAATGGAGGTGGCATTAACCTAGCTACAAACCTCTAGACTGCTTTATCCAGGTCACCTAGCTCCAGGTGTGCCATGTAGTTATTAGTGCTACACCGAAGGACATGAACTACACTCACATACCCCTGTATATTAGATTCTTTGTGTTCTTACTTGGGAAAAGAGCAGTGCACATGTATTTTAGTTGTGAGCATCCAAATTGTCTCTGCTACTCTCGTTTTACCAACTGATGCATTGACAGGTTTATCGCGGTTTGTAGGCTTTTCTCTCAGATCCATTTCCTGCGCTCTGCCTCCTTTTGCCTTCAGAAGTGGTCAGAGTTCTGTAAATTCTGAAAGACAGAACTATGCTAATTCTTGCAGTTAGTGGGAAGGGGTTCCTGCTCCCAATAGTGGCAAGGTAAAAGGAATCCTCGATGGGAATGTGGCACTTCCTTTTTTTTGAGGCAGAACAGTAGCAAATACTAGTACTACACGTTTTTTCAGTTGCTTGGAGGCTCACTTTTTTTTTCATCAGTGTAATAAAGGTTTATCTTGAAGTGCTTGGCAGCTTTTATTAAAATGCTTAGTTGAAGTAGTTTATAGATACATCATTTCACAAAATGAAGCAGCGTTCACCTGAAATGTGTTCCTGTATGTTTCTGGTTTCAGAGTGATCATTTAGGATCAGGAAGTCACTTCAGTAACCGTAAGTATAAAAGCATGGATGATCATTATGGGTCACCCAGTTGAAACAAGAAAGAATATTCATGCCTGTTTACCTGGCCATACGTAAATCTGCTGCTGCTGCTTACTGTGTACCTCAACAGATGGAGCTAGAGAGGGGTTCAGATGAATGCTGTGGGCTCTAGCATGAAACCTGGTAGTCACCTTTCCCCCGGCTTTTCGCACCACCTATAATTTAAAACTGTAAATGGTATGAGTTACCACATTTGCCTTGTTGATTAGTATACATTCATCTCATGATACTGAGGGTTTGTTTTTTTCTAGAAAGAAACAGTTTTCTGATTTTGAGAAGTCAATCTCAATGCTGATAAGTATTTTATAATTACAAGTTCCATAAACAACTGTTTGTTATTTTAGGGCCATACATAATTAGTCTTCACTTCTGTTTCTTCTCTAATTTTATGAATTTTTTCTACAAAAATCTGATTTTTTTGCTTCTTAGTTGAGTATTAAACTATACTCGAGCTAAGTACAACAGTAGTATTTATCCTATACAGTTCAAAGAAATTTTTTTTGATTATATATTTTCTAATAACCGTGTAACCTATTTAACCTAACCAATTTAGTATCTATTGTTCACTAGGCTATGGATACTTCCCTTATATTTATAGAAACAGGAAAAGGTGTGGCTATTTTAGATCCATGTTAGCTCAAGAATAATTTTATGTTGTACTTCCCGCTTTTAATTGGATTATAAAGAAAAGGAAATAATAACCAAGTTAGTGGTTACCCTAAGCTGGTGTGGATATTTAAGTTAAGATGTCGTTTATTTGGACTTATTTAGGAAAAGAAGATGTGCTCAAACAAGGTCCAATGTATATGATGGAATCTCAGGTAATACTTTTTTAATTTTAAAAAACATTTAAAGAAAACATTTGTATCTTTATGAAGAGAGGAAGCAGCATTGCATATTTACTAAGTACGGATACAGTGAGTAAAATCTTCATTACTGGAGTTTATCTTGTTCTCTGGAGGTTACTGAAAGCAGACGCTGCTGTCCTGGTGCGCGCTGCAGTGTCTGCGATGGCAGTGGCTTTGGTAGTAAGCCTCTGTTCTTCACAGTGACTGCAGCTCATCCTCTTCACCCATATAGCAGGGCACATAGGTATGAGTAATTAAAAGGTCCTTGGCTCGGGCACACAAATGTATTTTTCCCTGCAATTACATGTATATTCTGTGTTTTAGAAGTTCACATCAAAATAAAGTTTCTGAGGGGTACTGTCTGATTTGCTTACCTATTTATCTGTCCCTATTTTATTTTTCAGTAGGTACAAGGTTCACATTTCTAGTGCCTTCTGTAGCCTGCAGAACTGATATGTATTTGGAGTGTAAAGGCTTTTTTACGTTCTGACCTCTGCAGGCAGAATGGGGAGGCCTAGATAATGTGGAAGGTATCTGTAAGATGAAGAATTCTGAGATTCTAAGTAGAGAGAACGGTTTTCAGCTAACCAGTGCCAAAGATTAGATAAATGTTTGATTGTAGGAAAATAAACATGGAAATTGTGAAGCTGTGTAGTTTCTTGGCAAACTGCAGTAGCCTTAAACTGAAAATAAAATTGATAAATTGAAGAAGACTGTAGAAGGAAACCAGGGCGAGGAGATTATTCCATGTTGTCATGTTTCTCTTGATTCAGAGGAAGGTAGTTTGTATTGAACCAAATAATCATAAAACTTGCCCATTGAAATCATAGGATGTCCTCATGGCATAGTGCTTTTATCAATGAACTTGTACTTATAAAGAGCCCTTATTGTAATAAGCTCAATGGGGCAATAAAGAGCTAAGTTTAGTCTTTCATGATTGTGTGTTCTGCTACTTGAACTGTTTCATTCAAAAGTTTAATTGTACTTCTGGGGGCTTTTTTTTGGTCAGCATTTAATAGAGGAAGCAAGGTACTGTATTAATCTAGATTTGTACTAAGATTATGTGTTAAATTCTATCCTAAGAGAAGAAAACTTGTTTCTCTTTTTGAGAGCTAACTGACATTTTCTTAATAACTGTCATACTAGCTGGGGTTTACTTGAGTAGTATTTTTAATATTTAAGAAACGTTATGTTGGAGTTAACAGTGAAGGTATTCATTCACAAGCCATATACTTCATTAGAACATCAGTAATATATAATTCTATGAAATTTTTTGCATATTTTAAATTATAGTACTTCATATTGTAAATTGCAGTACTTATTTTTATTCAAGCATTCTGATAGCTTGCTTTAGAATTTGATATTCTAAGTACATTATATGCTGTAAACATAGAAATGGTAAATATGTTTTGATGAGGTTGGTACTCTTGTGTTATGGGTAGATATTATCAAGAGGACAGAAAGGAAAGTGAGTCCAGATGCCACAGCTACTTTTCTTCTTTGTTCTGCCAGAAATAGACTTAAGTGAACAGATCTCAAAATGTTAAGAAACTTATACCTAGAAATGTTTTTCTTGCCACAAAAATCAGTACTATGATTATTTTTTTTCCATTGGCCGACGCTGGAAACCTTTGACTCCGGGTAAGGGAGAAACTTTATATATATTTGACAAATAGTGAGTGTCTCCCTCAGGCTTTTGTGATTGATGTCACTTCTTCCTTTTCAGTGCACTTCCCCTGGACTGCCAGCCCACATGCAAAGTAGGTCTATGCTAAGACCCCTGGAGGTATCACTACCCAGTCAAAGCTCACACTCAGAAAACGAGATTTTAAAGAAAGAGCTAGAAGCAATGCGAACTTTCTGTGACTCAGCAAAACAAGACCGGCTCAAACTCCAAAATGAACTGGCGCACAAGGTGGCAGAATGCAAAGCTTTAGCTTTAGAATGTGAAAGAGTCAAGGAGGACTCCGATGAGCAGATAAAGCAGTTAGAAGATGCCTTAAAAGATGTGCAGAAGCGGATGTATGAGTCAGAAGGCAAAGTGAAGCAAATGCAGACCCATTTCCTTGCCCTTAAGGAGCACCTGACAAGTGAAGCGGCCACAGGAAACCACAGAGTCATGGAGGAGCTGAAGGACCAGTTGAAAGACATGAAAGCAAAATACGAAGGCGCCTCAGCAGAAGTGGGAAAACTACGAAACCAAATCAAGCAAAATGAGATGTTAGTGGAAGAGTTTAAGAGGGATGAAGGCAGGCTGGTGGAGGAAAAGAAACGATTGCAGAAGGAATTTAGTATGTGCGAAATGGAGCGGGAAAAGAAAGGAAGGAAGGTCGTGGAGATGGAAGGGCAGTTAAAAGAATTGTTAGCCAAGGTGGCCCTGTCCATCCCAACCGAGAAGTTTGAGAACATGAAGAGCTTACTATCAAATGAAGTGAACGAGAAAGCAAAGAAGCTAGTAGAGATGGAAAGGGAGTATGAGCGATCACTTAGTGAAATTCGGCAGTTAAAGAGAGAGCTCGAGAATGTCAGGGCCAGGCTCGCGCAGCAAGTCAGCCCGGAGGAACACGAGCAGCTCAAGGGCAGGCTAGAGCAAAAGTCCGGAGAGCTCGGGAGGAAGGTCACCGAGTTAACGCTGAAAAACCAGACTCTCCAAAAGGAGCTTGAGAAGGTTCATCTGGATAACAAGCTCCTCAGCCAGCAAGTGCATAACCTAAGCACGGAGATGAAAACTCATTACGTCCCTCTAAAAGTCAGTGAAGAAATGAAAAAGTCACATGATGTTAATATTGATGATTTGAATAAAAAGCTTTCAGAGGCAACACAGAAATATACAGAAAAGAAATCTGAAGTGGAGAAATTGTTGATGGAAAATGACAGGTTACGTAAGAACATTAACCGCCTGGAAACTGTGTTCATTCCTCCTGAGAAACATGAAAAAGAGATGATGGCCCTGAAATTCAATATTGTTGAACTTAAAAAACAGCTATCTGAACTTAATAAAAAATGTGGCGAAGATCAAGAGAAAATTCACGCACTCACATCTGAAAAGGCCAATTTGAAAAAGACGCTGAGTAACCAGTATGTGCCAGCCCAAACCCACGAAGAGATTAAAACTGCCCTGAGCAACACATTAGATAAGACCAGTAGAGAGTTGTCTGATGCAAAGAAGCGATTCGAAGACGTAAACCAGGAACTTGTAAAAATAAAAGACGAGAATGAAATATTAAAAAGAAACCTTGAAACCACTCAGAATCAAATCAAAGCCAAGTACATCAGCCTGGAGGAGCACGAGGGGAAGATGAGCGCCGTGAGTCAGAGCCTGCAGGAGGTGCGGGAGGCGAACGCTGCAGTTCTGGCCGACCACCGCCGGGGCCAGGAGGAGATCGCGTCGCTGCATGCTGAAATTAAAGCCCAGAAGAAGGAACTTGACACGATCCATGAGTGCATCAAACTAAAATACGCTCCCATCATCAGCTTTGAAGAGAGTGAGCGGAAATTCAAAGCAACCGAGAAAGAACTAAAAGAAAAGCTATCAGAGCAGACCCAGAAGTGCAGCGTCAGAGAAGAAGAAGTCAAGAAAAGCAAGCAAGAGAGTGAGAAGTTAAAGAGGGAGATCGGTAACCTGCAGAAAGAGTTAAAGGATAGGAATGTCCTCGTGGAGAATGCCCGTGACATGGAAAGGGTGCTGAGCAGGAAAGCAGAAGAGCTCAGCAAACAGTTAAAAGATCTGTCACAGAAGTACACTGACGTACAGGCCGAGAAGGAGACACTAGCAGAGGAAAAGGCCAGACAGACCTCTGAGATCCTTGCAGTACAAAGTCTTCTGCAAAATCAGCATGTTCCATTGGAACAGGTGGAGGCCCTGAAAAAATCTCTTAATGGCACCATTGAGAACTTGAAGGAAGAACTGAAGAATAAGCAGAAGTGCTTTGAGAAAGAGCAGCAGACAGTGAGCAAGCTGCAGCAGCTGCTGGAGAATCAAAAGAACTCTTCTGTGCCCCTGGCAGAACACCTGCAGGTTAAGGAAGCATTTGAGAAAGAGGTTGGCGTCATGAAAGCTAGCTTGAGGGAAAAGGAAGAAGAAAGCCAAAACAAAACCCAAGAGGTCTCCAAGCTTCAGACTGAAGTTCAGAATACTAAACAAGCGTTAAAAAAATTAGAGACTAGAGAGGTAGTTGATTTGTCTAAATATAAAGCAACGAAAAAGGACTTAGAGACCCAGGTTTCCAACCTAAATGAAAAATTGGCCAATCTGAACAGAAAGTATGATGAAGTGTGTGAAGAGGTCTTGCATGCCAAGAAGAAGAACTTAGCTACAAAAGATGAGAAGGAATTACTGCATTTCAGCATCGAGCAAGAAATCAAGGATCAGAAAGAACGATGCGATAAGTCCTTAACAACAATCACGGAGTTACAGAGAAGAATACAAGAATCTGCTAAACAAATCGAAGCCAAAGATAATAAGGTAGGCACAAAGTCGTGTGGGTGGCTCTGCCTCGGAAAGCCCAGAGCAGAATAGGGCTCTACCATAGCATCCAGCAGGCAGGTTGACTACTGGTGTACCAAAACCTGAATTGAAGAAGCACAAACAAAAATCAAGAGCATTTTCTCCATCTGTTCTTTCACCCGGTGTAGCCACGAATTGAAGAAAGATGGGGAGACTCAAGACTCACTTGCCTCATAAACGAGTAGTCCAAGTCCCGTGGGCTTATGACAGCTGAAGAATGGGGATGGAGAGGAGGAAAAAAGCCCATGTTCCTGTGCTGCCAAAAACCAGGCACCCCGGGAAGTGCCCATACCTGATCTTGATACTTCCCTGTAGCAGTGAACTAAGCAGTCCGTCTTTCATTCTTTTGGTACAATGTACAGAATAAGTATTCAACAATATTTTTGAAACTAGTAGTCACAGTTTATACTATGGCAATGAGACTGCAGTTTTACCCATTCAGAAGATAATTATTAAATGCCTCATGCCGGGTGCTGGGAATACAGTGGTGATAAAGGCAGATTCAGACCCAGCCCTTCTCAGTGGAGAGGTACAAATACTAACACCTGGCACGTCTTCCCATAAGACCCAGAATTGCAAACTTCTCACTGCATTTGCAAGGTCTTTAGGAATATAATATATAAGTTTACCAGCTAATTATAAATATGTACTTATACACATTGCCATTTATTGAACATGTGCTATGTATCAGACATATAATTAGGATTGTATTTGATTTTCTTAACTCTGAAAGATTTATCCCCTTTAACCAACAAGGAAATGAAAGACTCAGAAAAGTAAAGGCAATTTGCCAGTCTCATATGAGCCAGATCTGTCTGATTTCAAAGCCTATGCTTTTTTTTCTAAATAGCCTTCCTATTTTTTCTGTCTCAGTACAACAGAATAGTCTTAATACAACCCCTGAGAGGAAGAAGGCATGTAAGTTAATTCTAAATGCACAGTGTTACAGAGGACCCCCTTCCTTCCTGTGTTCCAAACCTTGCCTGGAAGATAGTTTATGTGCATTCACAGAGCCATACACATTATTTAGGAATAAGAAGACTAAATTCAGCTGAGTGTGGTGGCACACGCCTATAATCCCAGCACTCTGGAGGCTGAGGGAGGAGGATTGTTTTAAGTTTGAGGCCAGCCTGGGCTACAAAATGAGTTCAAGACCAGCTTAAACTACATAGTGAGATCCTGTCTCAGAAAGACGAAAAAAAAAATGTCTGAGTTCATGCCCAAATCAAAGGATGCATATATTCTTAGTTTGGTATTGCTTTTGTAAGAAATTTACTAGAAGGAATTTAATTAATGAAATGATACAAGTTTGTTGTTGATAAGAAGTTCGTGATATCCATACCTCCATTTTCCAGTATATAAAGTTTGTGTCTCAAATAATTGCTATGCAAGTATGTTCATTATCAATGAATAATATGTGCTTCTCCTGTGATTTCTTTTCTTTCGATAGATAACAGAACTGCTCAATGATGTAGAAAGACTAAAGCAGGCACTCAACGGCCTGTCCCAGCTCACATACACCAGCGGGAGCCCCACCAAGAGGCAGAGCCAGCTGGTGGACACCCTGCAGCACCAAGTGAAGGCCTTGCAGCAGCAGCTGGCTGTGAGTACTGGATGCCAGAGGCCTTGCGCTCAGAGGGGCCAGGACACCTTGGAGTGTGCGTGAAGCCTATTCAGAAGCCACTTGATTTGCAGCTCTGTTCATATCAAAGATGTAAACATTTTTACAAAAAGTTCCCTCTACTGGTGGAATGATGATGTTTATTTGGTGCCTAATTATATGCCAGGCCCTGCGTTCAACATTTGTACTTATTTTATGTCAAGACTTTATCATCACCACCCTACAAATCTGGTCTATTCCCTCTGTTTGGTCCTGAAAGAAACAAAGTCTAACATGAGGAAATAGATGCTTCAGTCTCAGAAGCATGGGAGGGGACTTAGTGTAGTGATAAGACGGGACGGGGCGCTTTTGTAGTCACCCACAGCATGAGTTCTGTCTGGGCAAGTTCATGGCAGTAGATGTAAACTAAAGCAGTAATTTCATATCACCTTGGATAAGTGGCACTGCTTTCATCATGAATGCTCCACACATTCCTTAGAAAAGTGTACACTGCTTCCTGTTACGGAATCCTGTGCCTGGTAGGGTCGGGTGATTTGTTCCAAGAAGAGTAGCAGGAGCCGTTTAGTGATGGTAATGCCACTGTGTTGTAGTGTCAGGCCTCAGGACGGTATTATCACAAGCCGCTGTGTGTTTGGAGCTGTGAATGCTGATATTCTGATCTGTGCATCTTTCTGCTTTTCTAGGATGCTGACAGGCAGCACCAAGAAGTAATTGCAATTTACCGGACACACCTTCTTAGTGCAGCACAGGTAAAGAACTATTGCTCTTTTGGGAAGGCTATTGTTTTAGAAAATACTGTAGTTTTTTTTTTTTTTTTCATCTTAAAGTAAATTTATGTGTGAGTGATGGATACTTAAAATAGCTGTACCCCTATAGCTGAGTGTGGTGGCACATGCCTGTAATCCTGGCACTTGAGAGGCTGAGGCAAGAGGATCAAACGTGAGTTCAAGGCTAGCCTGGACTACATAGCAAGACCCTGTCTGTAAAAAACAAAAACAATAAATAAATAAGTAAATAAATAAATAAAATAAGTAGCTATATCCCATATGCTTATTTAAAAATAATTGTGTTTCTTTTAATCATGGCTTGCATATTTCCCAGAAAAATTTACAAAGCTATGTGGCAACACAGCATCTTAAATTTAGTGTTGTCTCCATCTGCTTGTCACTCATTTTTTAGACAGTTTGGCAACATGCGATGGCAGCACGTTTTCATAGTGCTGCTGGCTAGCATTGATGCCTTGACATCCAGCAGGGCTGTCAGCTGCAGAGGGAGTGGAAAGGACTTCATGTGTATCTTGGTAGCAGAGGAGCATTGCTTTGAAATACAGAAAATGCTAGAAAAGTCTGAAAATGGCAAGCAGGCTATGCATAGAATTGTAATAGCTAGAGAAAAATTGGTCTGTTAAGAGATAATTGGTAATGTCTGTTGAGCGTTAAGCTTAGTGAAACATAAGATTACAAATTTCCTTCTTTAAGGGTGATAATGCTGTTTAAAAAAAAAAAAAAAGGCTAAGAAAATGTTTAACTTGTAAAGTCGTAGGAGCAGCATCTCCAAAATTCTCAGAATAGGTTTTTTAGGAAGATACAAATGTTAGAATGACAAGGGAGAGATAATAATAGGAATTATTTGGATTTGAAGTGTTGTAGACCTTGTTGTTCAAAAAAAAAAGAAAAAGAAAAGATTAGTGTTAAGCAGAAACTTCAAGGAATGACCATTTTTACAAGAGAGCTAGATAAAATAATAAAACAAATGATAACCAGTTTTCAGGGGGAGGTACCTGGGGATTGAACATAGGGCATCACCTTCCTGTGCTCTGCTATTGAGCTACATCCCTAGACTTAAACATCTTTTTACATTTTGAGGTAAGATCTCACTAACTTGCCTTGGCTGGCCTTGAACTGGTGAACCTCCTCTTTCAGGCTGCTAGGTAGCTGGGATTATGGGCATGCACCACTAGATCCAGTATTTTCTATGAAAAAATGATGGAGTGGAAGCTACTGAAAAAGAATAGTGCGAGCAGGTAGAAGATAGGCTGGGATTTGAAAGTGTATGGTAGTTATTAGAGAAAACTATAGGCAAAAACCAGGATAGGTAGTTTAGGAGGGCAAATAGTAGAAAAGAATAGAAAATCTATAGTATTAAGAGAGAATGAAAAACACTGGTATTGACTCATGGAAGAAGAGCTCGCTCTCACTGAAAGACACAACAAATAAATACCCTTTCTACTTTGAATAATTCACACTCCTGAAATCCGAAATTATTTTCTACTCAGTCCTAATGAAACATAACAAAAGCAATTGGCATCTGAAATAGTCTTGCCTTCTGGCATCCTGAAGTTAACTAAGAACTCAGTTTAGTCAGCTATGGCTAATGTTTGAAATTTAAACATTCTGCTGTTATAAAAACAGATTTTTGGAAGTAAAACTTTTTATATTAATAGAAACGTTGTGCCGAAACCTATGCATGTGCTCCAGCAAGAAGGAAGAAAAAAGGCTTGTATTTAGTCAACCTTTTGCCACTTTTAAAAATTTAAAGTATTTCATTTGAATTCATTGAAATATAAATGGCTACTGTGCTGTAAAAAGATGCTCAACCTAGTCAGTAATGGGGGATATGCAAATGAACGAGAGGTACCACTTTTTACATCTGGGATGGGCACCTGCGTAAGCAAGGTGAGAGTGCACTGAGTTGGCTAGAGCGTGTGGGAAAGACGTGTTTATACCTTGTTGGGTGGGAGTGTAAACTGTTATAATCTCTATAGAAGGACGTTTGTAGTACTTTGCACAATTAAAAATTGAGACTGCTTTTGACCCAGCAAGTTCTTCTCTGGGTTATCTGGCCATAAAGATTGGAAATATCATACATTGTTTGGGGAATGGGCAAAGAAATGTAATATATTCATATAATGGACTATTATACAAAAATTAAAGTAATTACATAGCTCTAGGGAAGAATAACTATGAAACTAAATAAAAAAGCAGATTACAAAATGATACATATTACATGACCTTGTTTATATAGAAAATATGAATGTGGGGATTTTTCCTCAGCTACTTCCTAATTAAACACAAAGACAATCTCAGCAACAGCAGCAACAGCAGAATTCATTGGTTTGTTTTGTTCATGTACAATTTATGCTCTCTAACCATCAGAGCCATTATTGGAGGCTGGGAGAGAAGAAGAGAGAGAGAGGGAGCGGGGTTTGTGCATTTGTTTTCTGGTGTGCACTACTTAGTAATTGGCTTTTTTCATTTTCATGCTAGAGCTATACTCCCTTTTCCAGTTATTTCCCATAGAATATCACCCTGATGTCATGAGGGTTTTGAATCGTAAGCAGTCGGGCCCCAGGATAAGGCCTTTGTCTTTTGAATTCTTGTGTAAGTAAAGATGACATGAGCTGTTTCTCGTCTTTGTTCCTTCTCCCAAGGGTCACATGGATGAAGATGTCCAGGCAGCCTTACTGCAGATCATACAGATGCGGCAGGGGCTGGTGTGCTAACGTCAGCACCTCCCGGCCCGCCTGCTTTGTCCTGCTGGTGCTGAGCATTTCCTATGCAACTCTCTGCCTCTTCTGGGCCTTACTTGGCTAGTATAATTAAAATAAAATATATTTTGTTCCATCAATAGGGTTTTTTTTTTTTTCAATTAGATGAGTATGTTACTGAGTTTTTCAGTATCAGTTCAAATCTTATGTTATTCTATACATGTTAATTTTGTAGCTAGGGAAACCACCTAACACTTTGTTTTTGATTGACTAACTACTTTTAAACCTTTGAGTCCCTAATGAAACATGCCATCTGAATGGGTCCATACAAAAAGGGGTCAGGCTGAAATAATTTAATGGTTTATTTCAGAAAAATTAATTCGGTTCATGGCCACGTTTAAGTGGATTAGAAGACCTTTCCAATCCTCAGTTGATCCTTGTGCCTAATGTAGTTTCAAGGAATGTTATGACTTGGCTGGCCAAGTTGTATCCTTATTGAGGGAACTTAATGCATGCCTTTGAATTCTGTTGGAGGTGGAAATGTGTTTTCTTCTTACACCAATAATTTTTGTGCCTTTTAAAGTAAATTTCTTTTCATAAATTCTTTTCAGTGCTAAATTACATTTAGATTAAAAACAGGCAGGGATGGAATATTTCAGGAATTTATAATGAGCTTGCCTCATTATCTCTATAACAGTATCTTAATTTTTTACTTTGTGGTGACTTTTCTTGCCACAGTATTTAGAGAACAATGATAAATGATATGTTAGATTTTTCAAAGTGTCAAAAACTTCAGATTTTTTTTAGCAATGACTGGCATTTGCTACTATTGTAAATCAAGTGCTCATTATACTTGTATCTTCCAAATGTTTCATACTTATTTGTAGGAAAGTTATACTAATGAGATTAATAATGTAAAATGCAGTTTTCCTGCAAAATTAGCGTTAGAGAATCAATTTTAGAAAACATCTTGAGGTTTTTGACAGAAGTGCAATAATATGGTAAAGTGTAAGAGTATATAGATAGCAAGAAAAGAATAAAATTGGATATGTTTATAGTAAATATTCCAATGTAATCAGCTATTTTTATTAACTTCATCTCATTAAGGAAAGTTTGTCTTGTTATTTTTACTAATATTTTGTTTACCATTCAGAATGAAAATTACTAATTTGTTAAGAAATAACTGAACAAATGGATCATTTCAGCTTAATTTTCTTAAATTGCAAAAAGTGCTTTAACAATATCTTTAAGCACCCAGAACCAGATTTTTTAAATCCCATATTTGTATAACAGGGGGAAAGGAACATCCCAATACTTTCTCACACCAAAGAATAAATCATCCTGTTTTTTCAGGGTAGAAACAATGGTGAAAAGTCAGAACTGGATTCATTTCTGATTCTCTAGGGAGATACATACAGTTGACATAAGCAATGTCTGATTTTTAAAATAATTCCATTTTCTGTGAGTTTTTGGTCACCTACTGAAGCTCAACAGCAGAGCAAATTCTAAAATGAACAGTCATGCTCAGCGTTGGGTTTTCCATAATAAAATGGGAAAGGAGCCTTATGTGTATTTTATTGTGTTTTGAACCATCAATAAAATGTTTTCTGTAGAATATTGTCTTGAACATCCTTATAAAACATTTGGAAGTTAAGCTAAGCCGTTTCATATCTTTGGAAAATTTGGAGTGGAAAATGACGGGGTCTACAGTATAGATGGTAATAATTATTTTTAGTTAACTATCCAGAACCCTCTTAAACGAATGCCATTGTCTCAACCACTTGCCTTTTGATATCAGAGGCAGAGATTTCATCTACAATGCTGGTGATTAAAACTTTTTAGTTAGTAAGCAAGTGGAGCATACACAATGGGTGATGCTTGTCTCTTTCAGCCTTGTGTGCAGAAACACTAGGAGATCTAAACTTACAGCCAAGGGAGAAAGGCCATCATCTGGGGCTGGGGATTTAGCTCAGTGGCACAGCGCCTGCCTGGCAAGCGCAAGGTCGTGAGTTTGATTCCCGGTACCAGAAAAAAAAAAAGAAAGGCAGTCGTCTAAGATATTGAAGGTCCTCTGGGAGATCTGTTATGATTGGATCCTTAGTTTTTTCTCTTATCATTCCTGCTTCCTTAGAAAAGCTTTTAACTGAGCATCATTGTTATGAAGAATTAGCTAGTAAAATCAAATATTCATCCAATGAGCTCTTTAAATTTTAATATCACAGTGACTTTAATCACAAGCTGTATCTGTATTGTTCTAAAATTCCACATGCATTTAGCTGAGTCATTGCTTTGGTTTGGCTCTCAGGTGTGCTAAATGGGAGGTGGTGTGACCTTAAGGAGGTGGGAGCTGGTGGAAGGAAGTTAGGTCATTGGAGGTTTGCCCTGAACGGGATGTTGGGACTCTGGTCCCTTCCCCTCCTCTCTCTTTGCTTCTTGGCTATTAGGAGGTAACTGGTTTCCTCTGCTACACACTTACATCCACCATGATGTGCTGCTTTGCTGCAGGCCCAGAAGCAATGGACCAAGAGACGAATGACAGAGACCAAAGCAAACCTTTCCTCTTTGTAAAGAAACGGAAAGTTGACAGATGTAGTCTTTCTCATGCCTTGTTTTTTGTTTAGTGCTCCCCTTAACTATGGCCAGTTTAAAATGTTATTTTGCATGCTTTGGCGCATTGCTGCTTTGAAAACGTTGCAGCTTTAGAACATCAGCACTCCCCTACCCCAGTCCTGGCTCTTACCAGCCTTTTTCCAATAAGGCCCTAAAATTGTTCTCATTCACCTGCTCCTTGCCTACCTGAATGGCTCGCGTTCTTCAGCTCACTTGTTTCAAAGTAGGAAAAGGACGAATCTCAAATTAATATTTGGTGTTCATGAAAACAGGCATCGGTGCTGACTACATATATGCCAGACTTCCTATTGCAGTTCTTGTGAGCTTCTCTTGACACCTGCTTCTCTGTGGTGGAAGAAAAGTACTTTTGGGGTGCAGGGGGAATGAACCCAGGGACTTGTGCTTGCAAAACACACACTGTGCCACTGAGGTACATCACCAGCCTGGAAGAAGAAAAGTACTTTTTACTGCTTCCTTATTTTCTTCATCACTGGATTCTGCAACCTTGTTGTGGTCTTTTTTCTTCTTACATATTCTCTATACCAAAGTAACAGCAGACCTCCTTCCACCAAAATATGGGTTGGAAGAGAATCGCCTGTGATCAACATGTGGAACACAGCTGAACATACTTGGCAGGGAAAAAGGAACCCCGATCTTACTCCTGGCTCTTCAACGTCATGAGTAATCTTCAGGGATGAGAGGGAAGCAACAGATGAATAAAGGCAGAGTTTGCACACACACACACACACACACACACAAATATAGATTGTGTGCTAAACACAAAATGAAAAGTAGGCATTTCTGCTCCCATTTTATTCAGTGAGGTCCCCAGCAAGACTGAATCAGGCTTTGCGGCTGGATTTCAACTCTTGTCTCATGTTCTGGTTTGGTTATTTAAAACAACCATCTAGACCATCCTTTCCAGGTAAATATTAACCTGCTTCTTAGCATGGATTCTGATTCTTACTGCATATATTGACCTTTGGCTCAAGTGAGTATGAATGTACAGATTAAAAAACAAAAAGCTCAAGCTGCAGCAGAAATGGCATTCGAACAAGACTCCCTGGGCAGTGAAAGTGCTTGTGCTTAGCATAATTGGGCGCGTGGTATCGCTTTTGCAGTAGAGGGTATTTTCATTATGTATGCCTGCATGCACAAACATGGGTGATGCATGAATTCAGCCAAAAGGGGAAGGTAACAGAAATGTCACATGTAAATAAAAAAGAGCCAAGACTTGCGAGGTTTGCTTCCCTGGTTATATATACATATGTAATTTAGTCACATGTGTATATATATCTATTTAAATGTGTATATATTCCATTCAGATATCAATAAAAAACAATGTCCCCTGTAATTGTTATCTGCCATCAAATTGTTGTGCTTAATAACCCTGATTTTTATTTTATATTTTAAGCAGATTTGTGATTTTTTTTTTTTCCTCCATGATAGCAGTCCTGGGAATATTTTGAATTCTGGAAAGAGTTTAGAGAGTTTATTGCCTTCTTAATAATTTAGAGCATCTATTGCTCTGCCAAGGCAGAAGATTAACATTTAATAGAAAAAATTATATATCTATAATTCAGTCACAGCTATTAGATCAGATGGATTTTACATTAAGTGAAAAAGATGTTGAGCATTTAAGGACCATTAAACTACAGGGCTCTTTTATTAGGTTTTAAGGCCTCCAAACCAGGGTCCTGCTGCGAAGAGTATTTATTTTACATATACAGAACACATTAAGGGTGGGGAAAGGGCACACATTTTAAAAGAAAATAGGCCATGAAAAAGTGTAATTTTCCACATTGTGAACAGCTACCGTACAGCTTCAGACTTATTTTATAATAATTAGTTTTATGCATCATTAGCTTTTTCAGAGGCTAGGAGAATAGAGTGAAGGCCATTTTACAAATGGTACCTGCAAGGAATCTAAGTAGCTGTGTCTCCTCTGTTGGGTTTGTACTTTGGCCATGTTTTGTACCAGGATCCTTAAGGTTGCTTATACCATCAAATATCTAAATGTAAAAATGCCTCCTCCAGAGGTTTTTAAAGACTAGAGACAAAGACCAAGAGAGGAGAAAGTCTAATCCAGTGAGTCTAGTGATTCTCTAGTGATTCCTCAGTTATCAAGGAAGACACTGGCCCTTGAGAAGAATTGCTTGGCTATAGGAGAGGGTCTGCACCATCTTTTGGATTACACACTCACAAATTTACATGGTTGGAACTAAAACATAACAATATCTTCAAATATGCTTATTTTTTTGAGGCAAGGTCTTGCTATGTAGTTCAGGCTGGACTTGAACTCTCTATAGCCCAGGCTGGCCTCGAACTCGTGGTATTTCTCCTGCCTCAGCTTCTCAAGTGCTGAGATTACAGGCGTGCATTACCACACCACGCTACTTTTAAAAAACTAGTTACACCATACTGCCCTCCCCATTCCTCCCTCCCAAGACTAGAAAGAGTTTGTGTAGGAGTATAAAAGCAAATAAACTCAGGAGGGGGTGGGAATGGAGTTAATGTAATGTGTAACTTTCTTCCCCTACAATGTCCAAACATTTTGTGATTTTTTTGTTGTTGCTATTCTAGGCAGTTTTTAATTGCCTCTGACTGAAGTGGCACCTTATGGGCTGCTTAGAAATTTTCTTCAGGATTTAAAAATGAAGCCGATTCATATTCAGAGTCTTCTTGCTAAAAATCTGTTAAACCAAAATAAAAATGACTGCTACTTAAAGTTCCCTGCTTTGTTGTTGCTGCATACAATTGTCTCATAGGAGTTGCAAGATTTTATTTATGCACAATTAAGAGTCATTCTTCTTTGGACAAATGGAGAGAGATGAACCATTTCAGGACTCCCAGTATAAAACCTGGGGATTAAAATACATCAGCCTCAGTCAAATAAATAGGAGCTGCTCTCTTGAGCTTGGAGGCCTTTTTTAAAAGTGAATTGTTCCAGTTGGCCTTAATCCCTTAGCAGTGTAGCTCCTCTGAAACCATCTTTATTCATTCACACCAATTGACACTTAAAAAAAATCCCCCAGCTACTGTTCCTCTAAGTCTAAATATATCTTTTAGAGTCAAATGTGTTTAAGAGGCTTTGCAATCTGATTATCCGCAATACTATTTGTCATCAATGTTTTTGGTGTACCGTAGCCAATCTTGTTATTATAACGTACATAGCCTGTTAGCAGCAGAGCCCAAAACATCACAGCAACGGGGAGGGATAACCTGAAGGAGGGCTTTCCTCCAACTCTATGCTGAGTCCTGGCACAGCTTGTATGGTTATGAGCATCAGGAAGAATTCTTTAATAAGCTCTTGCTCTGCTTCCAGACCCTTTTGGGCAAGCTCGGCCTCCGTGTTCTCTAAGTAGAGAGCAGTTACCAGGACAACAGAGAATTTGAGGAAGATTTAATTGTGATTTGATGTCTAACCAGAAGAAAGAGCTAGTGCCTTTAATTTATATTCTAGGTTCCCAAGCAAATGTCAGTGTGCATATTTATTATTCTTGCTCTACCTCATTACAAAAGGAATTTTAAGATGGTGTGCAATTGTTTCCCCTTAATATGAGAGAGGAGGAGGAGAACGGTAGGTACCAAAAGGGTAGGAAAAAAGCAGCAGCAGTTTTAGATCCAGAAAACACATTATGAAACAGCATCCTCTCTCGCTTCCTTTTCTGGAGCTGACCTCTGAACTTGCTATAATGAATGCAAGGATGAGGATACACGTACGTGGACAGCACCCTTCCAGAACACAGTTCTTTCAGAAACTGGCAAGTTGTCCCCCATGGGTATAGTGCGTCAGCTGGTCTGCTTCTCAGATCTCCCACTGCACGTGCCTTGGGGTCCACAGAGAACATCTTCCTGGACGTGATGGTGAGAATGCTGTTTTTAAACTTGGAATAATCTGTAGCCTAAGAGATGATTGCACATGAGTAGTAGTTATCTACTTTTAGGTCCATCTGGGTTGATGAGAGAAAAATCCATTTTATTTTCTCATCTAATTCTTGTCCCACAGACCTTTAAACAAATTTCTAGAGTGGATACCTGCCCCTAATATTTTTTTTTGCCTTCCTTTCTGCTCTCTTTTTCCATTACCTAATGTTCTTGCATTCAGGTTTCTTGTGTGCTTAAAAAGATTCTTTGCTTGGTGAAATTGTAGGTGGCCTCTGAAAAAAAACCTCTAGGCCCATGCATTGGGCAGTCTTGATTGTCAACTTGATTAGATTGAGAAAGAACCAGTAAGCTAGCAAAGCATACTTCTGGGTGTATTTGTGGGATTTTTCCAGAAATAATTGGCGTGTGGGACAGCAAAATGATAAAAGAGTACCACTCTGAAAAAGGGTGATGCTATCCAGTAGGGTGGAAGCCCAGACAGAACAAAAGCAGGAAAAGGAAGCCACCACTAGGTGCTGTCCTGTTCTCTCTGCCTCCCAGCTGCCATACCACGAGTTGCTTTGCTCTACTCAACACTCTACCATGATGCTCTGCTTGGCCATGGACCCAGAAGCAATGGAGCCAAATGACCATGGACTGAAGCCTCTGAAACCGTGAGCTAAAATAAACCCTTTCTTCTTTAAGCTGACTTTCTCACACGTTCAAAAAACCTACCACAAAACCTACCACAGCCCATTTGTGTACTTGTGAAATTCAGTGTTGGCAAAGAATTCTGCTAAGTCAAATTGGCAATTTTAAGACCTAAACAGGTGCCTCATCCTCTATCAAGCTTCCGGTGCGGTCTGATCACCCTGGCTTATCTTCAGGAATCTCCTTGAGTCAGTTTGTTCAGAATCTCCCTTACCCCTAGAGTTTTCTCTTAGTTATTTTCTATCCCTTGATTCTGCTCCTTGGCTGTAAATTCCCACTTGCCTGTGCCATGGTCAGGGTTGAGCCCCGTCTCTCTCACCAACCTGTCCCCTGTGTTGAATGAAATAGGTCAAACAAGAAGAACAAAATCTTTCTTACTGTGCGGTGCAAGTGTCATCAAATAATATTTTCTTTAGCATGACCGCAAGGAGCCATCTGCCCACTGTAGAAGTTGAAAGTGTCTCATCATTACTTTTTCCTGACCCAGCTGCTACTGGGATGCAAGCACATGACCCAAGCCAGGTCATTCCGCCAGTGGTGCTCTCAGTGTTGATGAGGGAACAAGGTAGGAGGTGGAGGTGACTTTCTGGTAGTAGGAATGGTTGAAATCGAGTTCTCAGTGCAGAGATGGTGGTGGCCCAAACATCAGCCCCTCCTACTTTCTGGGATAGCTGGTCTTTACTAGACAAACTTAGCAGGATGAAAAGCTTAGAAGTTTGTTTCTATTGCTGTAGCCTGTCTGGTTTTCTACCTTCTTTAGAATTCAGTGAGATACTGTTGTAGATTGACAACTGATGGGCAACTTATAACCCCCAGCTGAACTGAGTAAGTGTGGTGCTGGATGTGGGAGACCCATCAGGGGATTGTTGCCAGCAGTATAAGAGGCAGAATTGGAGAAGGAGAAGAAGGCTGTTGAGAGCTGGTAGAAGCTATAAGGAGCTGTTGGTTGTTTCGGAGGAGCTCGTCATGCTGGCTTTCCTGATGAACTTGGCTGTTTTCATCTTCCAAGGACCTCAGGACCTTGTTGGCACTGAGAATGGCTTTAGTTCACTTTGGGGGAGTTTTGGTCCTCACTTTGAGCATCTCTTCCTGGCTCTGGAGGGAAGATGGTGCACTGCCGGTCTCCTAGAGAAGCTTGCTGCATTGGCTTCCCTGATGGAAACTCAGCCATCTTGATCATCGGAGGAGCTCAGGACCTCACTGTTGCTGAGGATGGCCATGGTACCTTTTGGGGGAGTTCTGGTTCTTCTGAGTGTTCCTTCCTGGCTCCAGTGCAGATCCCTCAGCCTGCTAGTACAGATCCTTCATCCCGCTGGCACAGACTTCCTAGATTCCACCACTGACCTTTGGGCCTCCACAGTGCAGATCCTTGAAACAGGCCTGCATGAGATATTGTTATGGGCTCTGGGCTCCAAGTTGGATTCATGGGAGACACTATTATGAGCTCTAGGCCTTCAGCTGAACTCATGCAGGACATTTCTGTGTGATCCAGGCCCTTGACTAGTTTCCTTGGTCTTGATGTGTGGACAGATTTCCTGCACTCTTTTGTATATTATTCTTTGGGTGACTATTATAAATAATCTTACAAACTATGTGTCCTCTATTATAGTGTTCCCCTTGCAAAAATAAGCCCCAAACCAACACAGATACCAAGTACAGTGATACCTCAGTTCACAAACTTAATTTATTTTATGATTTGTGGGAAGATGGCCTCATTTGTCTTTGTGTGGGGAAGATGGCTGTGGTTATGTTTGTCCCCCAATATGGAGTTTGTGAAAGGAAGCAAAATGTTGTCGAACAGTTTTGTTGGAGAATCAAGTTGTGAACAGAAGTGCTTATGAACCAAGGATTACTGTATATCGTACGTAAAGTACTTGCCTTCTTAGAACAACCAGAACCAGTTTCTGTTGCTTACAGTTAAGAGCTTGGACTGACAAAATTTCCCCTTATGTCAAAGCAAAGTGTACAATTTAGAAAATTTTAGAACTATGGACAGGAAAATGGAAGAAATAATGCACCCTAAATCTAGAGATAATCACTGTGAATGCTCTGGTATTACCTTTTTCAAGTATATCCTGTGTGTCCATTCCAAGGAAGTCCATCCTGTGGGAAAGTAACAGGGCAGGAATTTTGGGCCACTTCCTTTTTTGTTCAGGAAATATAATAAATAGGCTTCTGATCCTTGTTTTAAGAGCCTGGAGTAAAAATGCTTAACTGAATTGGACAAATGGACAGGAAGAGAAGGATTAGCTACCCCTGTAGCTAATTTAAGAACTATCTCCAAAAGGATGCTAATTCTTTGTCATATAGGTTGCAGTTTTTCTCCCTAATTTTTGTCATTTATTCTTTAACTTTGTTTTTTCTCTCTGATTCTGAAGTTTATAATTTGTATGCAGTCAAGTTTGTCAGCTTATAGTTTCTGGCATGCGTGTCACACCTTAAATATTATTTCCCAACATATGTATCTGTATTTTTATCTACTACTTCTGGTCTGATATTTTTGTTTCTATTTAAACAGATAACCTATTTGGAATTTGTTTTATGGTATGGTGTGAGGTGAACATCAGTTTGATCATTGTCCAAGTTGCTATGCAGTTTTCCTGGTTAATTCAATTATTCTTTATTTTCAGTTCAATAATCTTTATTTTTTCCATTGATTTATGATACCGCCTTGAAACACATGGTAAATTTCCATATCTGGGACTATTTCTTTTACTCTTCATTCTTTTCCAGTGATCTTTTATTTCCACTTCAAAATCTATTATCATCTCTGAAGTTTTAAATATTTCTGAAATTGTTCTTGAAAAAAAATAACAGGCAACCTTGGATCTATGGCAAAGATTTTTTTGAAGCCTATCTGCTGGGGATTGTCATGATGGAAAACTTTCTGAATGTGAGCAGGGAATGGAATGTTCTGGTTACCCTGGGATTCTGGTGTGTAATTAACTGTATTAAAAGAAACTTTGCTCTTGAGAATTCATAGGAAGGCCTGTTAAGTCCTATCATCTCAGGACCATTGGTGCCATCAGAACACTGGTTGTCACCATGCTGATGTGCTCCCACAGCCTAGCAGAACACTGGATGCTAACATAGAGTTGGCCTTGTTTTCTTTCTTGGATGCTGGACATAGAGTCAGTATTGGAACCTTGGAGACAGATGATGAGCCTGTCAGCTTGCTATGTGGGTTATCACATCCACCTTAAGCTGATGAATGGGCTTTGTGAGTTCGAAGTATTGCAGAAAAGGAAGTGAGACAACGCCAGTAACTCACAGTCATTTCCCAGAGGAGTACACATATTCTTTGCAGCCTACTAAGCTCTAAGTAGGTTTCAAATGGGATTTCCGCAGCACACCAAAACCACCACAACCTATGCTCAGGCCTTAGAAGAAGAATCTGAAAGGACTGGTTGCACTGGAGGAAAGGCTGGTGTGTGGACTGGTGAGTGAGGTGGGGGCCGAGGCTCTTGCACTGCGTGCTTCCCTTGCTGTCTCCCAAAGCTGAGCTAGGCCAGCATCCCAGCGTCATCGCCCTCACAGGCGGCTCCCTCTTACTCCCTGCTTTACCAGTTATCCTCACCACTGGAAATGACCTCTTGCTCTGTTTCTTCCTATTATTATGCACTGAATTCTTCAAGGCACCATTCCAGTCCTACTTTCACTAACTCTGTCAGGAGCTCCCTTTTGAAACAATTGTCCCTTTTATGCTGAACTCAGTGAATTCATGAGATACTTTTTGAGTGCCTGCCAGGTATCAGAGAAGCACTGTCTTGGTTTAGGGGGGTGTACTAGTTCCCTGCTGACAAAGTTAACGAGTTACCTTAAGCTCAATGACCTAAAACAACAGAAAGTTTTCTCACGGTTCTGGAGGCCCAATCAGACATCAGTTTTCCTAGGTGTGCTAGGTTACACCCCCTCTGGTGGCTCTAGTGGAGGAGTTGTTGCTGGTCTCTCCAGCTTCTGGAAGCTGCTGGCATCCTTGGCTTGTGGATGCCTCACTCTAATCTCTACCCCTAAGGTCAGATACCCTAACTAAACTTGAGTGCAAAACTGGCTCTGAGGTTTTAAACTCCAGTCCAGAGGACCACAGCTTCAGAACTTGACAGAATGAAAGAGCTGTTTCTGTTGTTTTGTGCTACAGCAAAAATCCTAAGCACTGACCCACATCAGTCCTTTCCCTTTTGCATTTGGATCTGAGTGCATTTTAGAGCTTGGGCTTACCAGTTATGCCTGGGTTATAATGGTCTACAGGACCAGCCAACACCCAGGGTAGAAAAACTACTGCAGTAGAATTTCCAAGGTGCAAAGCTTGCTGAGAGCCATCTAAAGTGGTACTGGGTGGGAGAAGAAGCTAATGAATTGCAGGGAGAAATTAAATTTTAAATAAAGTGAGATATGTATTTTAGATATTAGTGGGCTTGGCTAGAAAATGGGACATGCCTTTCTTGCTGTTCTTTTTCTTGTATTTTTTTTTTTTTTAATGAAATCTTGCTCGATTGCCCAGGCTGGGCTCAAACTTGAGGTCCTCTCACCTTAGTGTCCCAGTTGGCTTGGATTACAGATATGTAACACCATATTCAGCTTGGCTCCTACTTTTCTGTAGAAAGATTCTTCCTCTTACTGGACATGGTGTATTGCATGCCTGGGTGTGTAGATTAGATAATACATAGGACCACCCAGTAAGCAAGAAATGTCCAATAAACAAGATGTGAGTCTGGCTCTGAGCTCCTTCCTGATTACGGGTATGATCTTGGATAACTAACTTCACCCCAGTATCTGGACCTGGATAAAAAGAGAGAGGCTTTGATTGTTACCAAAATATATCTTAGTACAATAGTTTTATGAGGTCCTATTCTTGGCATAATTATTTGTTTGTCTTGGCATTTGAACCCATAATGGTGTCATTTTCTCTGAATTATAAATTTCAAAGTTGCTTTTCCTGGCACTGTGCTTTTTTTATCTTTTTTTTTTTCTTTCTTTTTTTTGGTATTTTGAGACAGGGTCTCAGTATGTAGTTCAGGCTGGCCTTGAACTTACAGTGATCCTCCAACCTCAGCCTCTCAATTATGGGATTAATTATAGGTACATGTTATCACATCCAGCTCCTGACACTAAGCTTCGTCAGGAGCTTTGTCAGGACGTTATGTGTGCTTGTGTGTACATCTTGGACCCCTCACCATTGCTACTGTGGGGTGATTGTGTGCTTTTGCAGAGAGGGAAATTATAGAGGAGAGGTGAGCATCTCTGGAGACAGGACCTCCTCCACTGCCTGCTGCTCTACAAAAAGAGGGATCACAAGGAAGGACAGGTGAAAGGCAGAGAATTCAAATAGTTGACCAGGGAAGTAGCACTTTGGTGCTAGAAGCAGACTCACCCTAAAAGGACTCCGTAGTTGTTCCGAGTAATTCACCAGCTCACTTCAGCCCTCTGTGTCCCCTGCACTCTGCTCGTAGGCGGCCCTCCTCCCTGTGTCACTAGCCAAACGTTGGGCTGAAATCTATTACTTCCCCCTTAAAGTCTAGTTATCCAGTAAGAATTTTAGTTACAAGAATATTTTTCTGGTTTACAAGAAAAATATTTTGTTGTTGTTGTTGTTTTGGTTTTTTTCTGGTACCAGGAATCAAACTCACGACCTTGTGCTTGCCAGGCAGGCGCTGTGCCGCTGAGCTAAATCCCCAGCCCCCAAGAAAAATATTTATTGAAAAAAAATAGGAGCTCTTGGAATCACAGGAAAGATGGGAACCTAGTTCTGAGGGTTGGGAGCTGAGCCATCAGGATGTCAGCGCCAGGTCTGTGGCAGCTTTACCATTCTGGGTGTTTCTAGGCCATGTTGCTCAAGTGCTAATTACAAGGAGGCTGGGGTAGTGCGTATTACAGCACAGCCTCATGCTAAGACTCAAGAAGGTGGAATGCCTCACTTGCAGAAGCTGGCTGAATTGAGGCCAATTTTTTTTTTTTTTTTTTTTTTAACCAGGAATCAAACTTCTGACCTCCCGCTTGCCAGGCAGGCACTGTCCCGCTGAGCTATATCCTCAGCTCACTAAGGCCAAAATTAAACAAACAAAACACATGTGCCTATGAATAAGTGCTTCCCTTTGGTCTCTGATATAAACCCTGCCATAAGTCCCCTTCCCCCCAAAACCCAAAGCTTATAACATTTGGAGTTGTGTTACTGGGAAATAAACTAAATAGCTGGGTAAGACAGCACAGCTGGCTGGCTGAGATTTCTGAGGGTCCCACTGCAGGATTCAGGTGCGTCCAGGTACCTGCTGCCATTTAGAGCCATCTGGGGCAGATGTGAGCTCCAGCTTAAACATCAGGAGTATGACTATGGGTTCTGCAGCAGGAAGGGACTCTGGAATGGTGCAGTAACTCTAAAACTCCCACCAGTTTGCTCCCACGCTATTGCCCTGATCGGAGGAGAATGCCAGAGTAGCAGGGACACGCTCTCTACTCCCTTCTCTCCCTCATGTGGTTGCCTGCTGTTTCCCTACTTGGCTTTTTCTGCCCTCCACATTCCTCAGTTCCATTGCAGAAGCAGAAGATAGGAAATTAACCCTTCCCACATGTGAGAAGGGGGTTTGGGTAGAGGATCAGACAGTTACCATGTTATACCCAAATTTGCAAGATGAAGTGGTACCTACCACAAGATTTTACCCATCGATAGTATTCCTTCTTTCTGCATTTATACTTCAAAAACAAAACATGTAAAATAAAAATCCCTCTCTCTACCCATTACATGTTAATAAACAAATTCACTTATTTCCCAAGGGGAGACAACCAGTATCTCATAAGAACTGAGTCTAGGCCAAGGGTCTCTTGGGCTGTCTAGCGCTTCTCAAGTTTGGCTGAATTCTTTCTCAAAACCCTATGATCCGATCTAGAAATTACATTATAAAGTTAACGACCCCAAGAGTGGGGTATGACAGGACAAAGAAAATTAGTTATATCTCATAAATGCATACCTGGCATGGAAGAAGATGTGAGCAACTCCTATAGCCTTAATTTTTGCAGCTAGACCCAAGGCTAGAATTGGTGTTTGTGACTTTTCTCCTCCACAACACTAAAATTCTCTAGCTAGAATCTCAGTCACATTCTTTAACCAGGAGGGGTGACCCTAGCCTTCATGTTTGAGGAATCAAAGCCCTTAATAGCCCTTTCTGTAGAGAACTAATTTATAGCAATGTCCTGGATCTCTCTGTGCCAGTTTTCAAGAATAGATGTTCTCGACAGCATGGTGGGCCACTGGCTAAACGCAGCCAT
This sequence comes from Chinchilla lanigera, assembly GCF_000276665.1. Taxonomy (NCBI): domain Eukaryota; kingdom Metazoa; phylum Chordata; class Mammalia; order Rodentia; family Chinchillidae; genus Chinchilla; species Chinchilla lanigera. The sequence goes on from NW_004955450.1 coordinate 6,209,654, forward strand.
TACGACACACTAAATTACATAAACTTACAATCAAATAAACCGTTAAAAACAAATGCAATATCTACCCAAGCCCGTCTACTTATCCATGTCTATCCTTCTGAGATTAGGTCTCTTGTGTGCGTATTGGTAGAACTGCTGTGTAACGTGTGTCATTATACAGTGGCATCTTAACCCAACCGCGTGTTCAATCCCGTCGTGTGGATAACCTGAAATTACTGTGCGGAGAGCTTTTCCACCAAGCCAGCTGGCAAACACTCCAGTGTGGCTCCACGAACATAACTTCCACCCGTTTTTACCAGCAATTATCTCAGAGCCAGGAACTTTGCAGGGAACCCTCAGTTCCGTTTCTCCTCCTCTTTGCCTGCATTGTGGAGTAGCTATGTCTCAGCCACAGCAGCATTGGTAGCGAAAAGGATTATGATTTTTGAAATAGCTATTGACTCTGTTTTAAAAATTATTTTAATGGGCATAATAATTGTACATATCTATTGGGTGCAATGTGATAATCTATGTATACAATACGTAATGGTGTAACCAGGGTACCTAACATTCTCATCTTTATCTCATCTTTTTGTTGTTGCTGAGACAGAGTCTTGCTATGTATTTCATACTAAGGCTTGAACTCACTGTGTAGCACAGTCTGGCCTCATACTCATGCTGATTGTCCTGCCTCAGCCTCCTGAGTGCTGGAGTGACATTCTCTTCTTAAGATTTATCACTGCTTTATGTTTGGAGCCTACCAACTTCTCTCTTTGAAGCGACCACAATTTTGCAACTATTCTTCTGTCTCCTAAAGACAGCATTCCTCTCTCAAGAGTGAAGTCTTTATACCCTAAGAGCCATGAGTTGCAGAGATGGGAAGTAAAAGTTTGGGGTGGAAAATTAGGTGAGACAGTGACAAGTAACATTTCCACATTCACCCTTCGTTCCTGGCCCTATAGAATCATTGCTGGTGTGAGGCATATCTTACGCCCCGGAGATCAGCCTCTCCCCCTAGAAGGTGTTGGTTCTCCATTGGTGACTCCCTTGAATCTTCAACAGGGGATTCCATCGGTCAGCAAGGCCAGCACCTCTGGGTGATTTGGTACAAGGTGAAACTAATGAATGAAGATCATCAACCGTTTTGTTTTTTATTTTGCAGAGAAGTGGATTCCTCAGAAGCACTGTTGGCTTTGCTGTCAAGACTATGTAGGCGGTGAGTCCACAAGTGGAGGAGCTGGCAGACCTGCTAGGCCCAGGGCAAATCTGTCAAGCAGTTAGCAGCAGGAGCTTTTGATCCTTTCTCGCAACTGGTCATTGCCCTTCGAGGGAAGTTCCCACCCTAGAGCCCCCAGTTCATCAGACTTCTCATCTTTTCTCTGAGAGGGGCCTCCTCCATGCCCGAATTAGTGTTCTTCCTGTGTCACAGGTGACCACAGACAAAGCAGCTCAACGCAGCTCCCGTTCATCATCTCACACTCCCGCAGTGGAGGAGAATGTGTGATGTGACTGAACTCACAGCTCAGGGGTTCGCGGAGTCTAAATCAAGGAGGCAGAGCACTGTGTTCCCTTCGGGAGTGTTCGGGGGAAGGAATCCATCCTCCAATCCATTCTTATTGTTGCCAGAATCCACTTCCTTATGAAGGAAGAAGTCCTGCGGTCCCGCTCCCTGACAGGGCCCTTCCATCTTTAAGCCAGCTCCCTATGCTTCTGCTCATAAGGACTTGCGTGATTGGTTTGGCTCGCCTGAATAACTCAGGATAATCTCTTTAAAGCTGACCGATTAGAAAATTGTATAACGTCTGCAAAGTACCGTGCACTTTGTAAGGTAACGTGTTTATGGGCCTGGTATCTCCTCCTAGCCACAGTCCGAGGGCTTAGGGTGTGAGATCTCCAAGGGCCATAATACGGCCTACTAGAGAACAAACGTCAAAGCCCTGCCTCCTCCTGTGGAAGGAGCGGGTAGTTTAATTTGCCGCTTCTCCTCCACGTGAGGACTGCCAGAATCCCACCTCTTAATAAAAGGAAGAGTTTCACAGCCTTCCCCTCTGCCCATCCTGCCAACATTTGTTGCCTGCGGCTACTCTTGTCTTCAGTGTCTAAAAGTCAGGGTTCTTAACTGCAAGCAAAAGAAACCAATTTTGACTAATTTGGAGAGAAAAAAAAATTTTTGGAAGACTGTACATGCAGGAGCTTACAGATTTGCTAGAAGAGCCAAAGAACCCTGCTCTGAGGCTGCTTGAGAGATGCCACGGACCAGGTACAGTGAGAAGTCTGCTGCCACTGTCTGTCCCACTGCTACAGGATGTAGGAGACACAGCAGCTCGTGTTAGCGCCCTGCGTCCTCAGAAACCTCTTGTCCCTGAAGCCACCGGCCCGACTACAGATTCTTAGGCCCTTGCTTCTTTGTGCCATCGGGTTCTCATTTAAGGCCAGTGGAAGAGAATCCAGGATGCCCAGCCATTCCCTAACTGGAAGGGAGCTGGCGAAAGCGAGAATTTAGCATTTTTGGCTTCTATAGGGGTGGATTGGCTTTGCTTCCTATTTGGAATTACAGTGTAGGAAATTTCAAACCTAAGAAGTGGCTGAGATACTGGGCATCGAAAACGACAAGAAATATCATATTTATAGCATGTAACTCATTTCCAATCCAAATCAAGACATACGGTTCCCATAAGCAAGGGCAACAAGACAGAGTAGCTGAAGTCGTGGCTGTCCTGTCTAGGAGAACAGCTTTACCAGCTATGAAGCTGCCGGGTCTAAAAACACGGGCTTGGCTAGAACCCATCCTGCTCCTTGCACCCCCTGTGACCACCCGGTAAAATTTCTAGGTAGGAACTTTCTTCCCTCTTCATCTTCATCTGCACTGTTCTAATAGAGGCAGTGGGTACTTTTCATCTATAAATTCCTGTGCTACTCTCCTAACTGCCGCTGTGCTTCTATCCATTCTCCCCTCGACAATGGAATATTGCCTGTCTTTTGTAAATGAAAATCTGCCTGCATCATTTTCATCTCTGTATCCTTTCAGAGGTTCCCTGCGGCCTTCAGACTGAAAGCCAAGTTTCTTATTCTTATTTTGAACTCTGCCTCTCCAGCTCCACTGCTTTCCCTGCTCAGCCCAATCGGACCAGGCCACTGGCCATACTGAGTACTTCAGCAGGCCCCTGATCCAAGCACCTCGGCCTCCCATACCTTAGCGTTTGCTCACTGTGGGCCAACAGACATCCCATCTCCTGCCCTCTGCCTTAGCCCTTTAGCACATGCTGTCCCTGTGCCTCTTCCAAGGGAATAGAGCTTTTCTCCCGGATCACCCATGTGCCACCCTCAGAAGCCATTTCTACACTAGGCTAGAGGAAGGAAGGGTGCACTCAGGGAGTGACACGCAAGTGTTTATCAGAGTTGCTGTGTGTGTAGCCCCAGGGCAAGCCCTGGGTATAGACAGCGAGGGACCTGGGTAAAGCATCTTGGGACTGATGAGGGGGCTGGGGCTGGGGTCTTTGCCCTCTGCCTGCCCAGGGCTCAGGAAGCCTGGAGGGTAGTGTGTTCTACCAGCCACTGCCCTGGGAAATGAGACCAGGTGCCGCCTCACTCTGTCAGGAACCAGCAGCGGGAGAAAAGCCTGCTTCTGGGGCCTGTTGAGGACCCACCTCAGGGAGCAACCTCGCACTTCCCTATGGCCTTCCAAGGCCTCTGCTCCCCAAGTGGTGGGAGGGAAGGAGCTGCATGATGAGTTTCCTCAGTACATCACAGGGTATTGTTTCTCTGCTCACCTTTTAGGAAGTGGTCATACATTTATGTGGGTGGCAATAAAATCTTGAAGGTGAACTGAGCATGAGAATGCATACCTGTAATCCTAGCATTTTGGAAGCTGAGGCAGGAGGATCACAAGTTCAAGCCTATACTGGGTAACTGAGCAAGACCTTGTCTCAAAAATAGAAACCAAAGCCAAACAAACCTTGGAGGTATAATGGTGGCCATCTTTTCTTGAACGTTGCCTTGGGTGAGCAACTCCCCGCCAGTCTGTTTCACTGGAGATCAACCCTTTTTATGTAGCCTTTTCCTCATTTGGCCTGAAATCTGACTGCCTGTGACTTTCCTCTGCCACTGAAAACAGTACACGGAAGTGGCAGGAAACGTCATTAGCTACTTTCCTTTGGACAACTGCATTCCATTATGGATTCTTATTGAGCTTATTACCAGTTAGAACCTCCAGGTCAATTTTTAGATGCAAGTCATGTCTGTCACAGAGTCCAGGTACAGAGAGCTGAGAACAAAGCACGGATGGAACTTTACAACAAACCCCTCCACGTCTTCATGCTGGTTTAGGCTGGTTATTTCTGAATTTGTCCCAGCGTTGTAAGAGTTTAAGCCAGTGTCAGAGATGTTGCGGACGGGCAGGAGGTGGCAGGAGAGAGCCGTGGTAACCACAGCAGGACTGTGGCGGGAGGAGTCCTAGGAGCTGGCTGATGTGAACAAGCAGGGAGCCAGGCAGAACTGGCCTTTGCAGTGGGGAGCAGGAGAAGGGACAGGACACACAGACCCAGGAGCAAGGTGGCCAAGAGGAGAGTTTGCAGCTGCCGAGTAGATTGACTAAACATCGATGAAGAATCAGGTGTCTACGGAGGATTCATGAGCACCTGCAGGAAATGCAGCCTGAATTCTGAGTGCAGGCTTGGATGTCACCAAAGCCAGTCCCCTGATCCAGCAACAACCAACAGCGCCAGGAGAGGAGAATGGGAGGATCAACCACGTACCCTGTATATGGTAGAATGTTACGCCTTCTGATTACAGAGGGTACCTTTAAAGGCTCCTGTTATGCTTTGCGTTTAGATGTACGCCCCACAAAGCCTCACGCAGCTATAATGGGCGGGCTTACAGAGGTGGTTGAATCTAGAGTTTGTGATTGATTCATGATCCAATGCTGAGATTAAGGGTGTGAGCACTACACCCTCCCTAGAGTGTGTAGTCTGCATACAATATAAGGGACAGAACGAAGCTTGTTTCCTCTCTCCTCATTTGCTTTTGCTGCCTTCCCTCGCCATGCACGATTGCCCCTCTAGCATGTGCCACCATTAGAGCTAGCTGATTATGGGCTCAAAATCTCTATAAACTAAATAAATCTCTATAAGCTAAATAAACCTTTCCCCCTTTAACTTTGAGTGTCAGGTATTTTGTCTCAGCAACAAGAAAAGGAACTAAGACAGCTCCTAGTGACAGAAAGATGTTTTCTATTTGAAACTGAAGATCGTAGTGTCGACCCCAGTTATGCAGTAAAACTCCTGAGTATGTGTATGTATCCATGTGTATGTATGAATGAACATTCTGAACGTATATTCTATATTAAGAAAGAGAGAAATTAATAAAAAATTAACATGCTCGTATTTTCCAAATCTGCCTCAGAGAGCATATGTTTCATATGTCATTATAAAATGTACTAAATGTTATCAGAATTTCCAGTTTCCAAGAATTAGGGCACAGTGAACAGAGTACAGGGGTAGGGTTCCCGCATAGTACTTGGAAAGATACACCCAATCCAGATGGCCTGGGGATTCTGTGGTCCAAACACTGACCGTGGGCTGGCACTCAGCAGGCATAGATGGATACCAAAAGGAGTCTCTGTTGGGCTCTGTTGGTCCCTGTGTGCAGAGCTTGGGGTAAATGTCTGCACAGGACACAGGAACAGGCTTTATTAGGGGAACTACAAGTGAAGGTCCATGATGTGGTTTGGATATGATGCCCCTCCAAAGTTCACATGCTGGAGGTTTGGTCCTCAGTGTGTAGTGCCGGGAGATGGTGGACCCTTTAAGAGGTGGAGCCTGGTGAGGTGTAATTAGGTCACTAGGGGCATTGCCCTTGAAAGAGATTAATGCCGTTTTTATGGGATACTGGTTGGTTCCATCAAAGTGAGCTGTTATAAAGAAAGTGGACGTACCCCACCAATCTCTCTTACCATGTGACCTCTTCCGTATATGGCAAGTTACCTTTTTGTTTCTCTGCCGTGTTGTGACCCAGGCAAGGGCCTTCACCTGGACGTGAATGGCATGGTGTTTAAGCCCTGAGAACTGGGAGCTAAATAAACCTGTTTACTTTATAAGTTATACTGCCTCAGGGATTTTGTTGTGGCAACACAAGATGAGCTAATACACTGAACACAAACATTCCACAGAGAGGCGTGGCAGGGGCTGGACAGTCTGCTGGGCTTGTCTGATGGAGAGATGATCTATAGAAGAGTGGTTAAGAGAGTAGTTGCTTTGTACATGGGAACCTGGGGGAAGATACAGCCTTTCTTCTGGAGCCCTCAGTCCCATAGGAAGCTCAGAAGAGGTGGCCCTGTTAACCCAGAGCAAGTTGTAGGGGAGCATTTTCAGAGGAGCCTCTTTGTGTCCCTGAGGACATTGTCCTGATCTCACAAAGCTTGTGACACCCTGGAAAGCCAGACAAGAACCTAGAAACATAACAGGTCGTGAGGTCTCCCCACCACGCAGCTGAGCAGATTCAGTCACAGCCCACCCTCTGAGTCTCCTGAAATTTATATATATATATATATATATATATATATATCCCTTACCTGCACAGTTGACAGATGTATTACCAGTGTTGTCATCCTAGTGGTCCAAGGGGCTGGTTATTTGCAGGCCATCAGGAGTGTTGTTAGCTGTCCTGACTCCTTTGAACACCATCCCGGCAGCCAAGTATGAGCCCGCCCAGAAGTGTAGCTAGCACACAGCTGTCTCAGCCCTGGGAGAGTCCAGATCTCTAAGGCTCCTCACTTGGCCGCATGTGGACTCTCCTCTTGTCAGCTAATTGCTCCAGGCCCTGTGGCCTGCATCCCTACCCCCTCTCTCTGCCCACAGCCATTCTTCTAGCTCAGACCTTCTTATCTCTAGCTTAAATGACAACCGTGGTCTCCTAACCTGTCTCCTGGTGGCCACTTTCTCTCCCCTTCTGCCCATCTTTCATTCTACAACCAGCACAGTCTTTTAAATAGACATCTGACTGAGATATAATTCAGCAGTAAAAAGGAACAAACTACTGATTCATGCTATCACATGATGAACCTCAAAAACATTATGCTAAGCAAAAAAAGCTGGAGGCAAAAGACTGCGTAGTGTGTGATCCCATTTATTGGAACTGTCTAGACATGGCAAATGTATAGAGACAAAAAGCAGATCTGTGGCTGCCTAGGGCTGGAGGTGATCCAGCAGCAATGCACATGGGGGCTCTTTGGGGTGATAAAAATATTCTAAAGCTCGATTATGGTGACGGTTACACAGCTCTGTGCATTTGCTAAAAACTATTCAAACGTATATTTAAAAAGCATGGCACTTCTGCAAGGCAAAGGAGGGGCAGATGAGCGTGCAGGGCCAAGTTTTGGTGTGCCCTCCGGGTACCACTGTGTTCCACAGTTTTGTGTGTGAGCTCATGGTGGACTCAGGGACGGATGAACATCATACTAATTCTTTGCTAGAGGGAAGAATTTTTTAAAGCCAGTGATAATGAGTATATTCTTAATAAGAGACATAAGTACCACATGCTAACCGATTGCGCCACCGGCGCTCCCTCAATAAGGAATAGATCTACCTACATTACAATTCTTAGCAACTGTCTTGAACCCTCCTCCCGGAAGAAAACCAAGTGTCTTACTGGGGCACCCGGTGCCTCTTGAGAGCCATCTCCACTTGCTTCTCCAGAGGAACCTATGCTCCAGGCATACTGGGTTGCTTTGGTATCCATAACATGCCAGGCACATTTAATGCCCCCGTCTATCCTTCATCTCCACTCAGCATCCTGGCCAAACTCCCAATCATTTTTCTTGTACTGTGGTATGAGCTTTGGAGGAAGAAATTGTCTCATTCATGCGTATATTCCCAGGGCACATAGCGGGCCTCATTCATTTATTTGACAATTATCTCTTTAGACTGAGACTGCTCCGTCTTGGCACTTGCAACATGTGGCAAGTAATTCTTTGTTAGGGGCGGGTCCAGGCTTGATCAGTACAGGAAGTTCTGCGGCTTCCCAGGCATCTGCACATTGAATGTCAGTAGCATCCCCCAACACACACACCTCTGTGGCAGTCACCAAAACTGGGTGAGAGTAGGACCGTATGTGTACACAGTTGTCTTTAAGGGAGCGCTATTGATTTAGGGACTTCTCTATGCTTAACATCTTCATTTAGTTTCTTGGAAAGCCAGCTGTGACTAAACACAGGCCCCGAAACCCGCTCCTCGTCACAACTTGCCCACCGCGCTGAGGATTGAAAGCTCACAGCTTCCCAGGCGGAGCCCAGCCTTGCTTCTCCCTGGCGTTTCTGTCTAGTAACCCCGCTAAGCCGGGATTATAGTCAAGTGTTCATTTCATCTGAGCTCTGTCTGTCTTCACCTTTTGTGTTTTAAATCATTCATCTCCATGGGAAGGACGGCAGCAAGATGGGAGCTGTGCAGTTTGGCTTTCTCTCTGTCACCCGCTGCCCCAAGCGCTGGCTTGTCCCTCCTCGTTCTCGGTTTCCTTTGGAGCATTCTTGAACAAAGCCCTTTCTATTGTCCTGAGGAGATTTGCAAGCTGCAGCGTGTTCTGGGTTGAGCTTCACCCATGCTCATCTTACAGGCTGGAGCGGGAGCCTTTGTTGTCTCTCTTGCTTGGGGCTGCACCTTCTGCCCTTTGTCCTTTTAAACACCTGGCCTCCTGGAGAGTGTCCCGAGAGGACGCTGTCTTTCTGTAGCTGGCTCTGCAGAACGAATTATTTGTATTTTCTCCGAATTTTAAGAAATCTTCCATCCTTCTGGCGCCATCTTTTCTAGAGTTTCTTGCTCTGCCTCTTGAAATCTTCTTTCCAATGTCTATAAATAACAATCATTTTAATGCTAAATATTTACATATTAGCAAGGCAGATTCAAACACAGACAGTCTGATTCCAAAGCCTAGAGGATTATCCACTCCACCGCTGTCTCCAGTTTCTAGAATTTACTTTCTTGGTTACCACGTGGTCTCCACTGGTCCTTGAGAGCAGTTGAGGACAAGTGGCTTTGTTTGGACAGTGGTCCCAGAAAATGATGGCAGCAGGGTGAAATGAGGTGGGAAGAAGAGGAGGATTCGAAAGTGTGTGTCCTGCCAGTTACTGCTGCGGGCGACAAAAGCTGAAGCCACTGAGTGACCCTGGAGACCCTGCCCAACGCACCACAGTGTCGCCCAGGGAGGGGAAGGGAGCTGGGTACAGAGCCCCATCTCTGGGTGGCCCTGGACAGTTTCCAGAAGTATTGACTCTGAGCCTTCCAAGTGGCCCTGTCTCGGCCCAGTGTGCATTTCAGGTGTTCAGGGTGACAACAGGGGAGCGTGGTGGCGGGTGGGCACATACCTCGTCTACACAGCTATAAGTTGATGGCTATGTGTTCTCCATTTCCTTTCTCTGCCATTTTCTCTGTTTGTTGCTGACCAGAAGTAAGGCAGTGCAAGCGGTAGTTCTTGTTCCTTTGCATTCTGAGAGATTCTAGTGTCAGCAAGGACAAGGCTCTGGGCTGGGCAGAAGAGAGCTTCCTTAAGTGTCCTGAGATTCTCTTACATCTGTGGCTGCTTGTCTGCAAACCGGTCATGTTAGGGAGCAAAGTCCTTGACTTGGGACAAGAACAGGAGAGCGGGGTGCAGCCTTGGGAGCCCTGCTGGTCTCTGCTTAGCCCTGCGAAGTGAGCAGAGAGGCACTGGGCTCCTCTCCCCGCAGTGGGAGTACACTGTAGGGAAAGGCGTATGTCCAGAAGGTGGTGTTGAACCACCAGAGGGTGGCGTCCTTGCTCCTTAGGACATCTACTCCGCCCTTCACCCAGAACAAAACACCCTTTCCTGTGTCTATGGCCTTGGGATGGTTGTGATTCCCTGCTATTTCTCTTTGCCAAGATTCCTCTTTGCTTTGGTCCTGTCCCATTCTATCTGTCCTTCATAGGGAGATGAGGAAGTGCCTCACTCAGTCACATGACCCAGACCAACCTATCAGAATAACCTGTCCCTGGTCCCAGGGCCTAGTCAAGGGTGTGGACTTCCAAGTAAAACTATCCAGAGTTCTTCCCCAGGTGGACATGCAGAGGTAAGGCAGGAGAAAGACTTTTTCCCCAGGGGTTGCTAAGAGCCATCTGGAATGCCCACGATGGCCAGATGCTGGGGTGAGCATCTCTCTACTCCTTGGCGTTGTTTTTCACCTGTGAAAACAGCTGTGTCTGTGGGTGACCTTCCCTGTCATCTGGGTGCTCATCCCTGCAGCAGTAGGTAGCAGATGAGGGTGGACGCAGCTGCCGAAGCATTGAAAAGCAGTGGACCAGATGTTCACATAGGGACTCGGATGGATCTTAAACCACAGCCCCAAGGGCCCACAAAATAAAACTAAATAGAAAAGGGAGTAGTGAGACCAGAGAGTCTCCAAGTCGCCTTGCAGTCGTGTGTTTGTCCACGGCGGTGTGACTCATCCAGAGGAAACTTTGGAATGCATCCTCACTGGCCACGGGAGCATTTCTCTCCCACCCTCCCTGGGCCTCCTGCAAAGTCTCCGGTGTGCTCAGGAGACAGGATGGCTTCAAACCCTGCATTGCCATCTACTGGCTGTCAGCATCTTCACTGAGCCACTTAACCCCTGTGGCCTCAGTTTCCTGACCTGGAAAATGCGATGGGTGTCCTTTGGCTACTGAGAGGATCTATGAAGTGAGAGGCAATTGCCCTGGCACTGTGGGACGGCACTGTGGGCCGGCAGTGCTCCTCTGGGGCAGGAGGCGGTCAGATTGCAGTTTACCCCACTGAGGGCCCGAGGGACACGCCCAGCAGGAGCAGGGCTTTGGGTGCTAATCCCAGTCCTGTCCGCTTTGCTGTCTGTGCATTTCGTCTATCCAGACGGGACCCCCACCATGCCGTGCCATGGTGGGCACTGCTGTGGCCAGGCCCGTGCTCCAGGACAGCCTTTCTTCCTCTGGGACAGCACTCATCACGACTCAGGCGGGGTCCTCTGCCCGCTTCTTCGTGTCGCATCCAGCTGGCAGCGTAGTAGTAGAGCCGGAGAACGGAGTGCGTGTGGCACAGCGATGTGCTTGGCACATGGGTCTGAGTGGTTTATGCACTCAGAGGCCTGGGTGCGGGGACACGCGCCCACCCTGGCACGCTCCCGCTCTAGTGGGTGAGAGACAGGGATCTCCAGCATCTTCCCGCTGGGTACAGAGAGCGGCATGGAGAGGGATGAAAGGAACATGAGTGGGCTTAGAGGCTTGGGAGGTGTCCAGGGCGAAGGATTAACTGACAAGTGACAGTCAGCTGGGGAGCGGGAAAGGAGAGGCGGCGGGGACAGTGCTACACAGAGACACAGCAGATGGAACAGCTTGGGTGGCGGCCCAGAGGCAAGAGAGCGCTGAGATCTCACAGGGGTCAGGAAAGGAAGTAGCTGAGCTTGATCTGTGCCCCGTGCCGGCCTGGGAAGCCATGCAAGAAGCCACGGTTTGGTCTGGAGATGGAATTAAGGAACGGCTTCGAGCAGGAAGGCGTCACAGGCAGAGAACTGTTTTCCAGAGACGGCTGGGGCTGTGTGGAAACCTAGAAGGGAGAAAGGACAAGGGCAGGGACGGAGGGGAGGGAGGATGGGGAGAGGATGCTGAGAATGCAGACAGCGCCTGACTGGTTAGAACCAGTATCCCAGGAAAGCTGAGGACCTCGCTCTGTCTTCTGCATGGATAGCATATTTGGGAAGATGGGCACAAGGCAAGTGTGGGAGAAGGTTGGGCAGATACCGTGAGGGCCACCCGGAGCCCCATTCCGCTGTAGGGAGGGTGTGGGCTGTGGTCAGCACTTTCAGAGACTGTCTTGCTCAAGGTTGTGACCCTTTCCAGGGTATCCACATCCTTTACGGCAGGTGTCTAAGTCCTCTGCTGTTGGCCCACTGGAGCAGCTCTGAAGGGGCATTCTAGCAGCACGGCTTCTGGTGTCAGTGGAGGCCGGCTGACAGAGCTCCCCGCTCCTCTGCCTTGCTACTCACCCTTCCCTTCCACGTGTGGCTGTCCCAGGGTCCTCTTCAACAAACATCCTACTCACTAAGTTCCAGCTCAGAGTCTGCTCCCAGTGGCCCCCAACCAGTCCCGCTTTGTTGTGACCGTGTAGTTCTCCTCTCCAGCGAAGCAGAATGTTTCTCTGCCCCTAGACTCTGAGCTGGACCGAGACACCATGTAGCAGTGACTCCTAAATGCAGGTCTAAGGGGACTTGTCATTTCATTTTCTCCTAGACCCTAGGTACATGGAAACAAGCCAGGATGTCCTGCTGGAGGGGGGCTGTGTGGAGAACCGAAGCACCCAGCTAACAGAGAGGGGTCCCTCTGTGTCCTCCAGCCTCGAGGAGGCCACCCACACCCAAAAGGATGGAGCAGAGCTATGCTATCCTTGCTGAGTCACCCACGTGCTGACCCTCGAAGTGCGAAAAATAACGTAACTATATGAAGCCCCTACGTCTTGGAGTGGTTTGGGATTCTGCAGTAGGGAACTAGCTCAGCATGCTGCATCCACAGGAAGCAGCGTGGCATGTGATCAAGCTGGGTGGCTACCCGGGCATTGCAGAACATGATGGGGTAGGGGGGCTTCTTGCCAGCGACTGCAGGGTTAAATGCAGTTCTTCCCCGCACCCCCCAGGAAGCAATTCTGTTCTCTCATCCCTGAGACCATCAATACTCATCCCATCCCCACTCTTGGAACCGAGAGATGCCAGCGCTATTACCTCTTAAGCTCTCTGTATCTGTGGGGAGAAGCAACTCGCTTCCAGAGGAGCGAATGAGGCCCAGCCTTCTGCAGAAACATCCATCGTCCCGAGCTGCTCCAGGCACGATCCCAGCATATAATTCCCTTCTGCAGGAGCTGGCTCTGAGTGCATCCATCTTCACAAGCTCATTATTCATCTGATTATTTTCATGCTGTCCCAGTGGGGAATAAAAGCCATCAATAAATCACGACATTGCTGCAGATTATGCTAAATGACCTAGGCAAAGTGCTGGCTGTGCCAGGCACTGTGATCAGGAGGGCCAAAGCCACTCATCCATAATACTTCCCCAGGGCTGGAGAAGGCGCACGCTCCTCTGACCCCAGACTCCTGTCCACCTTCCCTCACGTCCCCGGTATCCTCGTTTGCCTTAGTGTGATCATAACCCCTGACCACGTGAGCCCTGGACTCGTCAGAGACCTCACTCAGTTCCGCCTCCACATGGGCTGTGTGATACTGGGCTGGTTGCTTGGTCTCTCTGAAGCTTTGGACCCCTCATCTGCAAATGGGCCGGAAATTCTTGAGAGAACTCAATGAGGGGAAAATAAATGTGACAGATGCTCAGTGTAAAGTGCCCTACACATGTGGTGGTGGCATCATTACGCTCATTAGGGCCTCATAACCAGAACATGCCAAGGGTACTATAGGAAAACTAAACTGGACTGGACCCTGATGATTCCCTACTTTCAGTCTCCCTGTCTTTTCAGTGGGCCCCGTAGTATTTGCCCATCAATTTCACGGAGTAATTGTGAGGCTCAAATGAAATAACAGGAGAGCCCTTCTGCAAAGCGTGAAGCTGTACAAACGGAAGATGTTTCCCGAATCATTCCTTCTCTATGCTCTGTTGTATTTCTTTCGCTTGTTTTTGTTATTAACCAATCTTCTGATTTCTCTAATCTCCAGTAGTATTGAGTCTTTCCTAAAACTTACTAAAATTATCAAGAAAATTTGGGCTGGCTGGGTTCTGAATGAAGGAAAAGAAACTATCATTATTGAGCACTGATGACATTTGGGACATTCTAGTGTGAGGCTTCACTTAACAGCCCTTTCAGGTGGGTGTTGTTTGCCCTCATTTCACAAGAGAAGAAGCCAAGACTCAGAAAGTCCAGGTGTCTGCTCAGAGTCACAAAGCTGGGATTTGAGCTAAGTTCTGAGCAACTTCAGCACACTCAAGACCTCTGTTTTTCTTTTGTTAATGATGCCACTCAACTTACCCAAGCACTGATACCAAGCACCCCGTTTTTGACTCTTCCTATCATAGTTAAATCCTCTTCATTAAAATTCATCTATGGATGCTAGTATCTTGTGAGGTTGCTGGTGATCCAAGCAATTGGTGGTGACATAAACATAAGGTGAGGATTTCAAATTATATTACAAAGCTACAGTGATAAAAACAGCATGGAACAGGCACAAAACAGGCAGGTGGATCAATGGAACAGAATAGAGGATTTAGAAACAACCCCAGGCACATTCAGCCATCGGATCTTTGACAAAGGGGCAAAAAGTGCACTGGAGCAAAAGTGGCCTCTTTAACAAATGGTACTGGGAAAACTGGCTACCCACATGCAGAAGACATTCTAGTGTGAGAATGAATCTAGAATGAATCTAGACCCTTACCCATTACCAGGCAGTAAAATAAAATAAAAATGACCAAAGACCTGGTTATTAAAACAGAAAGATTTAATCTACTAGAAGAATAAAAAAGGTAAAACTCTTGAAAACATAGGCATATTATAAGAAATAACATCAAGCATCAACAAATGGGATCATATCTAATTTAAAAGATTCTGTACAGCAAAGAAAATAACCCATGGAGTGAAGAGATGAATTACAGAATGAGCAAAAAATTTGTCAGCTACTCCTTGGACAGAGAATTAATATCTAGAACATATATAAAGAATCCAGACAAATTAGCACCCCCCAAAAAAACACCCAATAAAAAATGGACAACTAAAATGAATAGACATTTTTCTGAAGTACAAGTGACCAATAAATACATGAAAAAAATGTTCCACAGCACTGACAAGAGAAATGGAAGCTAAAATAACACTGTGATTCCATTTTCCTCCAGAAAGAATGGCTATTAAGAATTAAAATGACAATGTGGGCATCTTGCCTATAACCCCAGCACTTGGGAGGTAGAGACAGGAGGATCACCGTGAGTATGAGGCCAGTCTGGATTACCTAGTGAGCTCAAGGCCAGCCTGAACTGCATAGTGAGACCCCGTCTCAAAAATAAAAATAAAAACACAAAAATGAAACAAAAAAGCATTCAAATAATAACAGATGCTGGTGGGGCTGTGGAGAAAAGAAACCCTGCTACAGTGTTTATGGGACTATAAACTAGTACAACCTCTATGTAAATTAGAATAAGGATTACTCAAAAAATAGAAATTCCTTTTAACCTGAATATTCCCTTTCTAAGTATCTTCCTAAAATAGTTAAAGACATCATATTGCATGAATCCACACACACTCATGTTTATAGTAACCCAACCCATAATAGCTTAACCTTTGAACAGCCTATAATGCATTGAGAGATGAATGACTATAAAAAATGTGGTATTTATGCACAACGGAGTACTACTCAGCCATAAAGAAGGATAAATTTGAGTCTTTTGTAGGAAAATAGGTCTACCTTGAGGCCAGATCAGATGCAACTCTCTGCCCATGCAATATGGACCTACCCATGCAATATGGCCAGGGAAAGAAATAAAAAAATAGAGATTGCAAAGAAAGAAGTAGAACTTATTTGTGAGTGATGCAATTTATCTATAAAAAATTTCAAGGAATTGACAGAAGATCTACTAGAATTAAAAAGTAAACAGAAAAACTACAGAATGTAAGTATAATATACAAAAATTGATTGTCATTTTATATACTAGCATCAAACAATCTGAAAATGGCAAAAAAAAAAAAAAAAAGATTCCATGGCTACAATGCCAAAAAATGAAGTATTCAAGATTAAATATAATAAAGAAGTTGCACACTGAAAACTAAAGAAATTGCTCAGAGAAATTATAGGTCTAAATAAACCATATTTATGTGTCCTAAGATTCCACACTGTTAAATGCCAATTCTTTCCAAATTTGGATGATAAATCTATGAATCAACCTAAACCCAAGAACACTTTCTAAAACCAGATGTTGGTAAACCGATTTTTAAAATATGAAATTGTGAAGAATCAGGAATAGCAAATTAATTTTGAAAAAGAAGAGCTGGTATCTAGTAGCTCAGTGGCAGAATGCTTGCCTAGCATGCGGGAAGCCCTAGGTTGAATGCCAAGTACCGCATCAAGCAGAAAGGCTAAAATGAAAAGACCAATAACACCAACTCTGATGTTGGTGGAAAGATATACTGGTAAAACTACCACTT
The DNA here is from genome assembly GCF_000276665.1 of Chinchilla lanigera. Classification (NCBI taxonomy): domain Eukaryota; kingdom Metazoa; phylum Chordata; class Mammalia; order Rodentia; family Chinchillidae; genus Chinchilla; species Chinchilla lanigera. The sequence continues at coordinate 6,225,770 of NW_004955450.1, forward strand.
CGAGGGGGCTGGGGCTTTAGCTCAGCGGCACAGCGCCTGCCTGGCAAGCGTGAGGTCATGAGTTCGATTCCCGGTCCCGGAAAAAAAAACAAACAAAAAAAGAAAACTACCACTTTGATTTTCATCTACTGACCTTGAGCACACACACACTTGATGGCTCTGCATTCCTGTCCTGCGTACACATTCAGCAAAAGTGCACAGGTACACTAATAGACATGGGCAAGAATTTTACAGCAGAGTTATTTACAATCGTCCAAATGGACAGCACAAATGTTCATTAACAATAGAATAAAAAAAAATTAAGTGTGAGCCCTTCATACAAAGAAAATCTCACAGCAAAGAAAGGGGATCAGCTACAGCTTCACCCAACAATGTGGATGGAACTTGCAAACATAATGTTGCGTAAATAAAACTAGGCACCAAATAAAACAAACTAAATGATTCCACTCGTGCTATTTTTTTTAAAGCAGGCAAAATGAAGCCACAGTGTTTAAGGATGCACGCCTAGTCGGTAATAAGACTGTAAAGGAGAGGAAGAGAGCGGTTACCATGAAAACCTGTGTGTTAGGCGGGGAAGTGGAACCCGGTGAATACTGCAGAGAGCGGGATGATCTGGAGGAATGAGACATTACGTATTTATGGGAGAAGCTGGGGACCTGCAGGCTCAGAAAAAGAGCTGAAGAATAGAGAAATCTACTCCCCGAACCTCTGGAGGCCCAGGAGGTGCAAGGTAGATGCTTTAGAGCTCCTGGGAGATGGGGAACTCAGGCAGGCCAGGCTGCTGTCAGAGCTGCTGGTGGAAGGAGGCGCTGGTGGAAGGCTATGCCTCTGCATAGCTACTGGCGCTGAGGGTTTGCAGCCCAATGTCTGGTGCTGAGCTGAGGCCACTTAGGCTCCGCAAGGCCTGCGTCAGAAGGAAAACCCGGATGCAGTGCAGGTGAGGATGAGGATGGGGGCCCTGGATCTGACACATTGCATCTGACTGTGACTACCTGTCTCACTTCTGCCTTCCAAAATTTGCTCAAAAAAAAAAAAAAAAAAAAAAGCTGCAGTAGTGAGGTGGCGTGGGAGACAAGAACTGAGTTATTCTATAGGTAACCCAGGGGTTCCTGAAAGTCTAATTCCAGGTGGCTGAGCTGACACACAACCCCACAGGCAGCAGCACGGGAACAGATGCAGGGACCGTTGATCCTACTGCCACATGTAGGCGCACAGGGACTTCGGGGGCCTGACCCTGTTGCAGCTGGTGGCTATGTGGATACTCACTGTGTAGCTGCACACCTTGATTTTGTGAACTTGATGTATGTTTCAAAAATCAAATTGTAAGAACAAAATAACCAAAAAGTACCTGTGTGCTGACTCCTTTCAGAAAGGAGAGGAGGGGAGAGGAAGGGAAGGGGGGGGAGGGGAGAGGGCCGCAACAATGCAAAGAAGAAAGGGTCTTCCCCCACCCTAGCTTTTTACATTTCAAAACTTAAGCTCTTCAGGTAATGGGAAATGGTACAAGCACTATACTGTATTGAGAAATGTCAACAGTGGACTTAAATTAAAGGAAAAGCCAGGCTCAGACATCACTTGGGTAAATCAAACAGTGTTGACTTACCAAAAGTAAACAGAAGGAGGCATGCGGTCAGAACAGGGCGGGGGCAGCGGGGTAACAGATGTCCTTGGAGACAGGGAGAGGGCACAGACGATTGGCTGTCTCCTGTGCCCGGCGCTGTCAGGGTCGCATCAGCCCTGTGTGAGGCTGGACTGTGGGCCCCCGCTGGTGCCTCTTTTATGGACTGCAGCTGAGTTTAGTTCCACTCACTACAACGGGGGCTACTGCTATCTGCCTCATCAAGGCTGCTGCTAGAGGTTCAACACAGGTGCAGTTCTGCAGGGCGTTGGCCAGATTTCGTGCCCGGGTCCACCTCACCTGAGCCAGGTGTCCTTCGTCGGCATCAGGGTTGGATCACGTGCAGTATGCCTACCGAGGGTGTGATGGTTTGGATCTAAAATATCCCCCAGAAAGTCTGTGTTTGGAAGGTAATTGGATCATGGGGTAGCTATACTCATCTGTGGAACTATCCACCCATGGGTTCAGCAGCTAAACATGCTGTTAAGAGGTGGGCCTGGTGGGTCATGGGAGCATGACTGGGAGGGTGTAGTTTTGTCCCTGGCTCCTCCCTTCCCTATTTCCCAGCTGCCATGGGGTGAGCAGTGCTCCTCTGCCAGACCTTTCCACCATGACGTTCTGCCCTATGAGCCAACCAACCATGACCCAAATTCTCTAAAAACCACGTGCTACAATAATCTGCTAAGCATGGCTGACCCATCCCTCTGGGACCTCCAAGACTGTGAGCAAAACAAGCCTCTTTTCTTTACAAAGTACTGAGCCTCAGGTATTTTGTTATAGCAATGAAAAACAGACCAATACAACATGTGCCCAGACAAGTCACGTGTTGACTACATCCTCTTGTGGACTGCTCATGGGTATGGGTTTGCTTTTTGGGGTGATGAAAATATTTTGGAATTAGGTAATGGTAGTGATTGTACTATTCTATGAATAGTGACTCTATGGCAGGTGAATTGTATCTCATTAAAAAATAAGTCATCTATGTTGAAATGTCTGACTGGCCTGGATTGACAGGGCACTAGTCAAAAACAGTATGAAGGGTAATTTTGTGTCAACTTGGCTGGGCTACTAGGTGTCCAATTCCCTCATCAGACATTATTCTGAGTGCTTCTGTGAGTGTTTTGAACGAGATTAACATTTAAATTGACAGACTTTCAGTAGAGCAGAAAGCCCTCTATAACGTGATTGGCCTTCATCTAATCTGTTGAAGGTCTGAATGGTGCAAAAACATCACTCTCCACCGAGCAAGAGACTTCTCCAGCAGGCTGCTCGGAGACCTCCAGTGGATTCCTGGTTCTTCCTGTTCCTGCAGCACACTGCCTTTGGACTTGAACCTCAGCCCTCCTGGGACTCCAGGCTGCCAGCCCACTCTGTAGACTTTGAACTTGCCAGCTTGCATCATTGTGGGAGCCAGCTCTTTATAATAAGCATTTCTGTCTCTGCCCACATCCTATTGGTTCTGGACTGATGCAGGGAGGCAGCTGTCAGTGAGCCCCAGGGAGGCTCACTGCTGAGGACCTGCCAGGTCTGTGAGATCTGAGGGCAGCTGTGCCAGTTTTTCCTGGTAGAGCTTTGAGGGGTGGCAGGAGCCCAGGTAACGAGTGGTTCTGTGGCACATCTAGGTAGATGGAGCCTCCCAGCATTTCCCAGTCCCCTTCATGCAGCCACAGAACAACTGCCAGGAGCCCGAGGAGGAAGAGCAGAAGCAGAGAAGCCTCGCGGGCCAGATGGGACGACAGCAGCTCAGTGACACCCGCCTGTCTCAGCGACATGGAGATCTTCATGCATCTCCCCTCTGTCTGAAAGCTGGGTTTTATGCAGGTCCTCAGAAGTCGGCACCCAAGAGAAGTAGGGGACAGACCCCAAATGAACTGAAATGATGTTTCTGCTCCCCCAGCAGAATAGGTGCACCACAAAGAAATTTGGTTCAGCTTTGGGATATTTTTGGAAGTTTTCTTCCTAACACATCTGAACCTGTGAGTTGGGTCACAAAATCACTTCAAAAAATATTGGCCATCAATTATCTTCAAGGTAAAATTTGGCATTTTGTCATAGGTGTGAAATGGGGTCTCACAAACAGAACCTTCATGTGTAACTAGGTAATGCAATGCTCAGGAGTCCATTAGACAGGAAGGTCAGGGATGGCTGCACCGCTATGGGGGGAATGTTTGGATAGCTGAGAAGACATGATCTAAAATTTGTACAGAGGAATAAAAGTCTCCACATAGCTGTCAAGTTTGAAAAACAAGGGCCAAAAGAAAGAAGGTGATGAGCAGGCTGTAGTGGTGCGTGCCTGTAATCCCAGCACCCGGGAGGCTGAGACAGGAGGATTGCCATGAGTTTGAGGCCAGCCTGAGCTATGTAGTGAGTTCAAGTCCAGCCTGAACTACATAGTGAGACCCTGCCTCAAAAAAGACAGACAGAAAGAAAGAAAGAAAGGAAGTGATGTGTCCAGCAGAAGGGTAGGGAAGCAAGAGGCAAAGCCACGGAAATGGGAAGCGTGTGGGACTGGGCACACAGATGCGTAGCAGGAAGGGATCTGAAGACAGACCCACATGTGGAAGGACTTGGTGAGTGGGAGAGGGCCATAAATAACCAGGAAAGGACAGATTATTCAATGGCACTGGAAAAACTTGTCAACTATAAAAAGTTGAACCCCTACTTTCTCTGCCATACCCAAGCAAACCCCCTTAGATTCAAGATCTAAATTTAAAAAGTAAAATTACAAAGCTCAAAGGAGAAATTCTTGAAATATATCTTTGCAATTTAAGGATAGATAAGCACTTTTCACATAAGACCTCCAAAAGCGACCTCCTTAGGGAGAAAAAAAACAAATGCATTTGATGACAACAAAATTAAAGATTTTGCTACATAAAGATCTTCATCAATGAAATTAATAAGTGGGTAGCAAATTGGGAGGCATTTCCGACAGTGTCAAAAATTTAGGGGGGGAAGGAGGATGTTGAATATGAGCCCTAAATTAGATATTAATTTTGATTAATGTTACATGACAATTGTGTTATGATTTATGTAGGAGAGGATCTTTGTTCTCAAGAGATTTACAGTGAAACATTTAGTGGTGATGTATCCAAATCTTAATGTCTGCAACTTGCTTTCAAAAATGTCAACCAAACATGTTTTTATATCTTTACAACAATGTGAATATACTTAACTGAACTGTAAACTTAAAAATGGTTAGAGTGGTAAATTGTATGTTATGTGGGTTTCTTTTTTCATAGTGAATAACAAAATGAAACAACCTAGCACTTGGTCCAGAGGACTGCAATCAATTGATAGTTGGGTTAAATTAAACACATTCACACACACCAAGAATATATATTTAATAGCATTTACACATGTATTAGTATGTATATATACTTATATACCTATATCTATGTTTATAGGAAGAAAAATGAAGCATATGTGAAAAGATATTAATAATTGGAAAATCTGTTATAGTAGTTACATAACTTTTTGTTTGAAACTTTTCAAAATAATAACATATAGACTCTTGAAAATCAACAATAAAAAGATGAACAGGGCCGGGGATGTAACTCAGTGGCACAGCACCTGCCTGGCAAGCGCAAGGCCCTGAGTTCGATTCCCAGTAAAAAAAAAAAAAAAAAAAAAAAAAAAAAAAGATGAACAGATATAAAAATGAGCAAAAGATGTGAACAGGCAGTTCACAGAAGAGGGAATTTATTGGACAATAAGTTCTTGAAGAGACACTTGACACCACTGGTATCACTGGAAGGAACAACTAAAACAAAAATCAGATGCACATTGTCATAAGGTGGCAAATTTTGGGGAACTGCACAATGTCAAATATTCATGAGGCTGGGGTCTGGGAAACATCATGTCAGTCCAGTGGCCTAAGCAAGCAATGTGGCTGTGCAGGGTAAGATTGGGTACACAGGTACCCTAGGACCTGGCCATCCACTCTCGAATGATAGAGAACCTTGATGGGACACATGGACATGTGTAAAGACACCCAGCATAGCACTGCTTACCCGAAGGAGGATGTTGAACCATTTGAGAACTGGATCAGCCAAATGAGGCGGGCACCTGTGGGGGGAGGTCTACTTCCTATCCTAACTCTTGCTAGAATAAAAAGCAAGAACTTCCACCTGACCCCAGAGAGAAGGGCAGGAGGCAGCAGAATTGAAGGACAGTCTGGAAGATTTCATGACCCTAGGGGCCCTGGAATTAGCGTGAGTTGAGGAAAAGAAATGCAATTATATTTGTTTCGTGTTTGAATTTACAAATAGAAACTTACTCCTAGCACATTGTCATCAACTGCCATCAGCTGCCCCATCAGCTGCCCCATCAGCTGCCATTAGAAAGGTAATACTTTGGGCTGGGGATTTAGCTCAGCGGCAAGAGCGCCTGCCTGGCAAGCGCAAGGTCGTGAGTTCGGTTCCCGGTGCCGGAGAAAAAACAAACAAAAAAAAGAAAGGTAATACTTAAACCAAAGATTTGGATCGGGTCCATAATGGGGGGGCATTAGGCACAGGGCAGTCTCAGGAGGGGATATTTTTGCATATGGAGGCTGGGAAATCCCACGATTTAGCGCATAAGAGATTTTATATGTGATCTAGAAAAGGATTTCCAGAAATCCGAGTGCTCCTGTTTATGAAGATAAAAGTATTACTGTGTGCTAAAAGGGACCCATGGTTAGGGTGACTCATAGGAAGGCTCAGCACTGTGTGTGTGGATGGATGTCCCTGAGGGCGTCTGAGGATGGGATGTAGACAATTAACTGCATTGTTCATTCAACGATAAGTGGTTTTTTGGGGGAATAAAAATAAATGCGTATAGAAATTTACTACTTTGTATAAATTTGGTGTATAGAAAACACATTTACTAGGTAGCTCATTTACCATGTTAAAAAAATTCTTCAGTTTTAAGTAAAACTCGTATCAGCTCTTTTTGGAAGTGTTATTGCCCTTCAGCTTCCAAAGGAACTTAAATCCCGATGCTTTTGTCTTCTTTCCTTTGTGGCAGGGAGCTGGTCTTGAGCTTGCGGCAAACAGAGCTGAGGATGCAGAGATGGTTTCTCTGCTAAGCCTCAAGGACGTCTTTGCTTGTTGAATTTATGCAGACACAAAGCCTTAGCAAGAGAATGGTTCTGAGCAGGGAGCGCAATTGGAAGAACCCCTTCTGACCCCTCTGGGTTCCCAGGATTGGACCAGGGTAGGACAGCAGAGCTAACCCAGACGGTGCAGATACCACACGTGGAGGCCTGGAGGCTTTTGACTTGGTCTCTTGTATTCCTCTCCTGAAGTGGGCATCACCCCTGACCCAGTTCAGATGAGAACACTGAGGTCCAGAGGGATTAAAACAGCTGAGCTAGCCAAGGTCCCACAGCCCGAGGTCATGCTGCTGCTTCATGGGTGTGCTAGGATTCTAACCCAACTCATTTCCACCATGTTAGGCTGCTACACTCAAACAAAAATAGAAATATATTTTGAAGCTTTTCCCCCAGGCCTCAAAAGGACTCCAGCTAGTTTGTCTGAGCTCATCCAAAATGTATCCATCCTCCGTGCAATTCTCCGAAGCAGTCAGCAGAGAATAGGTACAAGAACAGCTCCCATTTCAAAGAGAATCTGTTCATTTCCGGTCATGGAGATCTCCATTCAGTGTGCAGACTTTATTAAGATCCCAGCTTCGGTTTGAAATGTCAGGTTCTGAAAAATGTAGCCACTGACCCTCCTGGAGGGAAAGGCTTAGCTGCCCATGTCCAAAGAGACGAAGCTGAAAGAGACACCCATCTGCTTTCCAAGCCCTCAAGAGGCTGCGACTGGGAGGCTCTTTGCCACCAACCTTTCAAAATTCCTGGTCTGTGTGAACGAAGAGGCATCGACTGCAGATCCAGATTGATGAAAAGCTGAATATTCCAACTGACATCCACCCAGGATGATGAGGAGGAAGATTTAATAGCCTAACAAATGATTCTCCTGAAAGAAAGTGTCAGGCAGGTGATTTTCTTCCCTTGGGCTTTCTTTCCTCAGCACCTCCTCCACCCCTGCACACTCAAATTTTGGCTTATTTAAACTTCAGTAGAGTCACCAGGCAGGCAGGAAGAAGAAGTTAAATTAGATCGATTCCAAAGCTTTCGTTTTCAGACACTAATAAATTAGGTGAATGATAAGGCATTGGTGAAAAGCTGCACGGGGCCAATTTTAGAATGGTTCTTCCTGCCCAAGGCAGCTTTGGCCTTGATGCAGCTTGGGGTTTTGCAAGGTAGGGAGTTGCAAGCGTAAGGCACTGTGTATGTGTGTGTGTGTGTGTGTGTGTGTGTGTGTGTGTGTGTGTGTGAGTTCTGTCGTATCTTGGGATGGAACGGAGAAATCGGATCCAGGATTCAATGTAATTAGGGCCAACAGATTGTTCTGCTTCCAGATGAAAAGTTTGTTTCAGACAGACCAGCTTTGCGGCGATGTTGCTGAAAACCCTGACGGTCCTATTAGGAGATAACAAGTCTTCATGCTGTTAGTCTGTGGCTCATTTGGCTTTGCCTGGTGTTAGATGCAGTGTGATTATGGGGACCTTCCTTCGGCTTTCTCTCCAAAAACGGAAATGACTCATGTGCTGCGGCCTTGTTATTTACAGAAAAGTGGTAAGATCTTATACAGAAACTTCTGCATTTAATGTTCTACACTGAACTAAGTTTTTATAGCCAGTTCTAGTGACAGTATATTCTATCTACCTATCTATTCTGATTCCTTCCTTCAGTCTATCTATCTAATGTGTCATCTATCACTTAATTATTCAACAGATATTTATTAACAACATAGTACCTGCTAAGTCATAGGAGAAGCCCAAGATAACTATTTTTCCTCAGGCCCCAGGAGCCAACATTTGAATTTCCTGCCAGAATTCCTGGAAGAAGCACCTGAGTTCTCTGGTTTGGAGGTCCTATTCAGGAGCTCCTGTTTGTTAAGGACTTATGCTCTAGGTAAGGTATATAATCTCATTTAATTTTTACAACACCCATTCCAATAGCAATTATTCTCCTTATTTACAGGAGAAGCTCTGAAAAGTTGAATGATTCTCCCCAAGTCTCACAGCTGTTAGGAACAGGATTCAAATCCAGATTCATGTGCATCCAAAAGCATTTCTATACTGCTACCGTTTCCTTAACCCACCGCTGCACCGGAGTCCTGATGCCAGCCCATCACCTGGTGATACACCTGTCTACTTATGCTGGCGCCATGATTGGACCTGATCTGGGTCTCCTTGATGTATTGGCTCTTGCATCACCCTCTGGCAGGAAACATTTGTTTCTGCAAACCAGTGTCTTGAGGAGCAAGTGGTGGTGGTCTAAATTTCTTACTTTGGTATCCAGGACTCTCTAAAATTTGGCTTCTTCGTGTTTTCGCAAACTCATCCCTCGTATCTCCCCGCACGGGCCCTCCGGTCCAGCTGGTCTGTTCTGTCTTTCAAGTGCCAAGAGGTGATAAGGAGGAAATTTCTTCGCTGCGTGCAAAGGCTTGCCCTTCCACCCACTCTGGATCTTATTTCTTTGCCTTCAAGGGCTCTTCTCCTTCAGTTAGCCTCTTTCCCTGCATTTGTAATCTCCCTCTCAAGCTGCGCCATCTTTGCGGCAGGCGAAGGGCTCTTGAGTCTCCCGTATTAAAACCTCTTCCTGCAGTGACTGCTGCGTCTCCTTCTGCCTCCTGCCCACAGGACTGGCTGCTCAAGGCTCTCCTCCGTGGGTGTGTATCTCATCCTGATCCTTCCTGTCTGGTCTTTAGCCTCCTATTGACACCGCTCACATCAAAGTCACTGGTAACTCTCATGCTGACAAATCTAAAAGCTTTCCCCTTCCCACTTTGAACTCTGGAGGGTTTGACAATAAATACGCTCCCCGATTTACAATGGTTTGAGTTACAATTTTTCAACTCTACAGTGGTGGAAAAGCAAAATACATTCAACAGAAACCAGACTTCAACTTTTGAATTTTGAACTTCTCCAAGGCTGGCACTGTATATGACAATTATATCTCTCTCTCTCTCTTTCTCTCTCTCTGTCTCTCTGCTGGGTGGCCCAGTAAACCACAGCTACCAGTCAGCCTGTGTTCACGAGGGAAAACAACCCACAGTCTGTATTGCCAGAACTTTTTGGATGTAAATAATATACTACATGAGATAATTAATATGGTGTTATTACAAAATAAGCTTTGTGTTAGATGGCTTTTCCCGCCTTCAGGCTAACGGAAGTGCTCTGAGAACGTTTAAGGTAGGGTAGGTGCATGACGTGCGTTTTTGACTTGTGGTCCTTAAATGAGGGTATCAGGATATAAGCACATCATAAACTGAGCATCTGCACTTTACTCCCTTCACTTCTGATCACTTCAGGGTCAGATGCACATAATAGAACCCACCCCAGGTAGCCTAGGCTGAAAGGGATTTAATAGATGGAGCCTGGTGTTTCTCACGGTATAGGAAGGGCAGCTGATCTAGCAAATTTGAGTCAGCAGAAACCTCCTGCAGGAGCACTGGAGAACTGGCCTGCCTAGAGCTGCTGCTTCTGCATGGCTTAGAATGCTATGCTGTAACTTTTGGCTCCAAGTCCACATTGCCCCTGGTGTAGTCCACGCCAGCTCAACAAGGCCCAGGGCCATGCTTTTGATACTCACAGAGCTCAGGACCCTCAGGGACCCTCCGTTAGCACTGTTACAAAGAAGCCAAAGGCCTCCTTGGCTGATTGCTTGGAGGGGGGCATGCTCGGCCGGGTCCTATCTTCTGACTCTTGAGTTAATGCACCTGCTTGGAGACATCTAGGTGCCTGCTCACCTGAGCCATGGGGTGATGAGGGAGAGATTTTTCAGCTCCCCAGCCTCCATTGGGCAGTCAGGCTTATGGCAGGAGGTAGCAAAGGGATCCAGTGATCCTCCGATATGTGCTTTTGATTTTGTCCTCTCTCAGTCCGCACCTTCTCGGTGTCCCTGCTCAGCTGACACCTAGCTACACGGGAGCCTCAGAACATGATCCTGACCGGAGAGTAGTTTAGGCGGCCTGCTGCTCAGTGCTTTAGTCTAGGTGATGGCTCAAGATCCAGGCCTTGGGAAGCATGGTAGGCACTAGCCCGACCCCCCTGCCTCAGCCTACCAGATTGAGCTGCACCCATTTCTGGCTACCATAGAAAATACCCTTTCCCGGGCTGCTGTCCATCCCATGGGGTCTGTCTCAGCCTGGAAAACAGTGTTCACTCTATATGACCAGGCAGAAGGAACCGATGGCTTCTCTCTTTCCTTCTGCAGCTGGGTCCAGAATCTTCAAGTACCCATGAACCTTAGATTATCACATAGGATTAGAGGTTTCCTACCAGGCAGGCCTGGAGCTGCCTTCTCATTCCCTGTAGCTGAGCCGCTTGGTGCCAGGGACTGATAATGAGGCTGGGGGCGGGGCAGCCTTCTAATTCAGCCCAAAGTCTGTACCCCATCCACAGGTCTTATTCTGGGATGTGGATGCCTCCCTTGGGAATCCCAAGGAACCAGGACATCCATTCTTTGGTCCCTGTCTCCTTGTTCTTCTAAGGGGCTAGCAAGCCACCCCAGTGGCTGGCTCCCCACCAGGGAACGTACCCTCATCCCGAAGGCCAGGGACGCCTCCTGGGCTAGTTTACAGGCCACTGGGCTCTGCATGGACCAAGCCTAGCTCTCTGGGGAGCACTGCAAGATCTGCCGTGAGGCTCCTCCTTGGTACTTTCCTTTCACTGCCCACTTTCCTCGCTCTCCCCCTCCCTCCTTTTCCTTGGCCTTTGACTATGATTTTCTTTAAAGGAAGACATTATTTTGCCCCAGGAAACTCATTTATAGCAAAATCAGTGAGAGGTCTGGGCATCTGGCCCCACGTGGGGCTCGTTTTCGGGTTATGGCTTTAGCATGCCTTCATCTGGCTCAGCCAAGCCTGGAACCTCTCCCCACCAGCATCACACCTGGTTTCGGCTGGAAGGGAAAGGATTGGAGCTTTTCATCTTCGGGGCCTTTTTGTTATTACTGGAGCCAAGGTTTGGCTGGGGATCAGACGAGGGAGGGAAGCGGGGGAGGGTAGCAGAGCTGGAAACCCTCCCAGAGGGCTGGGAGGAGAACAGCTCCCTGGGGTTTGGAGGGGCTGTTCCTCCTGATCCTGGATAGGGAGGGGAGGGCTCCAGGCTGGCCAGCGAGCAGCCGCAGGATAGGCCCAGGATGCAGGGACTACTGGCCAGGGTGAGAAAGATCTTTTTAGGCCCCTTGTGCTGGGAATTTTAAGTGATTTGGCTTAAGTGAAGGAAGAGTGAAGAAATGAAAAAGCAAAAGGGTTAAGCTTTGAAAACCACGTGCTAAATTTCCTGAGTAGGGAGATTGGTTTGGTGGGGGGATGGTTTATAGGTTAACCGTTAAGATTTCCTTAAAAGCTGGCTTATTTCTATCCCTTAATTTACAAAAAAAAATGTAGATTTGAGAAAAACCAAATTACCCTTTAGTACGCCTAAGAGGATTGTGTCTGTCGTGTGTTTCAGGATCTTTATGGTGTGCATATCTAGTGAAAACCATTTCCCATAAAAATACTGAGGGAGGGCATTGGGATGGGATTTTAAGCTTATTTAAAATTAATTGCAGATTCATTTCACTGCACTTTCACGGAGAGCTTTTCTTTTTTTCATTATTAATATGAAGGAATGGTGGAGGCTCTGCCAAAAGTCTGAGAGGACAAAGTGGCTGCTGTGATGCTCCCCGGGCAGCAGACATCTGCCAGAGCTCTGCCTGCTCAGGCGGACCGGGCTGTGGCCTGTCTTTGATTAAATGGGACTTGAGTGTAGATTAAGAGCTTCGTTCACCCTGGGCCGTGCGGGTTGCCCATGTTCCTCCTGGCTCCCCTCCCACCCTACTGGCCAGCAGCATCTCAGTGAGGGCACACACAGGTGGCACTTTGGGGGCCAGTGAAGGATTGAAAGGTGCTGGAAAGCTGTGAACGGGAGGGAGGTGGGGTGCTGATGTCTGGGGAAAAGGGGTGGGAATGGGACGCAAATCAGTGGCAGAGCTTGGGTTGGGCTTGTGCCAGGCCCTGGGTTCAAGTCTCAGCACCCAATGAAGGAAGGAAGGAATGAATGAAAGAAAGAAGGCAGGCTGACAGGAAGGGAGACAGAAGGGAAGGACGGAAGGAAGGAAGGAAGGAAGGAAGGAAGGAAGGAATGAAGGAAGGAAGGAAGGAAGGAAAAAGGGAAAGAAGAAGGGAAGAAGAGAGGGAAATAGGGAGTGGGGGAGAGAGAGAGAGGCTGGAGAGACTAACTCCTGGCATGGGGGGTGCTGAACAGGGACCATCCCAAGACACCCCAAGAGTCACGCAGAGCCCTCAGCTGTGTGATTGTGCACTCAAGCACTTAGAAGGCTGTCTGGCAGCACAAAGGATTTGGCCCTTTGTGTCAGGCATGTATTGGTCACTCTTAGGGTCTGAGGGGGAATTATTATAACTAGGTTAGTCCGTTCCCATGGCCCTTACTGGCCACCATCTTCCATTGAAAAATACAGAGGTGCAGAGAAGGAGTTTGCTGGGATCTAGGCCTTGTAAATCTGGAGCCTGGGCAGGAGAGAGGCCCTGGTGAGTTTCCAAGGACCCTGCTGATTCTAACCTGGGAAGCTGGGTGGAGTGAGGGGGTTCCCTGAGGTCTTGCAGCTGGTTGGGGGACAGCCAGGATTAGGGCTCCTCACTCCTGATCCCAAACCAAGTACGCTCTATCCTGTGCTGATGCAGGGGCAGGAGCGGCTTCTTAGATTGCAGAGTAAAGGATAGAGCGCGGTGGGACCAGGAGCTGCTTGGAAAGGATTAGAAGGAGCCGTGTCCACTTCCCGTTGGGAATTGGAGTATAAGGGTGGTGCCCAGGTCTGATCAATTGCGTTGAATCTTTCCCTGGTATCTCTCTTACTTTCCTGGCTTTTCAGTCGTTGGCCTAGCGGCTAGCTTTCTCATCACTAGGCCACAGAGCAAGTATGCATTTATCACTGGCCAAGATGACTCTACCCTCTTTTCTCACAAGTAGCTCATTTAGATCCCACAATTCTGTGAGGTCGGTGCTCATGTATCACTATTTCGCAGGAAAGTCCATGGGAGCAATATGTGAGCATTCTCTCCTACTTCCTTCCAGTGGGTTCTGCCGGCCACAAGCCCCACTCTGCCTGGAGGACTCAGAGGAGTTCAGCTCTCCCGGTACCCATGTCTACTCTGGCTGCATGTCCAGAACCTCTTGAAAAGTCTGGGTGCTCCTTTCCTCATACACGGTTACCATAGAAACTACCATAGTAACCAGCTGTAGGACCCTTTGGGTAGGGATCAGGAAATGGTTTATCACCTGCCCTGGAGATGGCGTCACAGGGTCTTTCCTCGAGGGGATCTAATCTCTTCAGTGTTGAGTCCCAGGTCTGTGAACTGATGTAGACCTGGAAACTGAGGCAGAACCATCATGGTAGCGATGACAGCTTCTTGTCGGGTCTCAGCAGGGTGTTTTGGGAGGGGGTTACAACCACCAAACAACACTCTAGTCATCGGTCTACTGCACCCCTCAAAGAGCACGGCCAAGTATCCCAGCCTGACTGCCACTCCAGCCTTGCTGCCCGTTACACTAATTATGTCTCCCCACTGCTGCTGATGCAGTGCTCTCTGGAATCCCACCAGGCCCACTGAGAATTCTGGGAACCCCAGGCTCATGGCAGCCTCTGCTTCTTTCAGCCCTAACCTGTGGAGTACAGCCGCGATCGCTGAGCTGTGAAAGCATGTGGACGGCCCCTCTCCAGGGCCGTCTCTACTGCTCTATGGAGGAGGCGGGCTCTGGTTTCTTTGGTGAGACAGTGAGCTCTGCGCTTTCATGAAATACATCCATTCTAACATTGCCCCATTCCTGAGAATTCTACCCCTTCCTTGATACTCTGCTAACCCAGGATCTCCACCTCTCAGATCATAGGCCTGCAGTAATCCAGCTGGTAAGAGGCCCTCTGAGCAACTTAGGTCTGGTTCCAAAGACCCTTACTCAAGATATGACCTTGAGTGTGGCACGATACAGAGGCCCAGGAGGGCCATAAATATAAGGGACACTTGTATTATCTTTAGCCAGCCGTACTCGGCCTAAACTCTTGAGATCCACCCCACCTCTGTGCCACGTTTCTTGCAGCTGTTCTTCAGCTGGGTGATGACGGTGCATTGATGTGAAAGAGCCGCTTCCTTCCCAGAGAACACTGGGCCGCTGTGGCTGGACTGTGCCCGGTTCTGTCCCCAGTCACTAGCCTAAGGCAAAGAGTGAGAATGAGGGAAGATCTCGAGAAGGTCGGCTTCATCTGGGAAGATACCTGTCTCGGGTGAGCTTCTGCATGGTTTGCAGGTATCGGGAGGCTGCTCTTGGCTGACAAGAGTGAACTTCTTCCAGCCTTAATGATTCAGGGTATCTGGGGTCTAAACATCTCAGGCTTGTGCATCCAAATGTTGCCATTTCAGTCCCACTGTTTGCCAATGAAAGTTCAGGTTTGGATACGGGACATTTGTCCTCTCGGAAGCACTGCCACCTTTGTCCCACTCCAGGGGTACCTCTGTTATAGTCCATGAATTTACAGCGGTGTTGTCACTACCACCCCAAGTCCATGGTTCACATCAGTGCTCACTCTAGTTGTATGTTCCATGCTCTTTGGCATATGTATCACATGTATTTGCCAATACAGAATCATAAAGCGTTCTTTTACCCTGAGCTGCATAGCGAGATCCTCCAAAAAAAAAAATTGAAAACAGAAGCTGGTACTTTCTCCAGATCTTAATGTGAGTGTTGACCACAAGGGTGTGAGTTCACTGGGAACCTGGAAGTAGGAACTGGCTGACATATTGTACAGGAGGGCTTTGAACGTCTCCTGATGAGGAAAGAGTTCTTGTCTCCATTATGATTGCATCTGGCTACAGGTGTTCCTAAAAAATCTCCAAAGAGTGGTTTAAACAAGCAAGGGGCTGTTACAGCATCCCAAAGTTGTTACCAGGGACCCAGGTGCTTTCTGCTTTACCTTAGTATGGGGCTTCGGTCCTCTTGGTTGCTTCATGGCTGCTGCTCCTCCAGACATCTTGCCTGTGTTCCAGGGTTGGGAAAAGGGGAGGAAATAAAAGACCAGATAAATGAATATGTTCTCTTTCTAAAAGCTTTCCTCAGAACTCCATCCGGTGACTTCTGCCAGGTGGAGGTCACATGGCCACACTTAGCTGCAAGAGAGTCTGGGAAGGAGACTATTTTATCTAGGCACATTGCCTCCCTGAACAAAATTGGGGTTCTGTCATTAAGGAAGACTGGGAAAATGGTTATTGGCTAGGCAATTAGCCATGTCCGCCACAAAGCTCATCTTAACTAGAGCTAAGTGGGCTGGGAGATCCCAGGAGCCATCTGGGTTATTTGGAGATGAATAAGACAGCCCTTGAGGAGTTCACAATTTAGAGGAGAAGACAGACAACTAATTGGAACAACAAGATCGTGGAATTACAGTTTAATATAATGCGGCAAGGGGAAGTAATGAAAGTAAGCCCGGGGGGCTATAAAGCACAGAGCAAGACAGGCAGGGCAGGGTAGGGGAGGAGGCACGGGAGCAAAAGTTAGTTGATGCCAGTGTGTCTACTGGCTGAGGAGAGGTGGCCTCAGCACAGGGACCCTGTAAGTGGGGTGCAGCACGGGACATCATAGCCCTTGCTTGCTGAAGGACTGTCAAATCAAAGGTGAAATAGGACAGGGTGTGAAGTGGGACACATCACATCCTGCTAGGGTGTGGATCTTGCCCTTCATCCAGATGGCTCTGAGGCAGGGAGTCAGGAGGATAGAAAAGACAGGAGATGCTCTTTGGGGATGTGGGCAGAGAAGTCTGTCCTAGCCTCCGCAGCTCTGTGGTCTGGGTGACGATTTTTGGAGTGGTGCTTTAGACTGAGGCTGGCCAGAGGAGAGGCAGGAACATGTGTGTGTGTGTGTGTGTGTGTGTGTGTGTGTGTGCGCGCGCGCGCATTTCCATCTTGGGGACCCCGTGGAGACAACCCACCAGGTGCAGTTCCCAGAGTCTAGAGAGACCCTGGTGGGAAAGTGTCAGAACAAAACATAGTCTCCATGTCTTGCAGAGGAGAAAATAGCCCTGGGAGAGGCGTGAATTGTCGCAGGTCACACAAGCTCAAGGCTGGCTGAGCTGACCAGAGTCCAAGTCGGTCCTGGGTGAGGCCCCTTGCACACTGGGGTAAGGAAGAGAGGCCTCACAAAGATGTTATCTAAACAGCGCTCAGCCCGCAGCAGCAGACCGGGTCCGCCCTAAATCTGTGGTCGCAGTCGCGCGCACAGAGGTGACCAGCATGTCCTAACCCTGAGTTCCAAGTGGTTGGTCGAGTCGAGACCCCTTGACGCGGAGAGCTGTGCTCCTTGGACCCAGGGAGGGGAAAGGTCCCTGTCCAGGTTCTGGCACCTGGGGATGCAGGGACCCGCCTGGGTTGGGTAGCCTCCTAGGTTGGCCGGCAGGGGGCGCTGTGCAACCGAGCAAAGGCGGCCCCGCGCTGGCTGGGTGGGCCCTCAATGCAGCTGAGAGTCGCAGTTTAGACCTCAAAGATCACCCCGGGGTGGCCAGCCAGGCCAAGAGGGGTCTCCCAGGGCCGCTTCGCTGTCCTTGCTGTTGCTAAGTGGCGGCAAATGGCCAGGTCAGCTTTCCGGGGGGTCCTCGTGGTTGGAGCTCTCCTCGTACACGGTCAGCTCAGATGATTCCCATCAAGGGCAAGGCCACGGGGGCTTCCACTTCGCAGATTCGCGCAGGCTGAGCGACGGGGCAGGAATGCGGGCAAGTTTATTTTGCTTGGAGGATGAGCGCCAGACGCCTGCGGTCCTTTGCACAGCTGGGGCTCAGTTTCCCCAATGGCTAGGTGAAGGGGCGGGACTGAGGCGTGGCCTGAGCTCCGACCTGAGATTCCTAAAGACACCGGATGGCCATGCCCGGCCACAGCCGTCCTCCCGGCAAGATGATGGGACCACCTGGAGGGTATCAGGGATCCTCTAGCTGTTTGTGAGGAGGTGGGACGGCTCTGAGGCGGAGCATTAGTGAAAGAACAAAACCACAGACCTAAAAACAGCTAACATGGGGCCCCCTTACTTGGCCTCTGTCCTGTGGCTTCCCTGGGACTCCCGCCTGCTGGCCCCTGGCTACCTGGGTACGGTCACCTCCTTGGTTAAGCAAAGGCTTGGTCTGGGACCAGTCGCTCACACACTCTTCCCCCAGTTCCCTCTCCAGAGGTCCGGGGCAGAGGATGAGTTAGGCTGGGCTTGTTCTGCTGCTGAGCCAAGGTCACCATGGTTGGGTGACTGGGAAAACAGACATAAGGGCGTGAGGAGAGCTAGGGGGGGCTGCAGGCCCAGGAGACAAGCTGTCAGTGAACCTGACATAGGCTGCAGGAAGCGAGGGCCTCCCTGAGACAAGAGAGGTACAGTGCAGATGCCATGTTGATAATCTTCATGATGGATAATTATTTCCACTGTGATTATTAGCACCTCCTTTTTATGGGTGCCTCCTGGGGTATCTACATCAGTGTTTGCAACAGTCTGTGATGCAGGGACTGTTATTATTCCCATTTTATGGATGGCAAAGTTGAGGCTTGGTGTGGTGACCAGTGATGCCGGCAGTAAGGATGAGGCACATCTTACCCTGGGCCCAGCTGAGCAGCACACATGCACCTCATGCTGGGCCTGGCACACCCCTGTGGGTGAGGAAGGCAAGGCATGGCCAGGCTCCCATTTATGTCACGGAGCAAGTATGCCTTCCATAGGCTGAGTGCCTTGTCTCTGCCCCACAGTGAAGAACAAAGCCAGGACCTGAGCTAGAGGGGAAGCAGCAGCCCAGCCCAGGATGTTCCGTCCCTACAGTAGCCCTGGTGCTGCCTGGCTACCTGTGCTGGGATGTTGAGTCCCTTACGCCTGCTGGGGGTGGAGTTTCAGGCTGGTGGGGTTGGCAGGTGGCTTACTTCTGAAAAAGAGGGCAAAGGAGAGGCTTTTCAACACACTGTGGAGCTTTATTGTGAAGTCCTCAGAGGTGGGTTGGTGACTACCCACCCTGCCTTCCTAAGGCCAGTCTGGGGTCCCTGCCATCCCACCCCAGTGTCAGTGGCCTGCACCAGCTCTTACCTTGTGACCTGCTACATGCCTAAAGATTCCGCCAGCACTGAGCTGCACACACTCAGGAAGAGGGCCCAGCACGGAAGCCATGCTGTGCAAAAGGAAAGAGAAGTGTGTGCTGGTGGGTGAGGAGGCCACGCCAGCCCTGAAGACTTTTCAAGAGCTGTTACCCCTCCCATGCACCTCCACGTCCCTGGGCCTTCTGCTGGAGCTCAGAAATCAGGTTTGGCCCCAGCATGCGCTGTCATTGCATCCCAAGGCGAGGACCTTCTCTCACCTCCTCCATGCATAGCATTGGTCAAGCCGGAAGTGGACTAGACCGGAAGTCCTTCTCCTGCAATGCATCTCTTTTCAGTGATCCGCTTTCCCTTCCCCAAAATGTGGCCCTTGTTGTGGAGGCTGGAGATTTGCCTGCGTCTCCTCCAGCTTCCAGCCCCCCTCCCCACTTCCCGATCTTATCTTGAGGTTTCTGAAGATACTTCTGTATCCATTGTTCCAAGTGATGCGGGAACGGCCAAATTCAGCACAGTGTATAGTGCATCACAGCATGCTACCATTAGCGAGGACGGTCTTCACCTCTAGACACTGTGTGGGATGAAAAAAAGCAAATTGCGGGTGGAGGACCCATTTATCCACTGCAACAGCGATGAGCAAGCAAAGAAAACTCCCTGCAAAACAATATTATCATGCCCTTCCTTTGAGCACGTGTATGCACACATCAAATTAGCAGACGCAGGGTTTTGGAGCACGTTCAGGAGCCTGGTGAGTGGGCGCCTCGGGGAAGAGGTGGAAAAGGATTGGAACTGAAGTTGGTGCTGAGGGAGCTTAGCCTTATCATTAATGTCTTTATTGTTTAGGAGAATTAATGATGCAATTAAAATTCAAATGCAAAAGATTTTAGCCTTTCTTGTAGTTGCCCCCCAGTACCTGTTTGGAGCTCCAAGCTGGCCTTCTGCACTCTGGTTCCATCTTGGGACCTCCAGACGCGGGTGGCACACTTACACTCTGGTGCTCTACCTGCCTGAGCTCATTTGGCAGTGGGATTTCGATCTGGCCCCCTTAGCTCTGGCCTGTCTGGATTCTGCACCTAATTTCTCCAGCCTGGGTACAGATGGCATCCCTGGAGCTCCTCAGGGATTTGTGCCCTGACATTCATATTCACATCCACCCGCTCCCCTCACACAGGTTGGGGCCGCCAATGGGCACACTATGTAGGGGGAGGGTGTTTTTATTTTGTTTCTACTCAGTTCCTGAAGTGTGCTAGGGTGTGGCTTATCTTCGAGGGCACAGATGCCCCAGGATGGATGCTTCAGGAATTTGCAGGAAGCCCTCTGAGCTCTAGTTGATCCTCCCCAAACCTGGCTGTCCCATCCCGCTCACCTGTCCTCCAGATCTCGCTGGTCATCCATAGGCACCCAGGACTGTGCTAATCATGCTCCCTCCTCCTCTGTCACTCCTCAGGCCAGGCCGCTGTCAGCTCTCTGGGAGATTGCGGCAGCGGCCACCTTTGCCCCTCCAATCCTTTCTCCCCTGTCCAGCCAGAGTGAACGTCTAAATCAGACAGGATCACATACTCATAAAGCCCTCACTGGCTTGCCACTTGGTCAAGTCCAAACGCCTTGATGTGGCTTGCAGGAAGGGTTGGGATGGGCCCAGCCTGCCTGTCCAGCGTCCCTGCTGCAGTTGCACAGGTACACTCAGCTCCCACCCAGGCTCTGGTGCTTTAGTACATACTTTCATTCCCTGCCCTCAATACTGCCCCTAGCACCTCCTGCTTAAGCTTCCTGTCTGAATTTAGGTGGCATTTTCCCCAGTAGAGGCATCCCTGAACCTCGGCCCTTTGCCCCCAAATGTGCATCTGTTCATCAGGCCATTTACACACAGTATGGTATTGTGTATGAAGTGTCTGCCTCTCCCACCAGACTGTAATGTCTTGAATAATAACAAAGACCAGCACCTCAGCACAGTGAGCTTGGTCCTACCTTATCACATGCTAGGCAGCACGCTAGGCAGTCTTAGACATCTCACACTGTCTAATTCTCACCTTTCTTGGAGGTGGGTGCTGCCATTATCTCCATCTTATACAGGAGGAATTGAACCTTAGGGAGAACAAAACCATGCCCAAGTTCATGTAGCTTGAACATGGTGGGCAGGCTCAAACCCCACTGGCCTTGGGTTTACCCAATGGCAAGGGCATGGCCATGGGTCTCAGAGTCACAGTTATATCCCATGTCCTGGCCTGGTGGCTGTAGTCTAGTGGGAACACAAGAACTAGAATAAATCAAGGAGAATCAGTGGTGGGCTGCAAATGCGATCTTTCTTTGGATAAGTTCCCTTTAAAGGCAGTGAGGGGAAGTGGAGCTACGTTATTGATACACACTGGACACCCCTGGAGGGAATGAATGAGATGCTGAAGATTCTCTAATTGAGCCAGGCTGGGATGGGATAGGCTGGGATTTGATCAGATGGGGCTGGACCCAGAGCGAAGGACCTGGAGTCTGTGGAGAGGCTGGGGACCTCCAAGTCTGGGTCAGGGGAGAGCTGCCTTAGGACTTTCAGATTAGCAGACACCCAGGAAGACCTGAAAACAGCATTTACTTCAGGGAGTGGGGTCGGGGGAGAGATAGTCCATATAACAAATTCATTTCATTCCATTAAAGTGGGATTTCTATAGATAAGTTCAACCAGTGATTCTCAGCTGGGATGGTTTTACCCCTCAGGAGATATCTAGTAGTATCTGGAGATAGTTTTGGTGGCCATAACCAGGGTTTGGGGGTGCTACTGGCATCTGGGGGGAGAGAGGCTAGGATGCCAGAAACTCCTACAGGCCCTGCACAGTCCCCATCACAAAAAACCAGCCAGCCCCGATGTCACTGGAGCCCAGGAGGCAAAACTGGATTCACAGCTCCCCTTTCCCTGGAGACTGTCCGCTCTGTGGTCTCCCCTGGGTCCTGCTCTCTGGGCCTGTCACTTCTGTTATCACTTTGGGATCACAGGTCTGACACAGGTTGTACCCAGATAGGCCTCGGCTGTGAGCGGAGGGGGCTCACCTTCTGTAGGAAGTGCTGAGGCCCCAGCATTTACACTACTGTGACTTTGGGGGTCACCATCAGAACAGGGTGAGGGAGCTATTGTACCAAGACCATGCGCCTTTCCAGTGGCCCTGCTCCCGGGCGCCTGGCCCCTTCTTCCCCTTGCCTGAGTGCTTCTCAGGTTCAGACAGATGATGCCAGGGAGGCAGTGAAGGGAAGCAGAGCTACCTCTAATCTCTTAGGGGAGAAGAGAGCTCTTTGTCCCTTTCTGTGTCACTTCAGGTCCCACAAAGAGCAGACCCCACGGTAGAACAAGATGTGCCAAAGATTTCATGCAGGCAACACTGGCGCAGGTGACAGGGCAAGGGCCTGAAGCAGTGGGAGTTGGACCCCTCTCACAGGGCCTCAGTTTGTCAGTTCTAAGAGACATGCATCAGGCCATCTCCTACTTAGAGGAGCCCATGTGGATGGAGCTGGGACCCTGCCTGCTCAGCCCTGGTCCTCCTGGTTGTTGACTGTGACACTGATCTTGGACTTTATAGGAGCCTCTCTAGGAACTCTGGAAAACACCTCTGTTTCCTTCCCAGAAAGCTAGGAAACTACTGAAGCCCGAGGCCCTGTGTAAGGAAACATGAAAGCACAAGATGGCGGCACTTGGAATGAGGCTGTGAAGGAAGGGGGTCTGGGAGGCAGTGGGTTCAGTGTCAGCAGAGCTCCGGTACAGGTGCACCTCCCAATGACCCGATGTAAATAAGTTCTGTGGCCAGGGTCGATGCTGGCTGGTGTAAACAACTGATATAACCAAGCCTGAACTGGTGACAAGCTACTTCCTGGACTTATCGGTCCCCAGATCTGCCAAGAGAAATAATAGGGCCTCTTCCCAAAAGGACCCATCACCTCTTGGGTGCCAGCTTGGTCCCTGGTTGGCAGGGCTGTTTTTTTGTCTCCAGTTGACCTGAACTTGCTCCTTCTCTTCCTTCTTGGATCTCAGTGACCTTCAGTGCCCCTTTTTCTGGGCTCCTTAAATTAACCCCTGTTCTCAGCGCTATGGGTCATGGAGGGACCAGAACAGCCCCAAAAGTGGCTTCTCTACAGGGAAACTTTCAAGCAGGCCCAAAGAGTTGAAAGGGCTCATAAGAGTTGACATTTAGGACTCTGGTCCGTGCCGGAGATAGACTCTGTACTGTCTATTCCAGCAGCTGCTAGAGATGTGCAGCTATTTAAATTTAAATAAAAATTATGGGCTATGACATTGGGCTGCATGGTTCCCTTCTCACAGGCAGCTCTGCTGGGCCCTGCAGAGAAGCAGAGGCATTTTACAGGCAGGACAGGGGAGGCGGTGGTCAGGAGCTCCCTTTCATCCTGGGTTACCACCTTGTTCCAAAGACCAGTTCCTAAAGACCCGCTTGGCCTGAAGGCGACACCCCTGAACTCTGCCTTGTCCCTAGAAATGCAGGGCCTTGAGATCACAGGAGCAGAGGTCTTCAGGGTCCCATGCACACACTTCCTGCAGCAGTTGGGATCAGTTACTAAGCAGAATACTCCCAGGGAGCCTGAGGGTAGCAGAGAACAGGAAGGAAGAGGGAGAGATTTGGGGCCATGAAGAACGTAGGGGTTTGGTGGTTGTGGCTCCATAAGGACAAATAGGGTCCTACTGGGGGTCCCCCCTGGGGTGCAGTCTCCATACAGGTTATTTGGAGGGTGAGGCTTAGGCATTGGATCTCGGGATGCTGAGGTTGATGAGGAAGCAGGAACACCTGGAATGTCCCGCTGGCGAAGAGGAAGACTGGAAGGCAGGGGTGGAGGACAGGACAGAGCTTTTCAAAATGGGAAGGGTGGTCATGTAGAGAAGGGCCGGCCAATATTTCTTGTAAAGGGCAAAGTATTTTAGGTCTTGCAGACCTCATGGTTTCTGACGTGACTCTTCGAGGCTCCACGGTCACGGGAAGCAACCGCAGGCTCTCTGTGAACAGACAGGTGGACGTGTCCCAACGACAGGCTGGGAGCACACTGCTCCTGAGCCAGGTCCTTGCTTGCTCCTTGGACCGGTACCTTGACATTGCTGAGGGCTTGTGAGGAACGCAGAACCTCAGGCCCTGCCCGGAACTATAGAAACAAATTTGCATTTTAACAGATCCCTGGTACCTATTAAAGTCTGAGAAAAAAATTCCAACTTTGTCCTGGGAAGGTGCAGTAGGACTCAGAAGGTAGAGGAGAAGCAGCAGGAAGTAAAATGTCATTTCAGTACAACTAGGAATTTTCTGCTTCACATCCTCAGTTTCAAGATAGGAGGTTGTGAGCACCCCATCACCCTGATGTTCAAGCTCAGGATAAACACCACTTGCTCAGGATGTTAGGGCAGGGTAAACAACATCTGGATTTGTGCCCTGGGGCTGAACCCTAGTTGAGCAAGATGATGCTTCCCTCTCTTTTTAAATTTGTTTTTTGAGACAGAGTTTTGCTATGTGCAGATATTTCTCATTTAACGACCTACATATTTAATGACTGTTCAGACCTATGACCCGCTCCTTGGACTGATGACTCATTTTTTTCTCATCTTATTGATAGAGCCTCACTGTCTTTTTTGTACAGTACAACTGTTTATACAGTGCTGTAATTTTTGCTGGTTGCTGAACAGTACAATACTGTAGATTTCTATTCTGTTATACATGACAGTACTGCATACGAGAGGTATGCAAAGAAAAACAGTCATCAGGTTGGAGTTTCCTTTGACCATGTCTTTGTTCTGAATCTTGTAATGTACATGCTACAGTAAGTTGCACGGCAGGAGAATTGTTTGTAAATCCGATTTGTCTGTAAGCTAACAAAGTGAGTCATATACAGTACCCCTGTGAAAGTCCATAACTAGAATGTTCATAAGTCCAGGACTTAATGTATATACAATTCCTCATTTACGGACCAATTCATTTAATGACCTAGTTGCAGGAACAGAACTTGATTGTTAAGCGAGGAATGTCTGTAGTTCAGGCTGGCCTTGAACTCACTGTGTAGCCCAGGCTGGCCTCAAATTCACAGTGATCCTCTTGCCTCAGCATCCTCAGAGCTGGGATTACAGACATGTACCACCACACCTGGCCCACTTCCTTGAGCTTACTATAGATTCCTCAGCTGTCAAATAGGATAATTACAGACCTTTTAGGGTTGCCCCAAGAATGAATTCACTGAAAGTCTTGGAAGGGCACCTATCACACAGTGAGTGTTCCTGTCAGCTGTTTGGGTATGTTACACAATTTTAGAATAGATGTCCATGTTCTGAGTTGGCTCAGAGACCAACCTTTGTGCCTGAGGTCTCTTCCTCTCAACTCTGAGATTTGAGGGAGAAGATTTGGGGAGCAGCAAGTACAGCTTGTGTGTTTTGGTCTGGCCAAGCATTGTGCAAGCAGCAGTTAATAACTCAAATTACTTGTAGACACTTGTTGGCACCTGAAGCAGAGATGATAATCTGTTGCTGTCCAAATACTCTACATGTCTCAGGCTTCGAAAGTCAGCCCAAGCCCAGATATAAAGCAGATAGTTTTGTCACTGACAGATTTAGGCTGCATTGCGGGCCCAGAACTCCTAAGAGGTGGGTCAAGGAGCCACTTCTTTGGGCCTTCACCAGCTTCAGTCTCATCAAATCACTAAATTGGCCAGGCTGGACTCAAACTTGAGATCTTCCTGTCTCAGCCTGCCAGAGTGCTGGGATTACAGGCATGTGCCACCACGTCTGGCTTTTTGCTCCATCATCTCACAGCTGTGTGGTCAGTGGCAAGCCTCTTGACCTCTCTGAGCTTGGTTTCCTCACTTATTAAATGGAGTGATATTGCACACTCCACGGTTACAGTAAGGATGAAGCAATAATGTTGGCAAGAGTCCTTTGTAGACTTCCAAGAGTTGGGCAAATGTTGGTTGTCATTTTGATGAAACCTGGGAGCCTCCTGAAGGCTGGTCCTCCACCACAGGGCTTGTCATGTGCTAAGGGGTTGGTGCATAGTTAGCAAATACAAGAGGAACCAGTGACCTTCTCCTGTAGCCTGGGAGAAGCTGTTCCAAAGTGGGGGTAACATGGGTACTCTGTCCTGCTCACTCCTTTTTTTTTTTTTTGTTTTCACTTTTTTGGTTTTTTTCCGGTACGGGGAATCGAACTCACAACCTTGCGCTTGCCAGGCAGGCGCTGTGCCGCTGAGCTAAATCCCCAGCCCGTCCTGCCCACTTCTTATCGTTCTGTCTTTACACTCATTCCGTGACCCACAGATCCCCATCAGCCAGTGACAGGTCTCACCTTTCCTCCTCGTAGCAGCCTTAGCTTGGCTTGGCTTTGTGAAAATCAACACAGAATTCTTATCTTCCCAAAGAAACCCCTCAAAACACCAGGTTTGGAATCGGCAATTGTTTTACTTTCAGAAGGTGATGGGAAAGAAAGTAAAACAGCCCCATGCACCCAAGGATGGGATCCAGCAGAGCCAGGGGTGCCCTTCAAACTCCCCCACCCCAGCTCTTTTACCTCCTCCTGCCCCATCCTATAATTTTTGGTGCACTCTGGTTAATTAATTTAAAGTGATGATAGTCTCAGATGAAGCCGTCAATTAGTTTCAAATGGCGCAGCCGGGCCACCCACCACGAGATCATATTGCAGTGACAACATTAGAACTTGAACAACCCTCAACAAGGGAGGAGGAGGGGGAGTCCTAAAACCTCAAGTAAAAACATATTTCCACTCCATTCCGCGCCGCAGCCCTTGAGAAAGTGGAAACAGATGGGTGTTGGCTTTGATAATGAGAGAGGCAATCAACTTTAGATTAAAAAAAAAAAAAAGAAGAGGAAGAAGAAGAAGAACTAAACCCTACCAAAAAGGGATGGGTCTGACAATAAAACCCCAGACGCATAATGTTCCATTTAAGAGGCGATTGACATATTAGCCAGGAACAGAGGGGGTTCTGAGAGAGGTCAGCCTCCCCTCGGGGGCCCCTCCATTGTGTCCTCACCTCAGAAACCAGAGCCCTCAGATTCCTAATTGAAACCACGGCGCTGTCTGGACGCTGGCAATGGTCAGGTTTCCCCTGGAAATCACTAAGTGTCCTCAGGAGAATTGCCGGCTGCCTGCTGCCAGGTCCTGGCGTGCAGCAGAGACATTTCTGGTTTTCATTTAACTTAATTATTTTTTTTTTTTTTTGAGTTGGGGTGTGTGTGTGTGTGTGTGTATATGTGATTTTGAGGGCTGGGGAGGACAAGATACAAGGCACAAAGAGAAACTTGCAGAGGGCGAAAGCTGCAACTTGAAGACCTGGGCTTGGGCCTCTAGTTGGCAGCCTGCCAGCTGGGTAACTTGGGGGCTAATCCTGTCATTTCTTCACCTCTATTTGCTTGTCTGCAGAATGGGGGTGAAACATGTACCTTCCGCGGTCACTGTAGAAGTCACGTGAGATAATGGAGGTGATGCAGGTGGTCAAATCTAGCTGCCCATCCATGACTTGCTGTGGAAGTTTCCCCAGGATTGTACTGGACAGAGTGCGGGGCAAAGCTTTAGGGTGTCTTGGGCTTTTTACTTCAGGGCTCTGCTGTTTTCCAGCCCTGGACTCTGGGGCCGGTTCCCTCTGTAGCCTGACCCCTCGTGTCCCATCCGAGCTTCTATGTCTGTCCTATCCACCAACCTAGGCTCTGAGGAAGAGCCAACCTATGTGGTACCCTGTGGACTGGCAACCCCCTCCCGGGCGGGGTCACACCCTTGGCCATAGCAGGCACCAGTAAATGGTTGTGAAATGAGCCAATGGACACACAAAGGGGGCCAGACAAGGGAAAAGGCGATTTTCCTGGAAAGTGGAGTGATAATGTTGGTTTCTCAGTGAGCTCAGCAAATTCCTCGGGGACTCAACTGCAGGAGATGGGCCACATGAGTGTGTGTCATTCTGCAGGTTGCAGGAAGCCCCAGAGGGCAGAGAAAGAATCAAACAGAACACAGTCCTGGTTGGGTCCAGAGAACATTTGCATGTTTGCCAGTTCAATCATTTTGGAAAATGTGGAGATTTGGTTCTGATTCAAGCTTCTACTTGAGCTATTTTCAAGGCTGTTTTGGAGAATGTTTATGCACACCCTGGGGTTGGAGCAGGGTCTGTCTTATTCACTGACTCTTTGAAGCGTCCAACAGGTGCCTGCACACAGGAGTTACACAAGGAGTAATTCAAGATAAACACAAGCTTCTCTTGCTCATTTTTTTCCCCCTTTACTAAGCCAAGATGAGCACCAATCCTCGGCAGCCTCTGGACAGAAGGGGCTGTGGAGCTGTGGGCAGAGTGCTGCTGGGCACAGCGGGTGGAGGCCTCCTGGCAGAACTCCTCAGGATGCTCAGACGCCCCGAAAGGGACTCAGAGCAGAGAGCTTGGGTTATCGTACACAGTCTCCTTATCTGCACCTGAGAAGTCTGGAGATCTGCTTCTAGTCTTGCCTACTGCTTTTTCTAGGACCCTGTTCCCTGCTCTGGGTACTTCTTGGGTTTAGGGTACACCCTAAATCAGACATTCCTCCAAAATCCCATTCCTGCTCACTCTGCTGACTCCTTGCTTTGCTTTCTCCCAACCTTCCAGAACACACTTGCATTTCTAGCCAGGAGGTTGTTTATTCTCAGCTCCTCTGGGATGGAAGCAGCACCAAGTGGAAATCAGGCTGTGAAGGTTTAAACCTCATTCTGACCGGCACATCGGGTCCCTGATTAGTGCCTCCACCAGGTTGCAGGTGGGACATCTTCCTGCGTGTTTGACCTGTGCTATTGTCTCCTCGTTTCCCTTCAACTCCCATTTCTCTCCTCTTCTTCCACTCCATTCTCCTGCCCAGCTCCACACTGAAAAATCAAGGCTTCCAGAAGCCTCAGGCTAAGAGGGGATCTGAAGCTGGCTGGGAAGGATTTTTGTGCCCTGTAACAGGAGTCCTGGCAGTCGCGTTCTCCTCCAGCCTGCAGTGTTGATCCACTAGCTGCTTCCTTCACTCTCAGAGCAGCTCGATTCTGGGCCCAGGGACAATCCACATGCCCCTGCTATTGTTAGAAACACTTAGAAATGTTTCCCCTTTACCCCAACCTCCCTCTGCCCCGCCCTGTTGCTGCCAGGCCTGCTCTAACAGCTGGAAGAAATTTCTCCTTCATCTGCTCTATCCAGGCTTTCACTAAGCCTCATCAATTTTGCCTTTGAAATTTCTTTTGTGCCGGTCCTCTCTCTCCATCCCACTGCTAATCCTTGGGGCCTGGCACTCACCCCTGCACGCCTGAGCGGCCCCGGGAACCTCTTGGCAGAGTTCCCCGCTTTGGCCTCTGCACCTCCACTACATTGTGTGCAGCCAAGCTGAATTCAGCTTTCTCAAGCTCGGTTTGCATTAGGAGACCTCGGCTCAAAGCCCCCAGGCCCTCCAGAGTGCTTGGCATTGTTTCCC
Source organism: Chinchilla lanigera (assembly GCF_000276665.1). Taxonomy (NCBI): domain Eukaryota; kingdom Metazoa; phylum Chordata; class Mammalia; order Rodentia; family Chinchillidae; genus Chinchilla; species Chinchilla lanigera. The sequence goes on from NW_004955450.1 coordinate 6,254,972, forward strand.
CACAGTGACTGCGGCTCCCTCTACCTGTAATTCTTCCAGCATTGGTGGCTATGTTAGTTTCCTGCGGCTGCTGCAACATATTCTGTTCAAGACAGCAGAAGCTTATTCGGTTACAGTTCTGGAGGCCAGGAATCTGAAGTGAGACTTATGGGAAGGTGTCAGCAGAGTTGTGCTTTCTGGGGGCTCCTGGAGAGAAGCGAGTCCTAGTCTTCTTCTAGCTTCTGGTAGTTGCTGACATTCCTTGGCTGGTGGCCACACTATTTGGGTCTCAGCCTCCAGGGTCACACCACCTTCTCTTCTCTGTGAAATCAAGTCTTGCTCTGTTTCCATCTATAGGGACACTCATGGCTGAGGTCTACTTGAATGATGTAAAATGCTCTCTCAATCTCAAAATCCTTAGCTTGAGCAAGTTTTCAAGCCTTCTTTGCCATGGAAGTTAATATTTGCAGGTTCTGGGGACCGGAATATGGACATTTGAGGGAGCCAGGCACGGGACAGGCCCACACTGTAATGCTTTGTGCAGGCTTATTTTATTGGTTTATTTTACATTTGAAACCCATTTCCCTCCCTTAGAAAAGTATAGACAGGACAATAAGCCAGCGATGCCAGCTGGGTGCCCGTGGGTTTCTGTACAGCCCATGGAGGTGTTGGGCTTGGTTGTAACCTGATGTCCAGGAGGCATTTTCAAGGCGTAACTCATAGCTTCACATCTGCTGCCTTAAACCTGGACCTTTCCCTAGTTCAGCTGACTATGTGTCCCCTGCAGATGCTTCTATCAAGACTTCAGCAGTAACTGTGCATTTCTGTGTTACTTTTTCAGGTGGAAATTCCATGAAGATAAAGATCCCCCCATCTCTGTAACCCTGTGGTCTCATATGAATGGGACAAACAGAACTTAGGGTGCAGTAGATATTTAGAGTCCATTTATTGCTGGCCAGAGCTTTCATTTACCTCTTTGATAACTTTTGTCCCATTTTTATAACACACACTATCATTTGATTAATAATTATATTTAATTTGTCTCAAATCCTAGCTTGTATAAATTTACTTTATTTTATTTTTTCTTCTTTTTGAGACAGGGTCTCGCTATGCAGTTCAGGCTGGCCTTGAGCTCTCTTTGTAGCCCAGGCTGGTCTAGAATTCGCAGTGCTCCTCCTGCCTCAGCTTTCTGAGTGCTGGGATTACAGGCGTGAGCCACCATGCTCAGATTATAAATTTATTTTAAAAGAACTATTTGCATCTGCATTATAAATAGAAAACTAGTATCATTTATAGATAGCACATAACTACAAAAATAAATATCCTATAAATAAAACAATGTTATTCACCTAAAATTTAAAGAAAGAACTGTAGACTGATAAAAACTGAGTTGATTCACAAAGTCAAATTGATTCACAAAAACAAGATCTTCAGTGAGAAAGATGGAACGGTCTATGAACAGCAAGAAATAAAATAATATTAGACTTGATGTCACTTGATTGGAGATGACCATACATTGCTTTGCGAATTAATAACAGTTTTTAGTTTTGATGGTAACTCAGAGAGTTCCATTTCCCATGTGCTCATGGTTGGAAAGGACACCTTGACCATTCAGATGTAATGTTTTAAAAATTAAAATATGTATTATGTATTTTGGGTCCATGTGAAAGTATATATGTATTTATAAGCACATCATGTGATTTCTAACCCATCTTAAGAACACACTAATACCTGCCTCAGCCTGGCCCTTCATCTCTTCGTTAGGTAAAAACCATTCTGAATTCACTTGCATCTTAAAGCTAGCTTAACCACCTATGATGTTCTTAAGCAAGGTATTTAGATATGCTTGACCCAGAGCTTTATAACAATGCTCTTGTTCTTTAACACCTTCTGGGAGAGCGGACTGTAAGTAGGTGTGGGGTCTGTACTTGTGGGGAGCAGGTTCACACTGTGCACGACCACCTGGGCGTATCTCTGTGAGGCCGGAAGCTGCCCGCAGCCTCTGCTCTGCTCAGGCCACCTGGTTTCTACCTCCAGCCCAGGGACTGGAGTTCAAAGGGGAGGTGGAATCAGAGGCTCTGCTTCACACCCTGTGCAGAAGAGCGTTAATCTGGCTGCCGGAGACCCCTCTCTTTTGGAAGACCAGCTTGACAGGTGGTCAACTTATAACCCTGAGCTGAACTGCATAAGCATGGTGCTGCACGTGGGAGGCCCACCTGAGGATTGTTGCCAGCAGCGTAAGAGGCAGAACTGGAGGAGAGGAAGTCAGGCTGTAGGGAGCTGAGAAAGGCTGTTGGGAGCTGGTAGAAGCTGTAAGGAGCTGTTGGTTGTTTTGGAGCTGCTCGTCATGCTGGCTTTCCTCATGAAACTTGGCTATTTTCTTCCTCTGAGGAGCTTGTGACCTCGTTGGCACTGAGAATGGCTTTGGTTCACTCCGGGAGAGCTCTGGTCCTCACTTTGAGAATTGCTTCCTGGCTCCAGTGTAGATCCCTCAGCCTGCTAGCACAGATCCTTCATCCCGCTGGCACAGATTTTCTAGATTCCACCACTGACCTTTGGGCCTTCCCAGCACAGACCCATGAAACAGGCCTGCATGAGATACTGTTGTGGGCTCTGGGCCTCCAGTTGGACTCGTGGGAGGCATTGTTCTGAGCTCTAGGTCTTTACCTGGACTCATGCAGGACATTATCGCAGGATCCAGGCCCTCAGCTGGATTCTTGGTCTATGTTGTGTGAACAGATTTCCTGCACTCTCTTGTATATCATTCTTTGGGTGACTATTATAAATAATCTTATACAACATATGTTCTGTGTTATATTGTTTTACCTCGCAAAATAACCCCCAAACCAACACAGGCACCTTGAGTGATTGTCTGGGAGAGGACCCTTTGGGGTCTCGATTTTGTTTTGTGCGCTGTGGGGATGGGACAGAAAGAATTTTTGAGGCTTGCTCCTGGTTTCTCTGAACTTGGCCCCACGTGCTCTTCTCAGTGCTGATCCCCTTTATATCCTTCCACTGTGGAAGGTCATAGTCACGAGTATCACATAGGATGAGTCCCTGGGGGCCTCCAGCAAAATATCAAACCTGAGGGTGGCCCAGGGCTTCCTGACCCCTGTAAATCCTGTGTTCCTGCACCACTGTGGGCCCCCAAACCTTGACTTTTGCTTTTATACTTTGGAGGACCCTGCATATTTCATACACACACACACACACACACACACACACACACACACACATACACCATAGACCCATCTGCCACTTGAGACGTAAGGCTCCTGGAGGCCTAGGAGCATCTGTAACCTTAAAGACGCCTCTCATCACCCAAGCCCTGGGAAACCCTCTGCACGCACCTGTGCATGGGTCGTGGAAGACCTGTGTGACACCTACTTCCCACAGCATCAGAGACAGACCCTGCTTCCAAGAGCAGGGAGGATCTGAGCAAAGGCACTGAGACCAGAGAAAAGGCAAATTAATGAACTTGTCAACTCCTTCCTCGCAGCTTGACTGCAATAGATTCTTACATAACAAATTATTGTTTCCCAGTTGTACCAAACGTTCATTTTCTTCTCTTCATGTTCCAATTCCTGCTTTAGAGATAAGAATTAACACAGCATTCGCAACACTTGCCCACGGATGTGGAAGCACATTTTGCAAGAGTGAAAGATTCGTATTACTCTCCAATTTCTAGATATGCAGCTCAAGGCAGTGAAGTATACTTCTGATCCCTCACACTTGCCACAAATGGGCACTGAATGCTAAAAGTGTGAGATGTTTCATCCAAAAATATTTCATGTTTCATTAAATTTTTAAGAATTTCAGTTAAAAAGTTTCAGTGAAATGGCTTTGATTAAAAATTTTGACATTCGTGCATCATAATTTGTATTTTGCCCTTTAATTTCTTGGCAATTAGGAATATTTTAGAAGAAAAATAACTTACTAAGATCACATTCTAAAATATTGTCAATTTTTCCAACTTTTACATGTAGTTTAAGGTATTTAAAAAAATGAAAACGCATCAGTTTATTCCCAATGGATGCGGTTATATTTCACTTTTAAATCCTTAGGCAATTATTAGTGATAGAATTATCGGAGAAGATGAACATAGTTGAAGAGTTTGCTAAAATGAAGGCAAAAAATTTATGAAATCAGGAAATCAATGTAAAATAATCTATAGATTATGGCTGTATATTATTATCCATCCAAATATCAACAGCCTACCCATGGACCACCTACACATCTACAGTGATAAGTGAATTCACCTTTGATATCAAGACTTCCAATCATATAAACAACCACAATTTGATTCATGCTTTAAAATTGCTAGGAAGATATTTTTGTCCAGATAGAAGCAGGGAGCACTGTGTGTCAGGAGGTGACAGCCTGACCCCTATGCCCTGACAGCTGTGCCTCCCACCGCTGGCAGGTGCAGTCCCTGGTCACCTCTGCCAATGGCCGGCAAGCCTGCTTCCTCCCTGATCACACTGTGCCATGACATGATGTAGTTCCTGGTATGAGGAGCCCATGGTATGGACCACCCTGGGGCTATGTAGCCCTAAGGAAAGGCCACATCATGGCTAGAGAAAAGCAAAATCCAAGAGCCTCCCAAGGACCCTTGGTGTGAGGCCAGGGATCACTTCCCATGCCTACCATGAGGTCCCAGCTGCAGCAGACCCAAGGCAAGGCTCTTAGATATGGATGTTCAGGCTCACCCTGGCGTTTGGAAGAGGAGGGTAGAATTTGAGCTCTGCAGCTTTCTGCCAATTTCACTGTAAACAAATGTTTCTCTTAAGCCTCTTTCTGTGTGTGTGTTTGTGTGTGTGTGTGTGTGGTACTAGGGATTAAACCCAGGCCCGTTACAGCAAGCTACACCTCCAGTCCAGTTTTAGAGACAAGGTCTCACTAGTTGCCCAGGCTGGTCTCAAACTTTTGATCCTCCTGCTTCAGCCTCTCAGAGTGCCGGGATTGCAGGCAAGTCCCACCGCACCTGGCTTCACTTAGATTCTTTGATTTTTTTTCTACTTATACAAAATGGGAATACTGATTCTTGCTCTCTGTGTTGCTGTGAAAATTGAAGGCGTGGAGCTCGTGGGGTACACCAGTGTGTTTGGACAGGGAAACTGAGGAACGGTGGTAAATGAGAGGCTATGGTCTCACACTAGTGGTCAGGACAAGAACAGGGAACCCTGGCAGGCAAAGTCTGGCTGATGTTCTTTGCGTTTTCCAGGCCCTGAAACGCCTCCACCCAGCGGTCCTCAGCCTGCTTGTGTTCTTGCCAGGTCGGAGCACCTGCTTTCTTCCCCATGTTGGGCTGTGCGGATTTATAACCAGGCTGGATGCATGTGGGAGGTCTCCTTACCTGTAAGTTATTCCACTGGTAATTAGATTTCTTTCTATTGTGGGAAGCCAGCAGGTGTAAATCCACAGGAACCTGGGACCAGATGATATAAGGGTCACTTGAGCCCCCATGCTGCCTAAAATGTATCTTCCAGGAAAATGATTTCTCTGGGCACATAAGTTACCGTGATCCCAGGGCAACAATAGCTCAGGCCCTGACCATTCCCGTAATGCTGCGTTCAAGTGATGTATGTTCAGGGCTCCCTTAGCAGCTGCCCGCCCTGCTCGGCATTCTGGGTAGGAGCTGCACAGCACCCACGCCATGAGGGACAATAAACGGGGAGGAGCGGAGAGGCAAACGTCCTTCACTCCCAGCTGGCTTTCCTCCCCAGTTGGCTTCCCTTAGGGTGACACTGACTTAGACTCTTAGTCCTTGCAGTGAGCCACCTTCAGGCCAAAGACCTTGTGCAGCCTGGAACAGACATCTATCCATGTGCCCGAGGGCAAAATTAGATACAAATGTCATGCCATGCCCAGTAGCAAATTCAGATGGATTCAAGATTTGTGCACTAAATATAAAAATAATGAATTAAAAAGCAGTGTAAAGCTATGTCTCTCTCTATTTATCTGTCTGTCTGTCTGTCTGTCTTGGGATAGAAGGCCTTTCTAAGTCTGGCAACCAACCCAGCAAGCACAGAAAAACTTTGGCAGATTGGACCTCTGAAAAATTTAAAACACAACAGAATAAAAGTCTATTGTCAAAGGCACTATAAATAAACCAGAACAAAACTGACAGCCTAGGAGGAAGTACTAACTGCATATTCCAACAGGAAAACTGTGAGTATCTGCACCATAGCATGCAAGTCTCTAAGTCCATCAGAAGCAGCAAACATGGGCAGGTGGCAATAATCACCCACCCTCCTGCTCTACAGACAAGTGGCTCATTAAGGCGGAAGCATATTAAAAGATACTCGTCTTCACTAATAACTCGCAGTATTTAAGGGACAATGGCAATGTGGGATTGTTTTTATTTTGGCCTGCCCAGTGAAAACGAATGATAACTTTTAGAATTAGGAAGTAAAGAAACAAACCCACATTCCCAGCTGGTAGGAAAGTGAACCACCAGCACCTTTTGGAAGGTAAGTTGGCAGTAGATACGTGCACTTATGGTGCTTCTCCAATAACCCTGCGATCTCTCCTTTAGGAATCTATTTTCTAACAAGAGCATGAATGTGTACAGATGTATGGGCAAGGACTTTCACTGCTAGTGAGACCCATCTTTGTAAACATTTAGATTTCTAGAAGAATATAGGTTTGATAAATTTAAGGTGCATTTCTACAGCAGAATTGTGTGAGTGTTCAAACAATAAAAACCAAGGTAAATCTGGGTAATTAAAACCAACGTGTTTTTGAGTATTCGTTGTGAGCTAGGCACTGTCCTGAATGCTTCATGTATGTGACCTTATTTAACCCTGTCTTTATAACAACTACATAAAGTAGGCAACGTCATCATCGTCCACGTGGCGCAGAAGAGGCACGGGACAGTCACTGTCCTGCACAAAGTCACACGGCTGTGAGAAGTGAGGGCAGGCAGCTGAACCATGCAGTGGGGCTCCCAAGGCACTGGCTTGGATGGGAGGCTCCAATAAAGGTTAAAGGTGAAAGGGCAAAAGAGCAAATCACAGAAAGACATAGCACAACTGTGCTTTGGTTGAAATCTACATGCCTGTGTATAATATATACTGTCTCTATATATGTTTGCATTCTCATAATTACACATGGGTTCATTTGATGGTGGTAAATGAGAGACTGTGGGAGTAGATTTATTTATTTACTTCCAAAAACATGGTGAGGTCAGGAAAAAATACAAGTAGCTGCTCAGTTCCCTTCTGTTTTTATTTTTATTTATTTTTTAAATTACCAATACCCACTTGACTTGCATGAAAGAAGAATGACCTCATGTACTAACAAATATACGTCCTTGAAAATAACGTTCCTTCCTGTCAGAGACAAAAATCCCCATTTGGGAACACCGCTCAGCTACTCCTTAGCAGTAGATAAATTAGTTTGAGTAAAGGCTTTAAAAACGATGGCGAAGTCATACACTGTCATTGTAGAAAACACGGCATGGTGGCCACAGAGGGAAATAGGCCATCTTGCTCACATTCCATTTGCTTCTCTCTGTTTTCTCCATGGCATCCTCCCCTGCTTCCCAAAACCCAGAGAGCAAGCCTCGTCAGAGGTGGAGACACATATGGATAAAGTCCCCAGCCTAACCAGGTGACCATGTAGTGCTGGTTCCGGGTGGAGCATCAATCATTTACTGGTGCCCAGAACCACAGAGTCACAATCATAGAGTCTCATGGACCGCTCCGTGTAAGCTGCTAGAATCACAGAGCCCTCAGCACATCCAGCTGGAGAGATGAGTGCCCAGGAGAGCAGGCAAGGCCGGACCTCCCCGGGCCACAGGGGGCCGTGTGAGGCATGTAAAGCAGCTTGCCCAGGTCTAGCTGAGTGGGTCTCAGCCAGGGCTGATTTCACTCCCCATTTGGTGATACCTGGAATGCTCTGACTTGTTACGGCTGAGTAGGGGTGCTGCTGGTGGCTGGGAGCCAATGCAAGGGTGCTGCTGATCATCCTGCAATGCCCAGGCCTGGCCCATGATAAAGAGCTAGATTGAAATCTCAAATCCTGCCTAGATTAGATCCCTCTGATTGGCCTTGCAGCAGGAGGGTGGTGTCCCCAGGGTCCCATACTGGAAGTCCCCCAGCCAGTGTGCTCCACCTATGCCAGGATTTCCCAAGTCAGCATGGGGGAGCCGGCCAGCCCGTGTTTCCCAGGGGCTGGGAAGAACTTAGGTGTAATACCGACTAATGCTGATGCAATACTTCATGGGGGATGAAGTGCTTCTTACTGCACTTGAGTTCAGCATAGCTTGGGGTTCTTTGCACCCCCCACTCCTTATTGTTGGGGCGGGGTGGGGGGAATGGGAGGAGGCGCACACCTGCTTCTCATTTTCCCTCAAAATGAGTTACTTGTCATAAAACTCTCCACACTCTCCCCTTTGATCAGCACCAAAGATTCAAACTCTGCACGCTGTTCCAAGCTGCGTCATTGAGCTCTCCCCCAGCAGCTGTTGAGGCAGACAAGCTCTTTCTCCCAATGACAGAGTGAACTGACGTCTGTGGACTTGGCCCCAGCTAGGCCGCCGCGAGTCCAGAGGGGTTACCTGTGGGCTTCACATGCCTGAAAAATATAAGGGTGGAGGGAGTGGGGGGCAGCCAGAGTCGCCCAGGGAGATGGATGGATACCGCGTGTTCCGCACCTCGCACACAAGATTTCTCTCGTTTCTCACGGCAGCTCCTTGCAGTGGGTTTTATGACCGTCTTTATTTTTCAGAGGAGAAATTATAATACTTCACGATGGGGCCACAATTCCTATGTCTCGATGCCAGGTGGCTCTGAGCCACCGGTGGTACAGGGATGACTATCCCATCGGGTGGCATGGGACAGTCTCTTCGGGTGATATAAGCTGTCTGATGGGACAGTCACACAAGTGCCACTGGCACTACAAGCTGGCAGGAATATGTTAATTAACCTGGCCAAGCTCATGCAACCAGTAAGGGGAACTAGGACTCAGCCCTGGGTTTGCCACAGTCCAAGCCAGGCACTTTGGGCGCTCGTTGGGCTCCTGAGAAAGGCATGGGGGATTTTTGGGAGGCATTGTGGGTTCAGCAAGGGCAAATGTGAGCTGAAGAAGGGTGGGAGGACTGGGGGCCTGGGGGTAAGTCCTGGGTTACTGACACTGTCCTCCTGCCTGTGAGAGAACAGCTCCAGGTAGAGGAGGGCTGGGATGAGAGTGGGCAGTGGACAGACCACCACTTCTTTGGGGACTGGGAGCGTGGGTGGGGCAGTAGAGGGCAGGGATGAGCGAGCACAGGCAGAAGTCACCGAGTGGGTGCTGAGAAGGGTCTGGACTGCAGCAGGAGTGGGGACCGCACCAAGCGTGTGTGCTCTAGGTCAGGAAGTAGGAAGTCAGTGTTAGACGGTGTGTGACTCCGGGGCATCCTCCTGTCCATGTCACAGCGGTCTCTGGCTGGATGTATTCCAGGGTACTAAGGTAGCAGGAAGAGAAAAGAGATTCCTTGGAAGGAGGGGGCCTGAAGGGCAGGTGGAAATGGAGAAAGCTGGCTCATTAAAGTGTGAAGACAGCTCTTGGTTCTAGCATCTAGCGTCTCCTTTCCCAGACCCGCAGGTTTGGCTGGAGGGAGATGGGCGGAACCGAACACAGGCCATCCAGGAGAGGAGGACGGAATGCATCAACTTCTAGCAGCCACTGGCAGAAAATACAGGAGGGAACACGAGCAGAAATAGGGGTCTGTGTGCGTGTGTGTGTGTGTTGTGCATTATACAGCACACAAGGCAGGAGGAAGCCTCAGGCAGCAGGCGGGGGCCAGCAGTAGGTCCAGGCGGAAGAGTAAGGGTTACAGGCAGGTGTGGACTCTCAGGGCCGTGGGACAGTGGCCACAGCCAGGAACCTGCCCAGAGGAAGCAGGTGAGGGAGCGGGGACCAGCGCCCATGACTTGAGTTCCATGATCCTCTTTTTCTTTTGAAGCAAGAAAGCTACCAGCTAGAATCCCTGGAAGAAGAGTCCTCGGTCCTTCAGAAGGACAGGAACAAACCTCGAACCGTAGACAAACGCACATCCCTGAGCCAGGCAGTGAGGACACCATTGCTGGCACCCTACCTACTTGCTGGACGCTGCCTACTGGCTCCATCAGTGTGCAGCTGTTGGGCCCTGGCTGCTGCTGATACCAGAATCAAGACGCTTTTCAAAGACCTGGCACCCCTCAGCGGGGAGTCTCTCAGGTGACATGGTCCCCAAAGCGCCCAGCTGGATAGGTGGGACCAGTTAGACAAAGCCTTGGATTGGGCTTATTATTGGAAACGAGAGACACAGTTGTGGCCAGCTCTTGTGCTAGCTGGGTGCAGACCAGGAATTTCAAGCTCTCGTTTTACCCTGGAACAGGGCACTCCATTCTCTGAATTCTCTTACAGATTTTAGGGGAATCGCATGCTCTAGTGAGCGTGGTGGGTTGCTGGGACAGATCCTGTTCTCTTTATTTCTACGGAGTCCGGGCCCAAGAAGGTCGAGTGCACAAGAGTGGGAGGGAGGAGGAGGAAGCCAAAGGCTAAGAGGGGAAATGGGGACCTGGGAATCTTCCAGCTGTAGGTCCCTAGGCTTTGTCTGTTTACTCTGGCCATGGATTTATTTACTCTGCGCCATGGCGTCCAGGCACAGCCAGAGCCCACCTAGGAGAGCAGGTGGGGTGACCTCTGTGTTTCTCAGACAATTCCTAGAAGGTGGCAGAGGGCAAGCTACACATAAAACCTCACGGAAACCAGACCGTGCAGCCTTGGACACAGTGGACTTCCTGGTCCCTGGTTTTTGGACCAGACCTTACATGGCCAGTTTGGGACTGAAAATGGGGCTGCAGGGACTAGGGGTTGACGTGACTGCGTGGGACACAGAGTCCCGCCTGGTGGGGGAGGACTGGCTGTTGTGAGGAAGGGTGAGGAAGATTTCTTAGGGCTCAGCAGGGTGGGATCCCTTCAGAGAGTGTGTATGTGTGTTTGTGCGTGTTTATGAGTACGTTTGTGTATGCATATGTACAAGTATTTCTGTGCATGCATGTATGTGTGCATCATGCATGTGTGTGAATGCATGCTTGTACAGTACACACATGCATGTGTATATAGGCATGTATCATGTACATGTATGTGTGCATGCATCTGTGAGTGTGTGTATTGTTAGTGCATGTGTGTGTACATATGTGCATGCATGTACACATGTGCATGCATGCCTATGAGATGGTGTACGTGCATTTGTGCATTGTGTGTGCACCTGTGTACATGTGTGCATGTGCCAATGTGTGTGTGGTGGTCAGGGTAGAGCCGAGGCCAGCCCTCCTGCTGCGTGTTTCCTGTCCATATCCACCGAGGGAGAAAGGCTATTTCTCACAATGACTCCATAGAACTGCAGAATATTGGAGAAAACACGTTTGCACACAACAAAGCCCAAGCCTCTGAAGTTCCTTCCTGTCCCTGATTCTAGAAAATTACCCTCCCTTTCATCTGCTTCTTACATTCCTAACTTGTCTGTGGCACTGTCGCTTTTCATCTCCTGGCATCTCCGTTCCTGTCTGTTCCCTTTTGTCTGTCTGTCCAGCTGGTTTACTTTTTGTCTTCGCAGGGTCTGGCAGCCCTACCTCATCCGTCCCTCCCTCCGCCTTGGCCCGGTTCTCCATCAGTCTGTCACTTTTCTCTGCGTCCTGGCGCAGGCTGAACAGAGTAGCTGTCAGGGCCATCTCTCCAGAGAAAAAGTGTTTGAACTCCGAATGATTTGGATCTTTGTCTGCTTCATCCAGCGTGGCTTTGAACTTCCCTTGCAGCTGGAGGACATTTGGGGGCTGGCAGGGACACGCTCTGGGCCCCAGCCTCAGCACTTTGAGCCATGTGCCTTCTCCTGACTTGGAGTGATCCCCTCAACTGGTCTTACAAATTGGGATCGCTCCCTGCAAGCGGGCTTCGGTGACAGCCAGCAGATGGCAGGGACTGGTTTTTATAGTAACTCATTAACCTCTTAGCACCCTACAATTAAGAAAGCATTTAATTGCTTTTTCTCGAGCCATCCTAAGAGTGATTTGGGCAGCTTGTGTTCATCATGGGAACCAATCAGCAGCCAGAGCCTGAGGGAGTGGGGACAGCAGGGCGTGGCAGGCCCCGAGGCAGGGAGCACCCAGCAGCCCTTGGGGGCCTTTGGGGGCCCAGCTCAGAGCCTTCCCCACCCCATGGGACTCCTTCTAGGATGCACTGAGAGGTTGTCTAGGCCGCGGGGTCTCCCTTTCACATTCACAGGTTGAAGAGAGCAGGATCAGAGGTGAAGAGAGTGGCCCAAAGCACACAGAGAGTTCTTGACAGAACCTGTGCTTCAGTCTGCCTCTGCTCCTTTTCCCGTGCCGGGCCCTGGCTGCCCCTTGCTTTGCCAGCTCCATGGGAGGCTGTGCTCCTGGAGCACCAGGAACAGCGTTCGCACCCTGGAAAGCCTGGTAGAACACTGAGCCCATGAGCAGTTCACTCAGGAAGCAGCTCAGGGCCTCAGCTCAGCCCAGCCCCTGCCAGCCAGCATATCTGCTAAACATGAGGGGTGCCCAGCCTCCTGCCTCTCTGGCACTGGGGGGTCACTGAGGGCACAGCCTCGTGACCTTGGGCACTCCAGCCTGCAGTAGACCGTCTCCAGCTTGGCTTAGATGCCAGTTCCAGTGTGCCTACCCCACCCAGCTGACTAGGGAAATACAATGCCCACCCCAGCCTTGCTTCTAGCTCACAACAGAGAACCTCTGGGTCTCTGAAAGAGTAGAAAGCAAGCTCCTCCTCCCTTTCCCTGGCCACCCCTGCTGCAGGGCACTTCTGCACTGATGTTCCTGCGAGGTAAACTCCAGGAACAGATTCCTGCTATTTCCATTGGGGTGGTCATGCCCTCTTTTATTATGGTTCATCTTGGTACATGATATACGTGCACTCAAAAAGAATGTGTATTTTGAGGGTGTTGGGTAGAATGTTCAATAAATGTCCATTAGGTTAAGTTGATCCATGGTGTTTAATATATCCTTGTTGATCTTCTATAAACTTGCAACATTAGTTACTGACAGAGAAGTGTTGAATTCTCCAAATGTAATTGTACTGTTAGATATTTCTCCATTCAATTCTATCATTTTTTGTTTTATTTGTGAATAGTTTTACCTTCTTTATCATTAGGCAATGCCTGCCTTTGTCTCAGAGAGTATTCCTTATTCTAAATTTTAAATTATTATAAGTAATCTTTCTTTGAACTACTTACTGCATGATATAATTTTTCCTGTCCTTCTACTTTTAACATGTCTATTTTTATATGTAAAGTGGTTTTGTTATAGACAGTAGATAGTTGAACTTCCATTTTTTTAATCCAGTCCAACAATCTCTGCATTTTATTTGCAATGTTTAGATCATTTATATGTAATATAATTATCCATAGGGTGTGTCTAGAACCTTGGATATTGCTTTTTCTTTTCTATTCTTTGTTCTTTTTCTTTTGTCCTTTGCTCCTTTTCCTCTCCATTTCTGCATTCTTTTGAGTTAACTTAATATATTTTATAGTTACATTTTCTCTCTACCATTACTTTCCTATTATAGTGCTTTTGTTTTTATATCTTAGCCATTGAATCAAACTTAAAATATTCATCTTGTCATTTACTCTGCTCTGCCTTCTACTAATATTATCCTGCTTCACATATATTGTAAGAATTTTGTGCAAGTATTTCCCATTCCTCCCTCTTCCATCCTTTCTGCTATTAGTTTTTGTATTTCACTTTTACATATATTACAAACCACACAATATATTGTCACTATTTTTGCTTTAAACAGACAATTGTATTTTTAAAATTTTTATTTTGAAGCAATTTTAGACTTACAGAAAAGTTACAGAGTCCACTTGTACTCTTTATTCAGATTTTCCCAATGTCCACTCGTATAACCACAGTATAGTTATCAAAACAATGAAATTAACATTGACACAAAATTATTTACTAAACTGCAGGGCTCTTTCAAATGTCACCAAGTTCCCTCCTCATCTCTGTGAGCTTTTTATTCTTTCCTTCCCTTCTATAACCTTGTTATTTTGACAAATGTTAGTTGCTTTTCAGAATGCTGCTCAACTGGGTTTCTGATATTTTCTCATGATTTGGTTGAGATTATGCATTTTAGGCAAGATTACCACAGATCTGATGCTGTGATATTTCTCAGTAGATATGTAATATGGAAATGTCTTATAGTGGTAGTGTTAACCTTAATCACTTGTTTAAGGTGATTTCTACTGTATTCCTCCACTGTCAACTTGCCATTTCCTCTCTTTGGAATTGATAAATATCTTTGAGGAGAAACTTTGAAAATACGCTAATGTCCTGTTTATCATCAAACTTTCACCTACTCATTTTAGTAGCCATCAATAGATCGTGTCTTAATTACTATAGAATTTCCCTATTGTGAGTCTGTGTTGATTGATTGATTGACTGACTGATAGACAGGCTGGCCTTGAACTCCCTGTGTAGCCCAAGCTGGCCTCAAACCTACAGCAATCCTTCTGGATCACTTCAATCCACTCAGGCTCCCAAGTGCTAGGATTACAGGAGTGCACCACCCCAGGGCTGGATACATGCCACTATATGAAAACTGTCATTCACACTATATACACTAGAAATCAACATTCTATACATCAGTTCTTTACAGATCCACACACTCCAAAGTGTTACGTTTTGCTGAATTCCTTGAACTGTACTCAGCCATAAGTTGGTGAAGCTCTACCTGCTTGCAAGCACAAACTGCACCAGATGATATTTATTTATTTATTTATTTATTTGCAGTGCTAGGGCTCAAGATCAGGGTTTCCTGCATGCTAGGCAAGTGCTCCACCACTGAGCTACACCACCAGCCCTCTACATTTATTAATCAAAATTATTGTGTATATAATTCTTCTGCATACTACTATGGGCTCATGAATATTCTTCTTAGGGATTATAATCCCATACTGTCATTACTGATCTTAAATTGCTCCAGTATTAGCTATTGGGAACTCTTTCTGTTGGTTCCTGTTCCCTTCTTGGTAAACTCTCATCTTTTTTCAAGCATTCATTTCTTTTATGTCCTTCTGAGATATTCCAGGCTTATGTTGTGTTTTCTTTGCACTGTACTGGGTCAATCTCTACTCCAGGGGCCCTGGATTCTTTGACAGGTGTTGGTATTTGGAATCCAAGATCTGGTTGCTGGCTGTGCTCATGGACACTGATGAGGTAGAGAGAGGTTCCTTTCCAGTAAACTCTGCTCTGGTTCCTTTTCACAATTTCCAAGGTGGTGGTCATCTGACTAATATTTACACACCTGTCTTAGTATTCTTCTATACTTCCTTTGGATTTTCTCCATATACTCTTTCTTTCCACAGAAGTGGGGAGTAGCAACTTTTGAGATTATATGCTAGGATTTGGAGATTTTCTTTCTTCTTTGCTCAAAGTTATAGGCTAAAGACTCTGTCTTTGAGCTATACTGATGGGAAGGTTTTTGTGTAAAACCTACTTTTTCCTTTTTTCCCCTTTCCTGTGGTTTGGAGATGACATTTTAAGAGACATATGGTTTATTTTTTTCCACTTTATATAATTTTCCTTTTGTCTGAAAAAATTCTTAAAGACTTCTTGAGCTCAGATGTGTTGCTAACAAAATCCTTTATTTTCATTGGCCTAACAAAGGCTCTATTTTGCCTTCCGTTTTGAGAGATACTTTTGCTGGGTATAGAATTCCATATTGATTTTTTTTCTGTTATATTTTGGTTTGCCTGATTTCTCATGAGAATTCTATTGCCAGTTTTACTTTATTTCTCTGTCGTGGATTTTTCTTCTGCTATTTCTCTTCATCACTAATTTAATGTGATTTGGCTATGGTGTATCTTAGTTTTTATTCATGTTTCTTTTGTTTGGAGTTTATTGCTGTAAGAACAGCAATTCATAAGCTTATAGTTTTAAAATCAAACTTAGAAGGTTGTATGCCATTATTTTCTGAAATATTTATGTCTTCCCTTCTGTCTTCTGTCCTTAAGAGATTTGAAATAGATGTGTGTTAGACTGTTGTTTCACAGGTCACTGATGACCTTTCCATTTCTTTTTCACACATTCTTTATTAGTGTATATTGGTTATATAGATGAATGGGCTTCATTGATACATGCACATAACATACTATAATCTTTTCACACACATACAACCCTTTCATCTCTCTTCCTCCACCCTCACCCTAGTTTCACATTTTTTTTGGTTTGGGTTTCAATGTGTATAATGTAACTTGATATTTATCAGTCTCTTCACAAACAAAGTCTTCCTTCCACGGAGCTGGAATCCATTCCAATCACTGACCCCAATTTAATCCTTTAGATTGGTTGAGATTCCATCTTTATGGAATCATGAGGGTCTGTAGCTTTCCTCGAGATTCTCCATGCAGTTAGTCCTTCTGCCTAATCTCAGGAAGAGAAGAAGACACCATAGCTATGGAAAGATTAGACAGAGAGGAGACTGAGAGGGAGACTGGAGTGGAATCTCATCCATACTCCTTACTGTGTGACCTCTGCAGGTAAGGCAACCTCTCTGTGCCTCAGAGTTTTCATCTGCATGGCAACAGCCTGCTAGGGTGATGGTGAGGATAACTGGACTTTGTGATGTGCTCAGGACAGTGCCACCACATAGCTGGCTCTCAGTCAACACGTGCACTTTAGTGGTTGTTAAAAAGTGCCTTCAGGAATTGTGGCCAGGCCACGGGAAGGGCACCACTACTACACAAGACGAGAACCGCCAGTGTGGCTTCATGAGGATGACGAGGGCAAAGACCAAAGCCATCAGCCTCATTCGCTCACTTTGCCTCCTACATTCTGCTTTCGTCACCTGTGTGCCAGCCACATGGCTGTCCCCAAACAATCCCAATGGAGTCACCTTTGCTATTTAAGTGAAAACATGTCAGGTTCCCCACAGCCAAGTCTATTCCATCACTGCGTCCCTGAGGCCAGGCTGCTTTGGGCCGTTGTGTGCTCTGCCAGGGATGTGTAGGCAGGGGTGTGGGTGCTGCAGTGAGGGAACCATGAACATCACATTGAATGTCACTCACCCCTGTTCGGCAGATCTCGGCCACTCGTCCCTGGGACACTGTCACTATGCGGCCCTGGGTCTCCCAGCCACTCTGGCCTCACGTTCCTCTTCCCCCCATTCCCTGGGCTGCCTGGAGATTCAGGCCTCCTTCAGTTCCCCACGCAGAGTGGCTTCAGCACGCTGAACTGGGATCCAGTTCTGTAAATCAAACACAGCAGCTAGGACCACTGAGGCTTGACACGTCCCTCTTCCTCCTGCAGCCCAGGGATCAGCTTTGCCAATGCGGCTCCCGCCCCCGCCTGACTTCCCCAGTGCACAGCATCTAGGCTAGGATATAGGTTGCCTGCTATAAATTATTCCACATCCCTGCTCCCTTTAAAGGCAGAGGGAGGGGAGGGACTGAAGCCTTGCCTGCTTGCCTACCTTCTTTCCTTCCATCCTTCCTCCTTCCTTCCTTCCTTCTTCCTGGCGGGCTCTCCTCCCTCACTCCTAGGAACAAGCTCACAAGCTGCCTGGTCCAGGAGGCTGTACTGATCACACAGCTTTGAATCTCATGGCAGGACCCCATTTGGCCACAACCTACCTGCCACCTGGAGTTAATGTCATTCCTAAGCTTATGTGGCTTGTTGTCCCAGTCCAAATGCCCTTTCTCAGAAGTCTGGGGGCGGGGGGTAAGTTCACTGGAAGATGGCCAGAGTGACAAGACAAACAGGGAGTCAGAGAGGCCTGACCCATCCCTGACTTCCTCATATGCTGTGTGGTCCTTTGCCAGCCACTTAACCTCTCTGAACTCAATTTTTCATCTGTAAAAGGGGAAAAGAATGCCTGTATCACAATAACTGAGAACTGAGAGAGGTCAGAGTCCAGTGTGGTGGTGCATGGAGGCTGAGGCAGGAGGATCGCGAGTTTGAGCCCCTCCTGGGCAACTTAGTGAGAGCCCTTCTCAAAAAACAAAACAAAACAAAATAAAACAAAACATGATCAAGTATGTCATACACCTCATGGAGAGGCTGGCAGCAGACAGGGTTTTCTTGGATCTTAGATTTCTTTATTCCTCCAGCAGAACCTGCAGAATGAGGAAGGGGAGAGATGGCTGGCCTTGGACAGTGCGACAGGGACTAGCAGCAGAGGGAAAGTGTGCTTACGGAAGAACTGAGGATACTTGGAATTAGAGAGAGGTCCATTCCAAAGGCACCTGGCCAGGTCCCCAGGGCCATGCTGGGAGCTGGTAAATAGCAGAAGCGAGGGCATGGCTTCCTTTTCCCTTTGCTGCCCAAGCCCCTCTGCAGAGACTTCCAGGGCTGCCTGGGGCTTGTCCTCCCCCTCCCCTCGCCAGGAAGGAGCAGTGGGGCACAGCAGACACAGAGAGGTGACACCAAGGGGCCCTAGAAAGCAGGGACCAGCCTTGGGGGGCGGGGCTGAGGTGGGGGCGGGGCTGAGGTGGAGCCGGGGCTGGGTCTGCCTTTCTGAGCCTCAGTTTCCCCATCTCCGCAAGGAGAGCGTTGCTTTGGGATACAGTCACTACAAGGGGATCCTTGTGCTCAGCAGGTATGGGTGTGAGTGTGAATGTGTGTGAGTATGAGTGAGTGTGAGTGTGTGTGTGTGTCCTTTGCTGAGCCCCACGGGCCCCTCCCTTTGGGATTCATTCCTTTGTTCAGACCATCGGCTATGATTCTAATTTGTGTGATCACATTTTAATGCTCAAGAATTGCCGCTTTGCACGGCAACTTCTCACTCTGTATACGTGTGCCGCCCTGACTCTTCCTGAGAACCTGAATTCTTATTTTCACATCGTCTTGCGTTTCCCCTACAGATGCCCTTCCCTTGGGTGTTTGCTCTTTTTGTGAGGTCAGGGCTTGTATTGTTGATTTTCCTCAAATATTTGCCGGTTCCTGGATATCTGCTCACAGTTGTACTGCGGGCTCCCTGTTGGCTCTTCCTGGGATTCCTTGGGGCTGCAGCTGGGATTCTGCCTCGTTCTTATTTCCCTGTCAGCTTGGTCCCTCCGCTTTCTGTCTTCCAGGAATTCCTCAAGATTTCTGCTCTGCTAACTCCTCCCTCCCCACTTTCTATTTTCAGTGCTGATGTAGTAGGCCTCCTCCCCTTCCTCCTCTGTCCCCTCTTCCTTTCCGTCCTCCACCCTCTCCTGCTCCTCCTCCTCTTGCTCCTCTTCTTCCCTCTCCTCCTCCTTCCGTGTGTGCCGTCTCAGGAACCGTGAGAGGGCTCGGCTGGGGGAGGAAGGCAGGCCATACTCAGTCTGACCGCCTTATCCAAGGCCCTTTTGTGTCTTATTTCATAATCACTAGAACAACCCGCAAACTCAGTGTGATTTCCCTCTCTTTCAGATGAAGGAGCTGAGGGATTAAACTGCACATCTGAGTCTCTCTCCAGCTCTACGTCATCACTGGTTCATCACTGGATGCAAGTCAAATCCAGACATCCAGCTTGGACTTCCACAGTTGGGCCCCAAACGTACCCGTGCCGGATCAGGCCGCTTCCCCTGTGCACCGTTGCGGGTGGACAGTGTCCTTCCTCAGCTCGTAGCAGCCTGTGACTTAGTTACCTCAGTCTCCCCGGTGCCCAGAGCAGGCATGTGCAGACTGGGAGCTCAATGTGTGTTTGTTTCGCAAGTAAATACAGAAATCTACTCCAGTGCCCTGCTTATGGTGACCCCGGAATCATCAGAGCACAAAAATGCATGTGCCTTTCTGAAGTGTCTTTCCGCGCAGATCTCCCCGCCCCTGGCTCCTGCTGTGAGCTTCGTGTACGTTGCTGTCCACTCGCCTACTTAGCAGTGGGGTGGACGCAGCCAGTGCAGGGCTAGTGGAGGAGGCACTTGCTGAATGCAGGGGGAGGAGCCGCTCAGAGGGACAGGAACTACGACTTGGATGGTTCTGGGTGGGCCGTGGGTACCTGGAGCAGGGACAGCTCCCAAGGGGCTGCCAATGGCAGTGTCACGAGCACCAGCCGTGTTTAGTGCTTTTGCCGCTCTGGCCCAGAGTCAAATTCCAGGGAGAAGCCAAGAGGCCTAGCGCATGCTTCTGTCTTGCAGTCCAACTGCTTGGCCTGATAGAGACCCGCCCCTCACCCCTGTCACTACCAGCTATCCAGCCAGACCTCCGGAGGTGACCCCGCGGAGTATCCAGAGTGCCCCCCTACCCGCCGGCTGCCAGACCTCTGCCCAGTCCAGGTGACACAGCCTTCTGAGCAGTGACAAGCAGGAGCAGGACACTTAGTCATCAAGGGAATTTTCCTCCGTCACTGAAGAAAGTGAACATTTCCGCTGGGCCAAGACGATGACAGGTCGTTAGTGGCTGATACACAGTGTGGGTTCGGACTCAATGCGCACCCTCAGATTGCAAGGCGAAGGGCATCGTGCCGTGCCCGAGCCAATCCTGCCCACTCACCGTGCTTTATCCTTACAGGAGCGCTGTGAACTTGAGGACAGTTTACTGATGAGTGCATCATGCCTCTATCCCAATCTTTAGGCCCATCGGATGTTTTCCTGCTGCTATCCCAGCGGTTCCAACCCCACCGGAAGCTTCCAGGGAAACGGGGCTGAGCCCGCCCGTGCTGTAAACCTGGTGTTCTCTTCCGCCGTTGGGCCTGTGAGTTTGCTTAATGCTTGCTTTCTCCCTAATGAAAGGCAAGGGAATGATCAGCTAGACATGTCATAATCAAAGCGTTTGCCTCATTTGCTAGTTCTGAGCACCACGGGTCTCCCATGAAATGGAAGATGTGCGTCAGCCACGCAACTGCCGCCGCAGGTTCACTCTGAAGCTCCTGTCTGCAAAGGCAGTGTGGGGAGGACAAAGAGCGGCGTAAATAATGGATTAAGAGCAGCTCCAGCGACAGCCTGTTCGTCCAGAAGCCTCAGAAGGAAAACACACCACCGATGACTCATTGGATAATAGTAAATATGACGGCTCATAAAACCCCCGGCTCCCACAGGAGCCATGAGGCAGCCTCTGCCCGGTCTTGAGCTCGCTGTGTGCAGAAGCAGCCCATTTGAACCTCCCCTCCCCAGCCGGACCGGGCCTCCTGGGTGGAGGGCTCTGGGGGGTGGTATGTGGCAAGTGTGGGGCACAGAGAGGGTGGCCCTCCCACCAGGGATGCTCCTCTGCCCTCCCTGTAGGTGCCCTGGCCTGCTGCCACTTCTGTGCAGGTCTCCTGGGGGACCTGGATGCTACATGGGCCTCATTACGGGGAAGGCAGTGACGCTGGCCCCAGGGAGCCCAAAACAAAGAGGAGGAGAGGCTTGGTGCACGGTAAGAGTTCTGCGCCCAACCTGGTGGGGAGCAAAGGACAGGAACACGTCTTCCTTCCTCCGGCCTGAGAGTTTTAAGCCAGAGCGTGACTGGTGATGCCAACAGAAGACGTGTGTTCTGTGGGAAGAGTGTGGCAGTGACAGCGACCGTCTTCAAATGGGGTGGCCTCGTGGGCTGAAGCTGGAGCTGTGCCCTGAAGGTATCTCCAAGGTTTCACTGGGAGCCGGGAGGGGGCGTGCACAGAAAAAGTGGGACAAATCCCTCCAGGATGGCATCACTGGAACACAGGATGGAGCGTGTGGTCCCCGCCAGTGGGCAGGGTTATTTCATCCAGTCACGTTTCTCAGCCTTTGGCGTCCACAGCGTAGATGGGATGTCATTCCGCGGCCATAAAATAGAGGGAATAAGAGCTAACGTCTCTTTGCAGGTGGGTTGGATGCCCTAAGAGGCAGGTGCTTAACTCAGAACTGTGAAGTACAGCTGCAAAGCTCATGGAGACGGGTTAGCACCCCCTCTCCTCCTAAACCACACAGTGCAGTGGCAGCGGGGAGGTGAGAGTGTATTGCATTTATATTATATTCCAAATGCTGGGCTAGAGACGTTGCAAGAGAACTCTGCAGCAGGAGTTAGAAGCTTCAGTGGCTGTGTGACTTTGAGCAAGTCACTTACCCTCTCTGATCTTTAGTTTCCTTAACAGTCAAATGGCAATAATGGTACTTAATCTTACTACCTCCACAAGGTGCAATGATGAATCAGTCCATCAATTAACTAAGTAACCCATGCACTGATTCAAGAAATGCCTTCCTGTGGCACTTTGATGCCAGGCACTGTGCTAGAGGCTGGGGAGATAAGGACAAATGGGACCAGTCTTGCCCTGGAACAGCTCACGGCCTCATTCAGAGCCATGTGCAAATGTGCTGGGGTGGTGTGTGATGTCCCCTGAAGTGGTGTGAGCCGGGACTCCCACAGAGTTTCCTCCCGAGGGTAGGAGATGTATTATCTCTTCTACACCTGCGCAGTTGAAGAGAAGCATCCATCCGCCCACCCAGATGCCCTCATCGTTGTAAGGACGGACAAGCAGCATGCAAAAGGGCCCCGGCGTCAGGAGAGAGGCATGTGCAAAGGACCTGTGCAAAGCCTCAAGCTCCACAACACGCCTGCAGCCCTGGTTCCTTTTCCAGCAGGAAGAAAACTCTCCGTCACTTTCCCATTGTGGCTGAGCCAGTGAGAAGAGAACAATACTGGAAGCTGAGAGGCTCCACCCAAGCTCTCACCCAAGCCCCCTCTGTGGACTCTGCCCCCACCCCAGCACCGCAGGGCCTGTGACTTAATGTGTGACGTGGCAGAACTACAACTGGTTCCAGACCTGGTGACCTCAGGGGTTGCTAGCAGGTCTTACTGCTGTCTCTAGCTTCACCTTCTCTACCATTGCCACCACCACTGTGACCACCGACTCCAAGGATCAGGGAGAGAGAGGAAGATGCCTCGGCCCTAGGTCCTAACTGTGTGTGGCTCCTCCACTCCTGCACTCCGACCATAGCACCCACTCTTGGTCCAGCTAGCGCCCTGGTGTGCTTCTCAGATGTGCTTCCGCAGGACATGATCCTGCCGCAGAATCAGCTGGGCACTTCTTTAAACACAGATGGAGGAGGAGAAATTTATTTTGCCTCCTGTGTTTCAGTCCATGGTCAACTGGCTCCAAGGCCAGAAGGCCCGGCAGCGGGGCCTGGTGGAGGAGAGGTGCTCACAGCATGGCGGACCGGAAGTAGTCAAGGTAGGAGCTGGGAAGGGAAATAAACTCTTCCGGATCACGCCCACAGCGACTCACCTCTTCCCACAAGTCCCTACCGCCTAAGCAGGATGCACATTGTGGCAGAGAGTTGTGCGCTTCCCCAGGGCTGCCAGTCAGTGGATCTGAGAATCTGCACTTCCAGGGAGTGCCCAGGCTGTCCATCCATGCTCACCCACAGATTTCACTGGAGAACCCCTGCCCTAGTTCAGTCCAGGGGCTGTGCGGCTGTCTCTAATATGCAGCTCCTCTGAATGTCACTTGCCCGCCAGTGTACCTGGCTTTCGTACCTAGCTGTTCTTACCTGCAGCCTAGAGCCACGCATTTCTGGAACGTCTTCTCTTTACTACCCAAGATTGGTCACCCAGATTTTGGGACTCTGAGTCACCAAGTAAGGGGTAGCTCAGCTTCCCGGGGAGAGCTCACAAAACAGGAACCCAGGGGGCCTGCATTGTGGTTTACATCTCCGTGTCCCCTAAAGTCTAAAGCAATCTTAGGCAGGGCTTTGGAAAAGCAATTGGATTATGGGGGCTTATAGCTGACTTGCTGTAAGAAACAGGCCCTGTTCAGAAGCAGCGGGTCACCGTGGGCATGACCCAGAAGGGTTTATCTCCCTTCCCAGCTCCTTCTTTCACTCTCTGCTTCCTGCCATGCTGGGAGCAGCTTTCCTCTAGCATGCTGGCCAGAGGAAGAGAGGCACTTTGTGGTGCAGTTGGACACTACCCTTTGAGTGGGGCCCCGTGGAGAAGCCACCTCTGGAAGCCCTCCTCGCATTGAGTGTCCTGACAATCACACCCGCAGCTCTTCAGCTCTGCAGTTGTTGTATGGGTCCCCCCATGAGCATTATCCCAAGATCACCTCCTTTAGGAAGTCCACCCTGCATGCACCCTTCCCAGCCAGAGCCTGTGTGTCTGTGCCCCCATTTTAATCCTGCTGTTGTTTTGTAAATCTTGTCTTCTCTGCCTCAGTCTCCTCCCCTGGTACCTCTCCTCCATTGGCTGGAGGTCTGTGAGGACTGGGGCTGGGTTTTATTGACATTCAGTGGGGGTTGAGTCAGTTTATAAGGCATCATCTGAGGTTTTATGTCCAATTGACATAAACTAAGCAAATTTGCAAAATCATCTCAAAGGAGAGTCTCCCCATTCTTTTGTTGCCTGGAGCTCCCCCAGGCTCCCATGGGATCCCTATAGCAGCTCCTGTGGGTGCCACCACAGCAAGAACCCATCACAGGACCCGGCTGTAACAGCTCTAGAGCCTCCAGTCCCACAGCAAAGCTCTGCCCTATGGACTTGCTCCGGGATCCAGGTCTGACACCCTGCTTGTCCCTGGCTGGGAGCAGGGGGTCGGGTCGGTCTGGAAGGAGCCTGCTATGGTCACGGGGACCTGTCCTATCTTGGGCCTGGGATGCAGAGCAATGAGAAGCTCACTCCTTGCCATGTGACGGAGGGCTGGGTACTCTACTTCTCTGAGCCCCAGCTTCCCTCCTGCAAAATGGGAGTAATGCTAATGGCAGCCTTGTGAGAGAGCTGCGAGGTGAGAGGGGGTAACTTGGTATGTACTTACGTGTGCATGTCTGCATACAGAAACGCCACGTTCATCACGGGGCATTGGCACTGTGCATAACACTTCTTACTTCCTTTTATTCTCTTTCCCTCCCCTCCCCCCCACCGCATTTACTAAAGCTCTAGCTCCCTATTTCCTACTGTCTGGTTTTTCTTTAACCCTTTAACTCACTTATACTTTGGGTTTCTCCTGTAAGAGAAGCTGTGTGGTATTTAAGCTTCTGCGCCTGATTTATTCACTGACCATGAGTCTGCAGATCCATTCATCTTCCTACAGATGACGCAGTAGCTGAGATACCTATAAAGTGCTGAGGATGCTACAGGGCACACAGGAAGTGTTCAGCAAGCAGTGCCTGTTGTTGGGTTGATGGAGATGATGATGATGATGATGAAGATGAAGATGAAGAAAAGGATTCTGTGCTATTCCCATACAACCTACTGGAACCTGAGCTCCTTGGAGGCCAGGGCTGGCTGGGACCCTCAGGCACCGTCTGGAGGTTCTGGGACCCTTCCCACCTTCTGTTCTCTCACCTCTGCTCTGCTGTCTCCCAGGATCTCAGCATCCTACCTGTCCTCGGTGCCTCTGTCTGCTGGGACACTACCCTGGTGCCTTGCTGGCTCCGCTGTGTGCAGCAAGCCCCTACCGCCTGCTGCCACCCTGACCCAGGGCTCTACCTGCCCGGCTCACTGCCCCTGTTACAGGCCTCCAATTCCATCCTTAAACACTTGATACTCCTAGCCTACCTTGCAGCTTCTTGCTCCCCTGCCAAATAAGTCAACAAGCCAAAGATCCCACCCAGCTTCTGCCTGCTGCCGCCCTTTACTCCCTGCCACTCGGGAGAGGAACAGGGCTGTCCGTGCCCACACCCCCTCACCTTCTCACGCTGAGCCCCTGATTATCAGCAGCGCTTGGGGACTGACAACTTGGTTTTTGCTTATTGCACTTGCATTTTTCTACAACTATGGAAACAGGAGAAAAGGCCTGAGCCCAGCACTTTCTGGGTCCCTCTGGGCTCCCCTTCCTTCCCACCCAGTGGCAGAAAGAAGAAAGCCAGCGCAGAACCAGACCCGGGGCTTGGGGCTTCCGTTGTCGGTTTCACACTGTTTACCTCCCAGCCTACACAGCATTGATTCAAAGCCTGACTGGGGACAGCAGAATATATCAAATGTTACGAGGCTGAGTTTGGGAAGCAAAGAAATAAATTGTTACTGTTATGGATGAAGCAATTATCATAAATCTATTTTTAATCTCCTCTCCCTTTTAAAATAATCGAGGCTGTCTTTTCATACGAGGAAGCACCCAGGCTTTGATACGAGGGAAGTGCGAAAAGCTCTCCTCCTAGTAAAAAATGCTAATTGAGCAGCCACTTATTTTTTTTAACCTTCATTAACTGTATTAGTCTGCATTAACACCTTTTAAAACCTCTTTAAAATTGTGTTCAATTCACTTTCTTTAATCTCTTCTTTTTGAGGAGTATAGAATCACTTTGATCCTCATCTTCATCTTTTCTTTGATGACAACTTTGGTTTTAATTTGTATTTTGGAATTGAAATGTAGATTTGCTGTTACCCACAATCCCCTCCTCCTCAGGTCATTCTCGGGGGGTGGGAGCTAGGAGGGAGCTAGACACCAATATCATGTGTCCCTGGCCAAAACAGCACCCTTCCCAGCCCCTTCCAGTTCCTGTGGGAGGCTGAGGGGAAGTAGGCTCTGCTCCTGAAGATTGTGGATGTTGAGGTCAAGATGTATCGAGTGTTCAGTACTGTGTCATGATAAACGTTCCTCCAGTGGTAGAAACAGTTTGTTCCTGAGATTTTATAAGGAGATGACTCTCTTACCTCCCGAATGTTGCACTCCTTTGTCCCTTGCCATGGTGTCTTAATGTTGAGGAGAAGGCCGTAGACATTTTTGAGAGAAGAAAGACATAAAACTATATTGGTTTCTCCCTAAGTTAATCATAGAATTACCATATGATCCAGCAATTCTACTCCTAGTCCATACCCAGAAGAACTGAAAACAAGTCTTAAAAAAAACCTACATATGGATATTCATAGCAGCATTATACACAATATCCAAAAGACGGAAGCAACCTTAATGTCTAACAATAGATGAATAGCCGAACAGGATATGATCTATACATACAGAAACGAAGCCCCCGGGCTACAACCAAGCCAACTGGTCTCAGGTGTGATGGGAAGAGTCAAGGGGATCCCTTCCATGCAAGGGCAAATGGAAGGTCCAGACTATTCACCAAAAAAATAAAAAGAAACACACAGTAGCCACACCAATGTACTATGGACGAAAGAAGACAAGATGCCACTGAGAAGGAAAGATCACGGCCAGAACCGTGTGATTCACACGTGGTTCCCAGCTGTAGGGGTAAGGAGACAGAACACAGTGGCCTGGAGATTGCAGAGCCCAAGCCATCACATCTGTGAAATGAGTTAGTAAGAGCCAAGAAGGAATTGAAGCATTCGAACTTAGATGAAATGGAATTTATGACACAGAGGAAAGCTTGATGGCACAGACCATAAAAACAAGGACTGCAGAAATTAGAGATGAGCTACTAGATACCAAAGTGGCCAATGAGGATGACAGGCATTGCTGGGTCTCAAGAGCCCAGCAAAGGATAATGCAGATGTGCTAAACCTGTCCCCGAAACAAGGAAAGACACAACCCTATGGATCAAAAGCAGCGCGTGGCTTCCCACCAAAGTTTGCTTGTGAATAGTCATGGCTGAACAGGGCAGGTGGGCTGTTGAACTTCTGGGCTGAAGGGAAAGTGTATCTTCAGATGTCAAAGAAGTGAGGACAAATCACCTACTAGAGCTGTGGGGAAAACAGGCTGACTCCAGACTTCCTCCATAGCAATGATCAATTCCCGGAGACAATAGAATAAGGTCTCCGGAGCTCTAGGGGGCATAGGGTGTCACCTAAGACACCGCATACAGAACAGCTGTCAAGCCATCCCTCAAGAGCAGACAGGCATTCTCAAATGTAAAAGAACCCACAAGAGCTTCACCATGAGCCCCAACAGGGGTGCTACTTAATAAGGAGATCCTGCAAACGCACTATGAATAAAAGCAGAGATTTCAGGAAAGAATTCAGAAAGACCATGGAACTCATTTCAAAGTAGAATCCCAAACACCCATGGGAGCTCTGGTTATCAACTATTAAACACTGATAACCTGATTAACATAGTAATGCCACTATTAAAACATAGAAATATAGCACCCAGTATGAAAATACAAATGTCTTCATATAGAGTGAAGGATTAATGGACATTGTTTATAGTACAAACATGTAGCTAACAGAATAATGAATATAATGTGTGTTTTTCATAATTTCTTTAGCTTTACAGGAATCATTTTAAACTCT
Organism: Chinchilla lanigera; assembly: GCF_000276665.1. Lineage (NCBI taxonomy): Eukaryota > Metazoa > Chordata > Mammalia > Rodentia > Chinchillidae > Chinchilla > Chinchilla lanigera. The sequence continues at coordinate 6,282,997 of NW_004955450.1, forward strand.
GTGCATGTGTGTGTGTGTGTGTGTGTGTCTGTGTGTATGTGTGTGTGTGTGGTTACTGAGAATTGCCTTTGCATTGAGTTATATCCCTAGTTATTTATTTATTTTTATGTATGTATGTATGTATTCTTGAGACAGCTAAGTTTTCCCTAAGTTGCTCAGTTGTCCAAGATGGGCTCAAATTTGGCATCTTCCTGGCTCAGCCTCCCAGAGTGCTGGGATTACAGGCATGCACCACCACTTCTGGCTTTAATATATTTTTTAAGGTGAAAAAAAAAACATGTGAGCTGCTGTTATAGTTGGCGGCAGAGAGCTTGCCTAGCAGGTGGGAGGCCCTGGGTTTAATCCCCAGCACTGAAAACAGAAGATTAAAAAAAAATTAAATGCCCAACATTTCTTTCAGTTTCTCCTGATGAATTCATGTAAAATTGAGTGTAATGCTTTTTATGAACTAGAATCTATAATGATATTCTATTTTTTTTTTTTTGAGACAGAGTCTTGCTTTGTAGTCCAGAGTAGCCTTGAACTCACGAGGTAGCCCAGGCTGTCCTCAATCTGTCAGTGATCCTCCTGCCTCAGCCTCCCAAATGCTGGGATTACAGGTGTGTGCCACCATGCCTGGCAATATTCCACTTTTCAAGAAGCATTTCTGACTTTCTGCCTTGTGTTTGGAGTTCTGCCAGGACCCAGGCAGATTGTTTTGGGCATTGTTTGGGGCGGTGAGTGTTAAGGCTAGAAACCTCTGTAGCAGTTGTAAATTAATCTCCATGTGTACGTCTATCACTTCTAAGCCTTCAGCAGAATCGGGTTGAAATACCAGCTCAGCGCTGGCTGAGTCAGGGGATGGAGGCTCTGGCTTTTGCTCAGGCTAAGGAGCAGCTGTGCAGGGTGGGGAGTGTGGAGGCCAGGGCAGCAAGATGTGGCATGGTAGTGTGAGTGTGTTTGTGATGCACGGGGAGCTCAGGAATCCTCAGGGACAGTGGCCTCCCTGCTGCTAACGACTAGGACGGGGTCACTGAAGGGAAGGTGGCCCTACAACCTGGAGGGCTGAAGTCACCAGGTTACTTGTGGAGACTTAGGTAGAGCGTGTATCTCACAGCAAGGGCTCCGTCCTTCCCACTTAGCATTTGGGGACATTTTCTGACATTGCCAAAGTTAGGGCCCTGAGCCCATGGCAGCCAGTGACAACCACAGCCAAGACCCCAGGGCAGGGGTTGAGGTAGGCGCAGGCTCCTTACAGCGCAGGGCTGGTGAGGTGCAGCCGCCTGGGAACCACGCAGTGAGCTGCACTGCCACTGTGTCCCCTGTCCAGCTGGACTCGCTGATGTTGACCTTGTCTTGTAGAGAAAGAATACAGAAGACGTTCTGGGAGCTGCAACGTCTCCATCCTCCACTTCATCCCCAGCAACACAGCTTATGGAAAATGGATTCTCTGTCTCTTTTTCCACCTCCCCTAGCCCTGCACCTCCATCGTTTAAAGTTTAGCTTGTCTTTTCTTTTTCTAATGCAATCTATGCCCACAGGAGAAGCTTGAGCTCTTTGAATTTGGAGGACGATACATGTGTAGAAGCCTGCTAGGTATCACGGTTGAGCTGCTTTATCTTTGTGTAGCTCAACAAAGGGCCACCCGCTGCCTGTCCAGGAAAAGCCTTCATGGTGCTGGCCTTGCGCCACCATTAAGCTGTAAGGACTGTGCTGGTGTAGGTAGTGGCCCGGCCTGGTGGGAAGGGGGTGCTGTAGAGCCAACCACCGAGTATTGTCTTTGGGTGGCCTAGACACACCCTTAAGGATTCACCTTGGACCACCTACCTGATGTGTGCAAACCACCAAACGCCCCACCAGCAAATTCTGCCATCCAGCGAACCTTTACTACGATCAACACACTGGGTCAGATGCCTTAAAAATATGAATAACCTTATGATAATTATTGAAATAAAATTAAAAAAATTATTACAGGCCAGGCATGGTGGCACATGCCTATAATCCCAGCACTTGGGAGGCTGAGGGAGGAGGATCACTACAAGTTCTAGGCCAACCTGGGCTACATAGTGATTTCAAGGCCACTCTGAACTTCACAGCGAGACCCTGTCTCAAAAGAAAAAGAAACACCAAAAAATTATTCTGGTAAAAGACGCTTCCACGGATCTTTCTCGATTCAAAGACCTTTATCCCATCATTCTTGCCACTTCCTCAAGGAGTCCTGGAAGTTCTCTTTTGTGAGTATCTTTTCTGGTTTGCCTTGATGTCCTGAATCTGTTCAAAACGTCTGTGGCAATTTCTGCCACATAAAAACATCACAGTGTACCCTCATCTACCTTATTCCTGGACCTGGCACCATGGCTCTTCCCCAAAGTCAAAAAGGACCATGAACAGAAAATATTTAGAGTCGATTCAGGACCTTGAGGCAGCCACAAATAGCACAACTAAAGACACTCAGGAAAGAGCACTTCCAGAACTGCTCCAGAAAATGGCAGGAAGGATGGGACAAGTGTGGTTGAAGGAAGGGGGAGGATTTTGAGTGGGAACCAATAGCAGTGGGTCTTTTAGTGTAATCATTTTAAAAACTTTACACATTTACCATATTGTGGGGCCACACTTCATACAATACCTTCTTTATAGGCAGGAGCAAACTGAGGCTCAGCAAGGGTAAGAAAGTCTTCTAAGGCCCAGGCTCAGAGCCAGGAACGTCCGCTCTGTGTTACCCCTGGAGCTGGGCAGAGAAAGTACTGTCCCTCCAACCACAGATGGCCCTATCCCAGAAGCCAGTGGTTCGATGGCTAACCAGCCTGGCCCAGAGGTCCCCTGCTTGGGGACTGGCAATTCCATATCTGCTTTCTGCCCAGGAGCTATCAGGTCTGACCAGCACATGGACACATCTTCAGGCTCCGTGTGAGTGGCTGATGTGCAGCCTATGGGTCTGAGCTGGGGCTCAGGGCCCACCCCCCAGGGTGGCCTGAGGAACTCTTCCTCACCCTGGACAGCGTGGACCAACTGTCACCTCCTCCCGGAACCCTGCCCCAGTGTCCCGCATGGTCCTTGCTTCCTCCACCCCTCAACTCATCGTGCAGGGTTTCCCATAGGATGGATTCTCTGTTTTCTTCATCTTTATCACAACAGTTTGCAAAATACGCAGGCTCCTAAGGTCACCAGGAGGTGGGAAGGGCAAGGATTGAAACCCAGAATCAAGAACGGCAGCTGACTGATGAACATCAGCGCAGTGTAGCTACTCAGGCCTCCTGACTCCCACAGCATCCCCTACAGAGCCATCTCGGGGCATGGCGCCCTGAGATTTGTACAGTGCCCAACCTGTGCGGCTGTACCAGGGTCCCACCTCCATGGCTGATCCCACGCGCTAAGGATGGCAAATGCTCAATAAACAAGAGTGGACTCAGTGGGACCACAACTCAGAGACCGCTCTCTCTTCTTCTCCCCTCCTCCCTGCTTCCTTCCCGAGCCTGCTTCTTTTTTTTCTTTCCTCCTTTAACTCTGTGCTTTTTCCCCTGAATTTTTCATTGGGAAGAATCACATTTAGAGATGTGGAGCGCACGCTTTGCTAGGCTTCGGCTTTGATGAATCTTTGATGTGGACTCGGGGGAGGCGGCTGCTGCAGGGAACCAGGGGAGGCGGGAGGAGCCGGGAGGGGCCTCACTAGCTGGAACCCTAACCCGCCCCTGCCCGTTCCCCGGGGGAGAAGAGTTGTGCCTGCAGGCCTCGGCCTCCTCCTGACTCGGGCTAGGGTGGAGAGTGCGGGAGGGGCCGGGCCGGGCTGGGGTGGGGTGGGGTGCAGCCGGACGCCAGGGCCACCATGGACACCCCCCGCAAGAACCACGGGCTATGAGGTCACCCGGGCTCCGACTGGCAGCTCTGCGCCCGATCCATCCTGTTCGCTAACCAGATACCCACCTCCTTCCCTCATGGGCTCCAGCCCTCGGCCTGGCCAGGCAGGGCGGGTCAACACCAAACTGCTAGTGACTGATGCATCCCGGCCCTGACGCTGGTACCCACAACGGAGGCTGGAGGAGGCGGAGCTCTGAGTTCCAACCCTACCCCAAGGCGGAACTTGGGGCCCTTTCTCGGGAGGGATACTGCCCAGGTCACCCTGGGAGCCCCGTCATGCCCAGCAGGCCCAGAGGCCCTTGGCAGTGGACCGGTGAGGACGGACGAGCGCATTTGGTGCCAGGGACGCCCCTCCCCCAACCCTGCTTGCTGCTCTGCGTGGCCTCTGCCGGGGCTGAGGGCCGTTTCCCGGTGGGCAGAGGGAGAGAACATTCCTTCCTTCCTCAGTTTGCCTCCTGTGGACCTCCCAGGGTGCACCCGTTACTGAACACGGGCGTGGCCTCCGTCTTGGCCACCTCTGTCCCTGCTGCCACTTCTGCTCCCCAGGGTTTCTCTGTGGGCTCAAGTCTGGAAAACTCCCTGGGGTGGGGGGCCTGCAGGGTGCTGCAACCGGATGAAATTCACCTGTTCCTTCGCATGCATTTGCATAGCCCAAGGGCCCACCTATGATTGACCCCAGGGAAATAGTGCACCCCCCCACTTTCTCCTTGACTGCCTTGTGCCTGCTATCCTGTTATTCAATGACCGCTCTCTTTTTAAAGTCACCATGTCACCTAAGAAGCCATGCTGTCCATCTCTCCCCACTCCCCCCTGCAATAGTACTATTAGTCAGTCACACCTGAGTGAGAATTACTTCACTCAGACTGCTTTTCCCTTATACCCCAGGGGAGGAGTTTTAGTAGAAGCTGGGTGAGAGGCAGCTGGGTAGGCTTTGGGACTACTCATGCCAGTGTAGTTGGCACAAGCAGCAGGTTGTAAAAACTGTGAGGGGAGCAGCCCTGGGCATCAGAAGCTGAGATTGAGTAGATGAACATGCTAGGGAGGCAGGTTTGGGGACTCCATGAGGGTCCCAGAAGACTGGCAAGGGGACTTTTCTGTCTTTGTGAGATAGAAGGACATTCAACCCCTGCCCTCGGATGTGCCCACTGCCCAACTTGCTGTCCAGGCCGCCCTCAGGCACCTGTCAGAGCCTGGCACACCGACCATGGCTACCAGCAGGGGTCGCTGTTTCAGCACTCAAGGCTGACACCTGGTAAGGGTAGGTGCCGTTTGCCTTTTGCTGGCAACTCTACAGTGCTGTAGCAGGCCAACTTCAGGACTGAACGGGGTGCCCGAAACTGATCAGAACAGAGGGGTCCCTTGAGCTCTGGGATGATAGGCTGTGTGACTTCCCCCATGCCGCTGTGCCACGGGGGCGGGCCGAGCTGGGCCGCTGGGCACTGCAGGCTCCTCTCCCAGCGCCCTGGCACCTCGGGGAGGTGGCTTGAGGCTGGGCTGCCTGGGATGGCCTGGCCAGGGACACAGGAGCCCAGTCCTGGTCGGGGCAGCGGTGGTGGATGAAGGCTCCTTGAGACATCCCAGAACTGGCATCTAAGCTCTGCCCCAGGGGCCGGGGGCTCCCCTGGGGGGACAGCGGGCAGCTGTGTGGGGGCTCATGGCAGCCGTGAGGAAAGCACTGTGGGGACAAGCGGCCCAGAGAGCTTGGGGATCTGGCAAGGGACACCTCAAGGCGTTGGCAGCCATGCAGCTGCTCCCAGGTATTCCCGCATCTTTGGGGGCAGTTTCCCACCAGGGACCCTTTCAGGGCTTCTGGCTGGGCCCAGTTGTGGGTCTCAGAAAAGGGCCTTCAGAGCCTGGCAAAGACAAGCCCACCCTTTGGTTTACAGCAGAAGCAAGGTGCCCGGAGAGTCAAGGCCCAAGCTGGGTCCCCACGAGTTGGGACGTGGTGGCACCTGAGGCCCCTGACTCTTCTTTCTCTGCCGAGAGCGGCCACATGGCCTGGACTCGCCTCTCCACTGCAGAGCTTGGCATCTGCGCCCACAGGGACCAGGACCGGCTCTTCCCAGAGAGCGGCTGCAATGTCCCTCCCTCTGACGGGGCTCATTAAGCCCAGGAACTTGGAGGTGGGAGAGAAAATTTCCTCATTTCATAAAAATTTAAACTCATGCTCATAGGCAGCTGGGGCCTACCTAGTTATTTCCTCTCTCCTGCCAAGAGATATTTAGCTACCCTCTTTCTTGGCGAGGGAGACGGGTACCGGAGGAAATTAGAGGTGGCTCAGGGCTGGGTGATTTGTTGTGTTCGGGGCACATGTGTGTAACTTGCATTCGGGGAGCAGGAGCTATGTGCCAGGCGCTTCAGGCATTCTATATTTCTCTTCACTTATACGACGACCCTGTGACATATGAGGCCTGAATTTCACAGGTGGGAAACTGAGATTCAGAGAGGGGAAGCGATTTGCCTAAAGTCACCCAGCTGTGGAGCCAGGACTCAAGCCTGGTTCCCAAGGCACTAAGAGGTGGGCCGAGGGCACAGGGTTCTGTGGCTTCCTGCAGTGGCTGGTGACTTCAGGGTGACGGGACAGCTTGGGCACATGCTGGCTCCTGGACTTCTGGTGTGGGGGTGGGGACTTTTCTTTCTTGGGTCTGGATGGGCATCTATGCAGCGGTGGGTGGCTTGGAGCTTGCCCAAGATTTAGCTGGAATCTGGCTTTTCCAGCTGTTATGGTTTATATCTAGATGTCCTCCCAAAGCCTCATGGGCTCGTAGGCGGGGCTGTGAGAGGTGATTGGATGGGGAGGTGCTATGCTCACTGGTGGATTAGTTCACAGATGAGCTGATAGCTGAATGTGCCACTAGGAGGCGGGGCCTCGTCTGAAGAGGCGGAGCCTGGTCTGAAGAGGTGGGGCCTGGCCTGAAGAGGTGGGGCCTGGTCTGAAGAGGCGGTCATGGGGGCCTGGCCTGGAGAGTTTATCCACGTCCCCAGCTCCTCCTTTCTGCCCTGCTTCCTGGTCTCCACGCTGTGAGCCTCTCTGCCCCACCAGACCCTTCTACCATGCTGTGCTGCCTTGGAGTCATCCAACCACGGACGAAAAATGTGGGCCCAAATCAACCTTTCCTCCTGTAAGTTGTGGGTGCTGAGGGCTATGTCTCAGCAGAGAGGACGGTGACTAAGACCCCAGCCACACAAGGACGGAGTCCCTTAGTCTGTGCTTGGAGGAACAAATGAGTTTCTCTGGAGTTGAACTTGGTGGGCGGTTGGACTTTGGTTAGCCCGCATCGTGTTCAAGCGCTTGCCTTCTCGACAGCTCAGGGTCTTCACTTGCGAGTGGGGCTGGTGGCAGCGCCTCCGCTTAGAATCAGCACGCAGGCTGACACAACAGCAACGTGAGTGAACAGCCCGAGCCCGGGGCAGCACAGGGAGGTGCTCAAAACACACAGTTCCCATCCAACACACGCTCTGGATTCCGCGCCTCTCCTTGCTGTAACTGCAACTGTCTCTACTGCTACTGCAGCTCAGTGTCGGGCGGGGCCGAATGCCTCTGCTACAGAGGGACAGGGTCTCCCTCCGTGGCCCGAGTGCCCCGGCCTCCGCTGTGGCCACTATTTATCACCTGCGTGGAGACAGCAGTGGCGGGCGCTTCTTGCCCTCAGAGTGTTCCTGGCGCTGGGCAGCACCCTCATTCAGATTCAGCTTCTGGAAACGCCCAAGGAGGACGCCCTTCTCCCGGAGCCTGTCTGGGGAGGGGACGTTGCTGGGACTGGGACCAAGCTGCAGACGTGTCATGAGCGCAGAGGAGGTGTGGAGCTCAGGGCCTGTTGGGAATCCTGTGCTTCCCATACTTTAGGAAGGACACCCCAAGACCCTGGCATTGGAGGCAATAAGACTTCTTGAAGGAGCATGGACAGGAAACCTGTGCCCACACCAGGCCCTAGCAGTGATGGAGCGGCAAACCAAGACAGGCTGGGCCAAAACCCACATAGGACCCGGCGGGAAGAGGGCACGTGGGCAGGCAGACGCCTGGTGCTGGGAAGGTCCCCAAATGGGAGCGGGGATGCAGCCGTGGAAGGGCAGGGAGGGTGCACGCCCAGGGTCTCTAGAGTTACTTTATTGCTTAATTTTCTCCCTGGTCTTCTGACCCATAAGTTACAAGTGGGGAAGCTGAGGCCCAGAGAGACACCCCAGGCCCCCAAAGACACACAGCAAGTGGCAAGACCTGGAGGAGGACCCGGATCTACCTGGGGTCACAGCCTGAGTTATTATTGTCTCTGCTCCACAGTGTTTTGGGCATGATGGAGCCAATGGAATCACCAGTCAGGGCCATCTCTCAGCACAGACATGGAAGAGCCAAGTGCTGACCCGGCATGCTCTGGGGCACAAGAGCCACCCCTGAGAGCTCAGGGGACAGCCTGCGTTGGGGCCTTGTGCCGCTGACTGCTCTGAGCTCATCGCCAACTTCCCTGTCCCAGTCAACTCTGTCCCCCCTCGCTGCCCACTGAGGAGCTGGTGCCAGGCTGGGCCCACCCTGACTGCTCCCTGGAGCCCCCAGGAGTGGACAGCTCCTGTGTTTTTAAGCCAGACTGTAACAGACAGGCTGCAATGTTCACTGGATTCAACAAACACGCCTCATGGTCCAGGGGGACCAGGATGCCTGAGGATCCCCGCCCACATCCAGTCAGACTGGAGTTTGTCCCTGGGCTGAAGGCACACGGGGATTTCTACGGCATGGTGGCTGTTGATGGCCTTGCACCAGACATGTCCAGGGGACGTTGAGTGGTCCAGGGCCGCACGCTGCTCCTGCACAATCGGCAGCTGGAGGGCAGAGGAGGAGGAGGAGGAGGAGGCAGGCAATCTGCATCTTCAGCAGCAGGCTGTCCACAGAGCCTCTGTTACCCTGAGGAACTAACACGGCTGTAGGAGGGGCGTGCGCTTCCCAGGGGATCCAGGCGTGCCTGATTCACAGACACTCATTAAGTAAGCTGCAGACGCACAGAAGAAGGGTAAAGAAGGGCAAGGAAGGAAAGGGAAGGGAAGGGAAGGGAAGGGAAGGGGAGGGGGAGGGGAGGGGAAGAGTAAAGGGAAGATGTATGTTCTGCTCTCGGGGGAGATAAATCACCCACACAGAAAAGACTCACTCTTCGCCCAGGGACATAACCCACTAATGCTCCACCCACCAGGCACAGGCAGCTCTCCTGGCCTGGCTGAGACACACAGGGCTGAGGGGAGCCCTGGACGGCACGTGAGGCAAGGACAGAACCGGAGCTCTTTGCACTGGGCCCAGTAGAGCACAGGCAGTGTTAATCAAGTGCCTGCTGTACGCCAGGCCCCGGGCTGGCTGCTGAGGCTGTGAGATAAAGGCCCTGGCATCTAGGCAGGGACACAGACATGTGGATGACAAATCACAACTCAGCACGCTCTGGGGAGAGAAGGCAGGCCCAGATTATAGACTAACAAGTACAATCTGGGGGCTGCAGTCAGAGAAGCCGGGTTCAGATCTCCAGCCCATCACAGCCCAGCTGGGAGATGTGGGGCAGGTTCCCAACATCGTTCAGCCTCAGATCCATGGCTGTCAAGGGGGGACGGCTTTGGAACACAGGCAGAGTGTTCTGAAGGTTATGGAAGAGCGCCTGTAATGAATTTGCTGCCATGCCGGCCTGGATTCACTTAGCACCGGTGGTGCTGTTGATTATAAATGCAGAAGGGGAAGGCATGAACTCGTCAAGTCATGGTAGGGGTTAGGGGAGCTCATGCCAGGAAAGAATTTAGATGGCTAAAGACTCCACTAGAGTGGGGTGTGGTGGTGCACACCTGGAATCCCAGCACTCAAGGGGGCTGAGGCAGGAGGATCTCAAGTTGCAGCCCAGCCTGGGCAGCTTAGTGACTTAATGAGACTGTTTTTAAAAAATAAAAAAAAAAAACAATTTAAAGGAGGCTGGGGAAGTAGCTCAGGCAAAGGCCCTGGGTTCATTTCACCAGTATTGCAAAGAAAAATGAAAAAGTTTTCCAGAGACAGAAGACTCCAGAGGCAATAGAAAGAAGCATGTTAACAGCATTTTGTCATTGAGTCTATGACCTGAGAACTTTAAACACCTGGGGCCCAGCAGGGTGGGTATTTAATGTCATGCCAGGAGTTAAGAGCAGTGGTTAACAAGTTGCAATCTGCTGCTACCTAAGGCTGCACCCAGAGCAGACATTGTTAATCAATTGTTGAATTGTTGAGTTCTTTCTACAGCTGCTACCAGCTGGCTGGCATCACCATGTAAGTTGAAGGCTCTTTGCCACCCCAAGAGAAAACTAGACACTGTTCCTCTTGAGCCCCTGCCCCCAGCCAGGAATCTCCTTATACCTTTGCTGCCCTCCCCACACAGTGGGTGGCTTGGCTTCAGCTGGAGCCTGGCCCAGCCTCCTCTGGTCCTGTTTCCTCACCATGGGGTCAGGGATATGGGGGCAGCCTGCCATCTGAGGTTTGCCCACTGCCGCAGTGACTGCTTGGGCGCGTGGTCCCTTTGTCCCTTTGCCTTCAAAGGCCATAGCCTGACTCCCTCCCCACCTGGCCTGCAGCAGCCAGGCCGCCACCCCAGGCCCAGGGACCCTCTCAAAGCCCACCCTGAGGTGCATCCCATTGGGCAGGTGAAAGTGAATTGCATGGGGATGGGAGGGCTTGTGACCAGGGGCCTGTGTGGCATGGAGAGCCACACAGATGGCCATGGTGTGGTGGCCCTGGCTAGCAGAGAGGTGAACAGGTAGGGCTGGCAGCCTCTGGGGACTTGCTCTTCCCCACTGAAGCCTGCCTCCCTGTGCCCCAAAAGTGCAGCATTCCCCTGAGTTCCCCGAAGGCTACTCCCTCCAGCCTGGCAAGAGGGGAAATTAATCTCCCCTAATCCTACACTTCATGCATAGGATTCCACTGCCCAGCAAGACCGTGAAATAAATCTGCCCCTAATTTTCTATTTGCCCACCCCAAGTTTCCTTATTTCTAACCCTACTTTGCCAACTGCCTTGAATCCAGGGAAACAAAGACCTAATCTTCTCTCTGACCTTGTTTATTCTGTGTCTTCAAAAAATGAGTCCTGTGGGTATTTTGCCCTACCAGTTTGGGGAAAAAACAGGAGGCTTCCTCGTGACCCCAGAAGCCACAGATTCCAGGCCCATCTTCCTTACCTTTGCTACCTTCCTGGGTGTGGGGGGATGAGGGCCCCGTGATCGGCTGCTCACTGGGAATCTGCATGCATCAGTCACCGGGTGACTAACAGGCCACCTCCCCGGGGCCTGAGCCCAAGGGGAACTCCGAGGTGGAGCACCAAGGCTTCCTGCCAGGCTGGGGCCCAGGTCCTGTCTTCCAAGGTCTGTGTGTTTTGGGGATCATGAAATAGTCCCTGCCTGCTTCTATCCCCAGCACCTGTGGCTCCGCTCGGCCACCCCTGCTGCTTCCGGGCACTGCAGGCTCCGAGCTGCTCCCTCTCTGCCCTCCTCTCCCCGGCACTCCTGCTCTGGGCCACCACAGGAAAACAAGATCGGCCACTGCCAGGCCCAGGGGTGAAGCGAGGAGTGCTGAGCCTCTCACCTGAACACCTGGACATCAGCCAAGGCTCCATGAATGACAGCCAGCGCTGTCATCATCACCTGATTCCCTGTCCCCACCTCTGGGAAACGTCCCCGGCTCCCGCAACAGAAACAAGGGTGCTCTTCTCCACCCCCTGGCTCCCCGGGGACTCTGTCCAACCCAGAGCCAGCAGCTGCACCCTCTCTGCATTTCATTTCCTGCTCCCGTGGAATCAGGATAAGCACGCTAATGGCCTCACCCTGGGCTGTCAGAGGATTAAGTGAGATAATGCTCGCCATGGGCTTGACCAACGGCACCGCCCCAGGTAAGAGGCAAATGAGCGCTGCTGGGTGCAGACACTACTGCTCATCAGTATGGGCCTGGGCTTTGCCAGCAGGAACTGCCAGAAGGCAGACGTGGGCCTTAGTTTTCCTGGGAGCTCTTGGCACTCACCCTTTGGTTGGGAGTGACGACCGGAACCTGGAGCGTGGCCGGGGAGGGGCCGTGTCCTGATGGTCACAGCCACATCCTGCCCACCATTCCAGTCCCTTCCTCCAAGCCCCACCCTGGCTCATCCTGGCTGGGGAGACCTTGAAACCATCTGCTCCCCTCCTCACCTGTCAGCATGAGGACACAGAGGGCCGGAGGTGCGGCCCAGCTCCGTAGGGCCACACGGCAAGTTAGAGGCAGTGCTGGAACTGTGTCCAAAGTCTCTTGACTCCCACTTTGGGGCTCTTCTGACCCTGTATGCTGTCCATTTTACAGCTGGGGAAGTGGAGGCTTGTGAAGGTACATGCATTCAATCCGGACCACAGTGAGGCAACAGGGAAGCTGGGACTCAAGTCCAGGGTCTCTGACTCCAGAGCCAGTGCTCTGTCTGGGCTCCCCGGCCTCTTGTGGAGGGACAGACACAGCCTGGCCCAGCCAGGGTGGACAGGGCGAGGTGGGAGGCTGAGAGCCCAGTGTCTGCATTCCTTGCCCCGTTGTGGGCAGACGTGGAGGACCAGAGGACAACCAAATTACAGGCAGTGACCGAGGACGGATGAATACCCAAGCCTGGCTCTTCCTCGACTTCCCCTGGCTCCTCCACAAGGGCAGGCAGCGCCCTCGATGCCCAGCCTGTGGGCAGGCGGGGGCCGGTGGAGCCAGGTTTTGCAGCTGCCACGAGCCTCAGGCCGGCGGTGCCAGCACCCGGCAGGAAGTGGTCTGTGGGGAGCAGTGACGAGGCCGGGCCATGCGATGTGGCTCCGCCTGAGGTTTCTGCTCTGGAAACCTGACTCATGTGGACAAAGAGCAGGCTCCCCAGCTTCCCCAGGGGCCAGTTAGTGCAATTACAGGCTGGGCTGGCCAGGCGGGCTGTGCTAGGAGGGGCTGCTCGGCCAGGGTGAGCGGTTGCTGCAGCGGCCAGAGGGCAGGAGCAGCGCGAGGACAGCGTGAGGGTGTGAGGACGTGTCCACGCGGGCACCGGGCTGAGCAGCCGGAGGAGGGTGCCCCTGCGTGCGGAGGGCTCCGGGCTGGGTTCTGACTCACTGGGGGGGGGGGTGGACGCTACCTCCCAGCCCTGACTGTCCTGCTCTGTGTCTGAAGCCAGGCTTCCCAGCACCTGGAGTCAGGTGACTCTCCCTGCCCCTCCCTTCCAGGGAGCACGTGAAGCAGGGCTGTGATGAGAGTGACCTGCGTGTCCTGCACTGGGGTGCTGTTAGGCCCCCACCCCTCCTTCTGCCTCCCCCAGTGCCACTGGTCACCACTGCCACTCCCTCCCAGCTACCTCCTTAGCCATGACAGTCACGCCAAGTGGCTGAGAAACTTCTTTCTCTGATTACTCTGGAGAAGCGAAGCTCTGCAGCCTGCCGCGTGGATAGTCTGCTGTTCTTTCTGAGGTGCTTGTGCCTTAGTCACTTTCTTTGTACACCTGCACCTGAAAGTGAGGTTTTGGCTCACGTTCCAGTCCAGAGTCACCGGCTCCAAGGGAGAAGCAGCAGGCCAGAGGGACCCGGGAGAGGAGAGCCGCTCGCCGCGTGGTGTGCAGCACGGTTCTGGGTGCGATGGTTCGCCCCTGGAGGGGTTGGATCCGATGGGGTTTCTCAAGCCTGGCTGCCCAGGCTTTTCAACCCTGAGAGGCCCAGGCCTCACCCCAGGCCAGCAGCCCTCTGTGGGTGCTGGCTGAGCTCAGTGAAGGGTGAGAGCCGCTGGGCTGGATGGCCCTGGGGACCCTGGGGAGGACATGGGACGCGGCACGTATGCTTTGTAGGCTGCTGTGGGCAGGGCTGGCTTCTAGCATGTGTCTGTGGGCGGTGGAGGACAGCGGTCTGTCCACTGCAGTAGACGTCTCTGTCCTGACCTGTGGCAGGTGGCAGGCGTCAGGCCCCTGAGCGCCGGAAACCTCCCTCATTCCCTGCAGGGTAGCCGTGGCTGCGCTGATCAGAGCAGGGGCGGAGAAGCTCGAAGCTCTGCAACAAACTCCTGACTCTCAGGAGTAGGGCTTTGTGCAGATGTGGACCCTGGTGCCCAGACTCACATTCCAGTGGGCAGCCAGGGCAGGGGGTGCAGTGGGAGCCCATCTGAGCCAGCATCCAGAGTTAGACCCTGAGGATCTGGTCCAGTGTTAGCAGCTTTCAGGCCTCCATGATCTCATCTGTAGGATGGGGCATCTAGTGGGCACCCCAGGGCAGTGGCAGGGAGCTGCTGGAAGATTCTGATAGAGACCTTGCAGAGAGCCTCTGTCTGCCCCACTATGTAAAACCAGGGAGGAAGGCGGGAGGGGTTGGAGGCTGTGGCAGCAGGCTCCAGGTGATGCGAAGTCTGTTAGACTCCTCCCAGATCCAACTGAGGTCTGTATTCAAATATACATAGGTGAATGTTTTCACCAGTGGATCACTTAAAGAAAAAGAAGAATTAGATGAAAACCTCCATTTACAAAGTGTGTCTAAGCAGAAGTTGTCCAGCTGGAGCAGGATAGACTCTGGGACCCATCCTGACTCCCACTGTCCACCCCCACCACAGCCTATGGACAAGCTTGAGAGCTACAGCGGGAGCAGGAGAACCAGCTTTCTCGTCTCCTCCTAAGATTTGGCTCAGGGGAAACTGGTTTGAGATGCAGCAGGGAACAGAGGCTGGATACCGGAAGCATTTCTGGTGATGGGGCTGGATACGGGAAGTGTTCCTGGTGATGGAGCTGGGTACCGGAAGTGTTTCCAGTGATGGGGGCCGGCAGCCAAGTGGCTGAGCTGGTTCTGAGCCCATCTGAAGTACGAGATATGGACACTGAGGGCTGCTCCCCACTGGGACACTCAGTCCTGTGGGGCAAAGGAGAAGGCTTCTCTGGAACGCTGGACATTGGCAGTGAGTGGGTGTGTTGGGGATATTGCAGGCCTGGCAGTGGGTGAGGAAAAACAGCAAAATGACTTTCCTTCCCCTTCCCTGTCTGACCTACTCCTCACTGGGGTGAGGAGGACACAGAGGGAGGGAGGAAAGAGGGGAAGTCAGGGCTTGGGGGCGGGGACCAGGGCATGTGTCTGAGAGGCAGAGCTGGGAAGAGGAAGGTGAGAGGAAGTGAGATTCAGAGGCAGCTCTAGCCAGCCCCCACTTCAGGCGACATCCACCACTTTCTCCCGCTTCCGCACGCAATGCCCCATGCAGGCCACCGTCTCGGCCACAGGCATCCCTGCCGTCCCTTCCTGACCAGTGGGGCTTGCCACATCCCCGCTGCCTTCTCCTTGATTCAGCATACTCCCTGTGTGTTTGTCACAATAATCCCTTAAGAACAGGCACGCACCACCAAGGCCACTGTGCTGCTCACAGCCTGCGGTGGGTCCTGTCTTCCTGCCTGGGTCTACTGCATCTTCTCCCTCTTTCGCTCTCACCCTTGCCCCGTCAGCAGGCCTTCCGGCTCCTCCCAGAGCCCCTAAACCAGCTGCCCAACACTCCTGTCCCCCACTGGCATCTAGCCCGGGACTGTCAGATAAAATACACCTGCATTTTGGATAAATGGCAAATCCTTTCTTAGCATAACCACGTCCTGAATGGTGGATGCATCGTTGATCTGAAATTCAAATGCAGCTGTGCACCCTGTGTTGTTATTTGCTAAATCTGGCAGCCCTAGTTTCGTCCATCCTTTCTGGACCCAGTGTCACAGCCACTTTCCTCGTTCCTGGGACAAAATACCTGATACCTGCAATTTAAAGGAGGAGAAGCGCATTTTGGCTCATGGTTTGGTTTGCGGAAGTTTCCGTCCATAGTTGGCCATCTCCAAGGCAGAGTCAGCCTGGTGGAGGGGGTAGGGCAGAAGAAAGCTGCTCACAGCACGGTGGATAGGAAGCAGAGGGAGAAGGGAGGACTGGGAGGGAGATAAACTCTCCCAGGACACGCCCCCAGTGACAGCCTCTTCCAATCAGGCTCCGCCTCTTTCAATCATGTCCCCCCTCTTCCAATCAGGCCCCACCTCCTAACAGCGAGTCAGCTATGAGCCCCATAATCCATCACCTTCCACAACCCTCCCATGAATGCGTGAGGCTCTTGTGGGGGGCATCAACTATAAACACTAATTATCATAGTTTCTCAGGTCAGCTCTCTGGTGCTTTGAGCTATTGGGGGAAGTTGGAAAGCTATCTTCCAGGTATTTTTGTTCCACTAAGCTTATTTGTCTTAAATAGATTATTTATGTTTGAATGAATGCATTTATTTTAAATACATTCATTAAATATTTTATTTTGAATCAACCCATTAGTTTAAGAGGGGCATCCTGGAGACCAGGTTCCCCCATTTCTTCTCTGCCCATTAGTGACATAGAGGGTGGGGTTTTAGGAAAATTGGAAGGGAAGGTATTTGAAGTGAGAAAATTATTGATTCTGTCACTGCTCTTGGGAGGTCCTTTCTGCCCCAGGCTCTGACACCATCTGGCTCCTAGGGCCTGTGGGACTCATGAAACATGATCGTACAGCGTGAGCTGGCCATGGGAGAGCTTTGACCCCTAAGTCCCTATGGTCTGGGGCTCCTGACACATCTGGACTGGAGGGCGTGGTCCAGTCTCTAAGCTCTGTCAGCACTGGGCAGTTAAGATGAGCACTAATCTTCTTGACCTCCCAGGCCTACTTGGTTGGCCGTGCTATTCAAGGTTATGGTCACCAGGGGTCAGCCTTGCATATTAATGTCTCTTTTATGTGCTCTACTTCTTCAAACGTGAGGATAGAGCAGAGGCACACTTTAGATCCCGGAGCTGTGAGTCTGTGACCTGCAGATCTGGGAGGGCAGTGGTCTTCTCTTGTATATCTTGCTTGGTTCATCCTGGAGGGCTCGGCATCTCTCTGGCCCTTTGCTAGGAGGCCCCGTGAAGGAGGTTGGGTTAGGTGGCTGGGGTCTGGCAGGAACTCGGGAGTTGGAAGAGGGTTGGGGTCCCAGTTCAAATCTGCATCTTCCTAGTGTCCTCAATGTGTTAGGTGACCTCCAAAGCTTTGATTTCTTCTCCAGAGGCATAGGGTAGCAATGCTGCCAGTACAGGGGTGGGGCATGACCTGCTGGGTTGAGAAGTGCCTGTTGGTCAAGAATGACTTCTCTAGGCCAACCCATTGTTCAGGGCCGCTGCCAGTGAGAAAGGAGACAGAGGATGAAAAGACACACAAACAACACAGTAGTGGAGTTGTCATGAGGCACCACATGGTCCCCTGCCAAGCCCAGGACCAGTGAGCCAGGACTCAGAGGAGGGAGGGGGTCACCCAGAAAAGGGACTGCATGGCTTGGACTCACGAAGCCATTGGGTGTAAGTTCAGGGCCCGCTGGTAGGGACTGAGTGAGGTGTTTCAAGTGGGGCATAGATCAGGCACCAAATGCTGGGGATTCCAGTTGACCCAGGACCTGGCATCTTCCATTCAGTTTGCTGTATTTCCTGGGCACCTGCTCAGCCTGGGAAACCCATCCTTGGGCAGCCATAGCTGCTTCTGGTGCCACGCAGTGACCAATGTTTGGTCCACACACTAGACTTGCACCCACAGAAAGCCGCCCCTGGTTGCCCTGCTCCTCCAAGGACACCCTCCCCCCACCCCCGCCCACACTGTGCAGGGAGAAGCATCAGTACCCACACTGGAGCCCCGGGGCCTGCAAAAGTAGGTGTCATTGTACTGGGCGCTTCCTCGCCAGGAGCCCCGCCTCCCCTGCCACCTTCATTGGGCTGTATCCCTGCAGGTGGACAGCTGTGCCCTCCCCCAGCCCCTGTGTGGCTGGGCGGCTCTGGGAAGCCTGAGGGCTCTTGGCAGTGCCTGTCTCAGGGTGGGTCCCTTCCCACCCCCTGCCGGCCGGCTGCGGTTTCCCCATCTGTAGAAATGACTCCTCACCCACAATTGCATCAATCCGTTCAGAGACAAAGTGAATCATGTTGCAAGACGCGGTTGTGGACTGCGCCCTGTGCTCCAGTTGGGGGCTGGTGGGGCTGGCTGGGAGGGGGCTGGGCCTGGGCCTGTTGTCACAGAAGGGAAGAGTCAGGAGGGGGATGCCAGGGCGGGGCCTGGAGGATGAGAGATGACGCGGAACTCAGCAAAGGGAGGCCTGGAGGACCGAACCAAACAAGCATGCAGTGACCTTGACCGAGACCACACTGGGGAACCCACGGCTTACTCACCCCCAACCCTGCTGCCACCGCTGGGAGAGAAAGCAGCGGAGAGAAGCTGACTCACTCCCAGCACTTTGCAGGGGTGTGGGGCGAGCCGGAGAGATGGGCTGCTTGGCCTTCTTCCTCTTTCTCTATTTTGGACTCCTTGGCCGGCTTCCTCTTCGCTGAAACCCTGTGGCTCTGGGCCGAGGGCCTCCGACCTCAACCCTCCTCTGTTCCCACCCTCTGTTTCAGAGGTGCAGCCACAGCTGGGGGCCTCTGCAGGAGGGTGGAGACTCCGGCCGCTGGAGCCCCATGAGCTTCCCACAGGCGGAGCTGGGCACCTTCTCCCCTCCCGAGGCAGCAAGGGGGAGACTGCCTATCTTTCAGTGGACAGGAGGAGGCCCGAGGGGGCCCTCGTGAGCAGCCCACTTCTGCCTCTGTGGTCCCCACAATTCCCTTGGCAAAGCCTGGCTCGCTGTACCAGCTTGCGGGGCCCATCAGCTCTCGCCAGCCCCACAAGGCCAGGGAGGGCGGTGCCTAGATCCAATCTGTGAGTTAAGAAAGCTCTCGCTCTTCCCTGTGGTTTGCGAGCTTTGCAGTGTGTCTGGCATATTCCTGGGGCCCAGAACACTGCCTGATACATGATAGATGCTCATTGAGAATTGTCTTTCCCTTTCTGCTCCTAATATCCTTCTTCTCTGATTTATCCTTCCTCTTCTATTCTTATCCACTCCCTCTTCCGTGCCTTAATTTCCTTTACAGCTATTTAAGAAGTGCCTCTCTGTGCCTCCTCTGCCCCCGCCATTGCACTTTATATTTATCGTCTCACTTTCACGCTGATCTTGGCAGAGAAGTACTGGCCCCATTTTGCAGAGAAAGTGGGTGAGCCCTGCCTGGAATCTTTCCCTTGCCCCCTTCATTCTTTCTTTCTATTGTGTTGGGAAGTCCCTAGGAGCATTCCCTAGGCAGGGCAGGGAGAGTGTGGGAAGGCATGGTCTGGTGGGGTCCCTGTTACGTCACACATGGGTTCCATCCATCATGGCGCCCACCAGAAATATGTGAGGCGCACATGAAGAAGCCATGACAGGAATCTGAGCAAGAGCCTGTCCAGCCTGGGGTGGGGTGGGGTGGGGAGCAGGATGTGCTGGAGGGGCAGCATGAGCAAGCATAGAGAGGGGTGGCTTGGCCTTAGGAGCTTGCGCCATGGGAAGGTTTTAAGCAGGAAGATGATAGGGCCTGGGCCACAGGTTAGAGAGATCACACACCCTTTGACCAACATTAGAGAGAAAATAAATGGAAAAGATGTGGTTGGAACCCAGCAGACTCAGCAAACAAGGCCTACATTCTTCCAATTTCTCTGCCTCCTGAGGAACAGTTCCTTTCTTGGCCACAGGAAGCATATTTCAGCATGGAAACTCCTAGGCAGGCTCGTCAGTGATCTTTCTTCTTACTGCCTCTTGTTTTCGTTGCATCCTTTCTCTTATCAGCCATGCCTCTGTGAGGCACATCCCCTGTTACTGATGTTCAAACCGTCTGGACTGTACCCTGCTAGACCAAGGATGCCCTGGAAGAGGACGCGGCTTGCTGGTACGGTATAAACCCTTCTCAGCTGTGAAATCCAACTTCACTCAGTAGATGAAGCTTATTTATTTTGTGTGTGCAGATGTTAAGACATGTCTGCCGACAGAATGTGGAGCTGGACAGGGGCTACTGCAGCAGAATACCAAGGAACCACCAAAGGAAGACAGCAAAGAGCCTCTGCTCGTCACACGCACTGGGGCTCGGGCTGGAATAGCAGCTGCCATCTTGACCCTTGGCATTGCCCACATCAGAGGGAAGCAGAACCCTGGGGTGGCCTTGTGCCTGCAATTCGATGCTCAGCCTGAAGGAAGTGATTTCTGTTAGTTGTGTTCAACCCATTGCCCAGAACTAGTCAATGGCTTCACCAGCTATGAAGACACTAGGCAGTGTGGGTCTACCATGTGCACAGGAGGTGGGAACCCACAAAGGTTTGGTGAGCAGCTCTGCTGGGTACCACAGTGCACTTTGTGCCTAGCAGAGCATAGCAGGGAATAGGGGATGAGAACATTTTTGTTGAAGGTGGTTTCCTGCCCTACCAGTCTAACCAAGCAGCCCTTAACAAGGTTCCAATGGCCTCTGTCTTGCTCTGTCTCCTGGGCGCTCCTAGCCCTCATCTGCCTCAACCTTGCTGGTTATTCCATACCCTTTGTAAGATCCTCTTGGCTTGAGGACACGATGCTTCCCTGATTCCCTTCCTCCCCCTGCGTCACTGCTTCCTTGGATCCTATGCAACTTTTTCTCCCCTTGCTGGACCTCATTTTGGGTTTCTCAGACCCTGGGCCTATATCTTCAGCAGAACTCATCCACCCCTTCCCTTGAACTTTCCCTTCAATGGAGGTGACTTCCTTGTTTTTTTTTTTTTTTTTTTGAGCTTTGAGTTCATGAGTTTCACAGACTACTTGGTAGCTTCTCAATAATATCTCAACATCACCTCAAATATATTACACTGAAAACCAAAGCTGTGACCTTTCTCCTTCCACTCCGGTCTCTAAAGCCCTATTTCTGGGCTCCTGTCTCTCACTGAATGACATTGCCCACCTACTCACACAGTCCAGAGACCCAAGAGTCCCTTTCCACGTTGTGTTCTCCCATGGGCTTCCATGTTTAAATGCCAAGTCCCCGCGACTTAGCGTCCGTACCTCTCAAGTCCACACAGCCCACCATCTCCAGCTCGGACACTGTCTCCATTCCTCTCCCATCTCCATCACTGGTCCATGCGGACACCTTGTCCCCCTTGAATGCTGTAAGCTCCCTCGGGCCTCCTTGTCCATTCCAGCTGCAGCCGCCGGCTCTCTAGGCGACAGCCGGGGGGATCTATTCCCAGTGCGAATCTGACTCATGCTCCTCCATCACAAAACACTTCAGTGGCCTGGCAGAATCTTCAGTCTCCAGTGCTGTGCTGGCTCCCTGCCGTGGTCACTGCTCAGGACCTGCGCGTGGCGTCCACAGAGCAGCTCTTCGGAGTATTTTTAGGCTTCCCAGGGACTGACCACAGCAGATGTGGGGAGAAGGGCCGCTCGCCAGAGCAGATAGACAGACCCCTTTCAAGCCACCTTCCTGTCATCCAGCGAGCTCCCTGAGCGAGGCAGGGGAGGTCCCCATGGGGTTGGTTCTATTTCTGGGGGTGAGGGTGAATCAGTTGTGTCTGAGGACACCATCAGGAACCACGACAGTCATTTCTTTCTTTGTGGCTTTGAGGTCTGGGTGGGGAGGGGCTGGGATCCTGAGACCCCTGGGGCCCACAGTGGAAAGACGAACTGATTGCAAGTGAGTATGGGGGAGACTCTGGGGGCCCCAAGGGTGGCTGGTGTTCTCTGGCTTTGTACCCCCCGCAGCCTCACCCACGCACACCTCCTAACTCATGAGGAAGCTGCTCTCCTTGTCTCTGTGTCACAGATGAGGAAGCCAAAGCTCAGAGAGTTTAAGGGTTGGACCCAGGTTCTCACAACTGTCCAGTGACGTAGCTACGACTCATGGCTACACCCCCCAATTCCCAAAGCCAGCATCTCCACCCGCTTCCATGTTTACCCTCTCCCTCGTCTCCGAGGAACCATGAGGCCAGGGAGGACAGCAAGTGGGAGGTCCTGGCCAGGAAGCATAGGGCAGTGCTGGGGCCCAGAGACCAGCAAAGGTGGAAGCTGCCCCCCACCCTGTCCTGAAGGGGCAGGGAGAGAGCATTACTGGGGACCACAGTGACAGAAGAGCTCGGGTACAAGCAGGAAGCTCATGGAAGATGCAGACCTAGTCAGATGCATGGGCTCCTCTCCTGCTGGATCCAGAGGAGACCAACAGACCAAGGAGCCTGGTGACTCGATCTGGAGAGCCCAGACCTCCTGCCAAGATGGAGAACGGGTGGGCGTAGATAGAGACCCAGCAGCAGGGCCTCTTTCTCTCTTCCTCCTGCCCTGTTCAGCGCGGTCACCAGCTGGGGGCCCCTGCTAGTCTCCGTCAGCACCTCTCTGTGTGGCCGGGCCTGGGGGTTCTGAGGGGCTGACTGAATGAGCAGCCCAGGAGCCATGTTGAGTTCAAGATCTCCTCAGCAGGGACACCACCCTGCGCACACTCTTGGCCAGCCTCCAGTCAGACAAAATAAAACCTGCCAGGGTCTCCAGGAAGCTGAGACAGTGCCTGGCTGAGGAGGGCCTGGGAAGAGAAAGGGGCTGGGAGCAGGGCGGCCTGAGGAGACCCTGTCCACCTTCCTCTGGAAGGCCATGAGCCTCCTCCTGGGAGCCTGGGGTACTTGAAGGTGGGGGCACTAAATATTTATGAATTCGTGGAGTTCGCGCTGATTCCTGAGCCATAAGTTTTCATGATGTGTGTTTGGTTCCTCAAGGGAACATTAATCTGGCCTATTGCCCCTGCGCTGTCTGTTATAAATAATATTGTCCTGCTATGGGGAGGCAGAGGGCAGGGCCACCACTGGGAGAGAGCAGGTGGTGTGGTGAGGGGCGGAGAGAGGCTGAGAGGCAGATATTTGGCGAAGGGGCCCAGGGCTCCTGTCTGAAGCTGACAGGAAATTTTCAGAAAATCCCACCAAAGAGAGCACCAGCCATTAAATCCTAATTGCTAATCATCCTCTCGAGCTGATGTCCTCAGTGGTGTTGGGGTCCCAGCATCCTGAGGAGACGGCGTGGCCTCCCTTGGGGGCGTGGTGATGGCTCTGTCTGGAACATCTCCAGTCTGGAGCCCCCGGCCCAACCTGGGGCGTTAGGAGATGATACTGGGCAGTGAGTCTCACTTCCGAGGGCTGGGCTTCTACAGGCAGAGAGCTCTGAGGGGAACACCTCTTCCTCCGCCTCTTCCTCCTCCTCCTCCTCCTGGATGACCCAGGAAGTGATAAGAAGCAGACTCAGCTTCCTGTGCTCGTGCCCACTCAGCAACACGCAAGTCGTTCAGCCCCTCCAAGCCCCTGTTGCCTCAGGGCTAAAACCTCTGATGCCTCAGGCATCAGAAATTGGTCCATCGCTTGGGGGTGGTGCTTGGTGGGAACCCCAGGAATCTGGGGATGGCGCCCTTCATAAGGGCTTTTCCCGGCAAAGGTGCTGGATGGCCAATGTGTCATGGGATTGAGTTCGAACCATGGTCCCTGGGATAGAGCGACTTGGGCAACACCCCCTTAACCTCCACAGGGCCCAGATCAGAGTCTTCCCTGTCCTGTCAGGGGTGGGAGTGGCAGAGGGAGGACAAGATGGAAGGCAGGGGAGGGCAGTGGCTCCACACACAGGGGATCTGCAGCCCAGCTGGGAGGGGAGAGGAAAGAGAGAAAGAAGGGAAGCAGAGAGGGTGGGAGAGGAGAGGGCGAGGGACGGGGAGAGGAAGGTGGGGAAGGTGGGGGGTGGGGATGTTTTTCATGCAGCCAAGTACCACCCCATGCTGTCTGTCTTGCCAGGGAGGAAGGTGAGGAGAGGCCCAGCATAGTGGCCCGGGGACCTATATTCTCCTGAGGGCTCTATCCTGCAGGATGTGGCCCTTGGCCCAGGGACTCATCCACCCTTCGTTGGGGTAAGGGGTACAGGAGAGTGGGGTTGGGGTGCTTCTAGAGGCTGAGCTCTGGCTGTGCATAGGTCCCCACTAGGACTAAATTACCAGGTAGATGGGGGGCAGGACAGGTGACTGCCCGTGCCAAGGCAGGAGATGCCAGAGGGGTAACTTTGTCAATGCTGCCCAATCTGGTCATGCAGATTTCAAAAGCTGCTTGAAGGGGGCTCCAGGGCTTTTCAGGGGATAACCTGGAGCAGGGTGAAGCAGGCGGGAAGCAGAGGAAGAGGTGTGCTTTTGCAGCCACCCAAACCTGGCCCTGGCTCACTCTGTGTGCGGGTATCGGGTCCTCTGGGCAGCAGAGGCAGGGTGAGGAGAGGGGATGGAGGATGGAGACCCTGGACCCCGCAGCCCGGTCACTCTGCCCTCTGCAGTGTGATTTCCATGCTCATAAACCCTTGCCCGATCACAAGACTGCCTCAGTCAGCTGACAGACCTGGGAACACCAGGGCAGAGAAGGCCTGGCTATGCTGAGCAGCCTGGTCCTCAGCGAGACCTTGACCCCTGGCCCATCAGCATGCTCCCCCTCCAGTCCATTGTTCAAAAGCAGCCAAGGGGGCCCAGTGGAAAAAAAAAACTCAGATCTGATCTGCCCCTGAGTCAAACCCTCAGCGGAGGTCCCTTGATGTTAGGACAACCCCCCGTAGTGTCCACGTCCTTGCCATGTCCTCCACCCGTACAGCTCCCACCCCGGATGCTCCAAACCCCCGACCTCCTGCGGGCTCCCAGCCTTCCATCCTGCTGACCTCAGGGGCTCTGCTGCTGCTGTCCCCTCTGCTGGGAGCTTTGCGCATTTATTGCCCCTCATGTCCTATGCTGCAATCACCCCATCCTTCTACGTTGGGCATTAACCAGAACAGTACTGAAATGTTTAGTTGTTCAGTTCATCTTCCACTCTCTGCTTCCCAGGGCTCAATATCTGCCTCAGGGAGTCAAGGAGCAGGACAGTCTGAGTCACCCGTAAGCCCAAGCAGCTTGCTCGGTGGACGCAAAACAGTAGACATTTATGGAGTCTAATGAGTAATGAGCTCAGGCTGCTGTGAGTGGGACAGGTATTGATTGGGGTCAGACAGATCTGGGTGCCAGTCTCAGCTCTGCTACCGTCAAGTGTGTGACCTGAGTACGCGCCTTCACTCTAGTGTCCTTTAATTCCTCATCCAAAGGCTGAGGACGAGGCTCTTCCCTTTACAGCCATTTGAGGCTGAAGCACGCCCTAGCAAGGTGTGTGCCCGGTCCCTGTCACATGGCCAGATAACATCAGCTGCACAGGGCCGTGGCGCCTCCTCAGAGCCAGTCCACACCAGACCTCACTGTGGCCTGGTGACAGGCGGGTCAGGTCTGCCTGGGGGCACCAAAGCTGGAAAACCTGTCCCTATTGGGCTGCTGTGGCCTCCGTGGGAACCTAGCAGCTTGGAGGTTTTGCTTTTGTCGTTTTCAAACAAGACAGAGGAAAAATGAAACCACCCGGAAAGTGGCAGGAGCCCTTTCTGCCAGCTGCCTGATGTGTTTTGCTGGGCGCCGGGCACGGTGGGCCTGGCTTATTTATTTATTTTTTATGTCCCTGACTTATGAGTCAGTCGGTTGGCTCAGCGGTAAAACACAACCCACTATCAAGGAAATAGCTGGGGAGCTGCATGCCAACGCACCACTCACGACTTTTGAAAATCTCTTGTTTTCTGGCCAGCATGAGTCAACCGGAGCTGCGGTTCCTCGAGTTGCTCTCCAGGACCGAATGCCAAGCGCATTTGAGATCCTTCAACAATTGCCTCGCGATCGCTGTGCACCGCCAATACATGTTTGCTGTAATTACACGGCGTCCAAAGGAGAAGCACAAAAGACTTGTTGATTTTGGATGGGCTCCGGCCCCCAAGAGGCGAGGGCTGACCCAGGCTCCTGGCAGAGTGTGGGCGGGCAGCGCGGCCGCCCTGGTGAGGACGTGACCAGCTGGGGCGAGTGCTGAACTCAGGCCATTGTGGCCAGAACCGGCGCGCTCCAGCCAGCTGACTCAAGCGCGGCTTGCTTTGGAGAATAACCCTGGAGAACAAAACGAGGAACTAGAGCTCCTATATAAAGCAGCTCGCTCCTTCCTCCAGCCAACGAGTCCCTGAATGATAATCATCTCTAAAGTTGGCCACCCTCCCTGCCTCCCTCTCTGTCGCTAAACAGACTCATTGTCTCTCGTCTTCCCAGGGAAGCATCTTGGCTTCGGAGAGGCCTTTCCATGGTAGCCCGGACCTGCGGCCCCTCTGACCCCACTTCCTTGTGGTGCTGGGTGGTCAGAGGGGCAGCTGGGGTATGCTGGAGAGAAAGAGAACCCTCACTTGGAGCTGGGGGCCCTGCTTATTACTCAGGCGCCATGCAAAGTAGTTGTCCACACGGGGTTCACTTTCTTCATGTTATCGGAGGGGCGTGGTTTAGAGCCTGCTTTGCATATGCACCCTTTAAGTTTGTAAATTGGAGTAGCACTTCTCTCCAGGGAAAATTCACATGGAACCTCCATGCCTAAAGCGGAACTGCTTGGTGCAAATGGGTGTCCCACCCCCACCCCCGCCCACTCACAGCTCCATCTGTAGCATTTCCAGCCCAAATCCTGCCCACTGACCCTGGGCCTGCCACTTATTGGTATGGGTACCACGGAACACAGTTTGCAAACCTTGAGCTCTGATCTCCAAGGCTCCTGCCAGCTTTTGAATTTGGAGCAGAATCTATGGCCGCTGAGACGAAGTGGTGACGGCCACCTTGGGCTGTCGCAAGTGGACCTGGGTCCCTGTCCTGAAATGTGGGAGGGGGGATAAATCCATGAGAAGATGACAGCCCACAGCCACCACCACAACAACAAGAATGATTTTGCTCCCGCTGAAGTTTCTTGAGCAACTGGCAGGCTGCCACGAATGTACTTAGGCGGAAAATCACCAGAAAAAAATGATATAATCTGACAGATTTTTCACAGGCTTAAATATTCATGAATTAAAGGAATTGGCAGAATTTTCTACATTATTAGCTTTCATCATGGCTGCAGGAGCAGTTGGTGTACTGGCTGCTCTTCAAGATCCATTAATCTCGTCCATCACGAGAGCAACCATTTTAAAATTAGCTATTTTTACGGAGTGATGGCGTACAGGGGACATGGGGAGATTGCAAGTTGGCTCCAGTGAGAAGGTCCTCGCCTTCTCCCTGAGAAGCAGCTGGGAAAGCCAAGCAGGGTCTCAGCAGAAAGGGGTCAGTGATACTCAGAGCACAGGGCGATGGCAGTCCAGGTGTGTCCTGGGATGTGGGGCCTTCTCATCCTCTGGACGCTAAAGACTGGTGAGAGTTCAGATAGATTTCCAACAGACAAAGCCCAAGAGGCCTGAGAGACCCCATTGGAGGCTTCCGGGTGAGGGAGGTACAGTCCTTCTACCAGATGGCACCCGGGTAACTTTTGTTCATTATTTACAGAGCAGAGTGGCGCTCTCTGCTGGGTGCCCTGCTGTGGGTGCATGGCCTCATTCCAGCCTTAAAGAACTCAGAAGGTAGGCAATCACACACACGCAACAGTTAAGTAAACAAGTCACAGAGAGGTTAGGCCAGCTGTCTATGGTCTCACAGCCAGTGGATAACGAGGCCCTGATTCAGATCCAAGTCTTTCTGTCCCTAAAGGTGGTGGGACAGGCTGTCTGTCGTGTCAAATACTGGCCACTGGTCCCTGGATGGGATGTGTTCTTCCAAACACATCCAAAGCCTCTTTTAAACATGGTGCAAAGGCGTAGACCAGAAACTCTAGGCCTCGCATCTATCTTTCCCTTTTTGCTTTAAGGTGTAGACTTCACTATAACCCAACAGATCAGGTGGTGACTGCCACTGAAAAGTTAGTTACTCCTGACCCCCATAGGCCCTGTGGTCCAAAGGGAAGCAGAGGGAGCCTTGTGGTCCAACAGGAAGCAAAGTTGAGCAAGGGCTTTTCTCATGTCTCCTATGGGCTGGAATGGTCAGGGCTAGGAAAGCAGGCTGGGATAATTTCAGCAGGCTTCCTGACATAAGGGTAAACCTTCATTGTCTGGTACCTGCCCCTGGGTGTGACAGCTCCGGAGAGGTAGGGTGGGTGTGGCCTCAGGACTGCTTTGCATATTGCTATGGTTTCTGTTTTGTGTCCCTTCCAGAATTCAGGTTGAAACTTCATCCCAGTGCAGCAGTATTAAGAGGTGGAGCCCTGCCAGGTGATTAGACCACAGGAGCCCTGCCCTCGCGAATGGGATCAGAACCCTACAAATGGGCCGAAGGGAGCCAGCAGGCCCTTTTGCCTCGTTTGTTCTTCCGCCCTCTCACCGTGTGAGCACATAGTGTTTGTCCCCTCCAGAGGACACAGTGTTCTTAAAAGCAGAGACCAGGCTGACACCAGACGCTGACACTGCCAGCACCTTGACCTTGGACTTCCAGCCTCTAAAACAGAGAACAAATTTCTGTTCTTTATAAATTACCTGGTCTGTGATATTTTGTTATGGTAGCACAAAAGGGCTAAGACACACACATAAGGCATGCTCATAAGTGAGGCTTGTGCTTCCTAGAACTGACCAGTCTCAGGAGAAGCCGTCTCTCCAGGGCCAGCAAGGCTCCAGGGGTCAAAGCTTTGGGGTCAGCAAGACCCCAGGCATCAAAACTTCAGTCTAGGGCAATACAAAGGCATGGTTAATGCCATTTCTCCCATTTACCCACCCACCCACCTGGCTAAGTATTTATTGGGCTCCCACTATGCTGGATACTGAGCTTGCCTTGCTATGACCAGTTTTTAGGACAGTGGTGAGATCTGCAAGTTCTGCAGATCCCGCCCCTTTCCCATCTGCTTTCATCCTAGAGGCGGCATTCTGGGAGATGGACCGAGATTTCCCTAGCTCCCTCTCTGCTCAACAAGTTGGCCTTGTTACCCATGAGCTGGGACTCAGGAAAACCACAAAGGGAGGTCCTTGTTTCATTAATATCTGACATATTTAACGACCCAGAGGCAGAAGAGCGGAGCAGAACAGACACAGGCCATAAACCCCGAACAGCCACACGGGATGCCTTTGGGTGAACGGCAGCCGTCTGGCTGAGACTGGTGCTGTGGGGGGTGAAAGGGTGGTGCTCTCCGTCTGGATGCTTGGGACCAGCTCTCTTACTGGGTCCCAGAATGTTTCTTTGGGGTTGAGGAGTAATGTCTGTTTGCAGACAGATCGAGTGGGGAAGCTAGCGTTTGGGTAGTGTTTCTGATGATTAGTCATCATAATAATTAATAATTATTTACACTTGTAGGGTTCTTATTTGTAGAACATCTACTCCACTGCCAAGTGCTTTACAACGGCTCATAATGATAGCCAAAGTTGACTGAGCCCTACAGGTGGCCAGGTACCACGGAACTCAGTACTGTCTAGACATTGCTGTGTTTGGTTCACACATCATCCCTGTAAGGGAAATGTGTAATCTCTCTTACAGGTAAGGAAGCTGAGGCCCAGAGAGGTTAAGGAATCCACTCAGGAGCACATGGTGAGGAAGTAAAAGAGGTGGAACTCAAAATCCAGTCTGTCTGACTCCCACCTCTTCTACATCCAGCCTGACCAGTGACCAGGAGATGGGAGAGAAGGGTGGGGGAAGGGGGAGAAGGCACAGAGCAAGCAGGGTTTCCTGGCCAGCTCCAAGGGGGCTCTGAGCCTGGCACTGGCTGCATATGGGTCCTGGCCTGGAGGAAGCATTGATACAGCAGGATTTCTGACTCAAATCGACAGAAGCTCCATGAGTGGACATGACTCTAAAGCCACTACCCTGGCACTGGGGCCCCTAACAAAGCCACCACAGTGACAAACAGCCCCTACTAAGTGTGGCTGTGCTACACTGGGACTTCTTGGATTTATAACTGGAGTAGAGTCCTCTACTGCCCTCTTGATCCCTGACTCCACTCACTGCTGGTGCCTGTCACCCCACTGGAGATACTTACAGACACGCATAGAGGAACCCTGGAGTTTACGATTTAATGCTGGGAAAGCCCACTGGGCTGGTCTGTACTGTGTCCTGCTGAGGAATAAGCTCTTGGACACAAGGCCTTTGGGTGAGAAGATGGAGATGTGAATGTTTGACTCTATGGGAAGAGCAGACGGCTCCCTTCCAACATGGCGCCCTGCCTGGAAAGGAAGACAGGTGGTGTGGGCGGGTGTGCAAGGTAGCAGAGGAACAGAGGCTGGGTCCTCCTGTGTCTTTCATTCTTGGAGGAAGAGAGAATGGAGGAGTGATGAGGATAGAAACACAGAAGACAGTCTACTGGTCAATAGGGGTTGCTGAGCACTGGCTTTCCACATACCCTGGGCTGTGCTGTGGGAAGCATGGCTACTCTGCCCTCCCAGTACCCTCTGCATCTGCCTGTTGCCTCTAGGCTTGAACCCCAACTGCATGGTGGAGGAGTATGGGGGGGACAAATGTTTTGTAAGCTGGCCCAAGTCCCCCCTTTGCCCTGCATCTGGACTCTGTCCTCCTTGGCACGCACCCCCTGGGCTGGCATCATCAGACCAGCTGGGTTCCCATCACACCATGCTTTCACTCACCGGACCCCCCAACCCTGCATGCTTCCTGTTCTCCCCTTCCTCTCTCTGCACCCTGTCTCATTCACTTCCGGGTCAGGTGGGCTGCTATGAGTGCTTGCTCCCTGCTGCATAGTGAGCTCTGCAAGGCAGGGCCATTGCAGCGTCATTTGGGAGCACACGGGGCTAAACGGGATGCGGTGAGGTGTCCGGTCCACTCCTTCACTGGCCCAATCCCTCAACCCTTCTTCTAGGAGGAAACAGGATCTGCAGGTTAAGCAGGACTTGGGGGTAATGCGGAGCCAAGGCCCACCTGCGGGCGCAGACTAGGTGAGGGAGAGCTGAGGACAGAAGCCAAGGAGACAGCAGGAAGGCAGCAAAAGGCCCATGGGAGAAAGGCTGAGTGGCGGGGGCCTTGAAAAGCCTTGGCTCCTGTATCTTCCTGGCCCGGGTCAAGCTGAGGTCTGACGTGAAGGAAAGTGGGACAGGATAATGGGAGAGGATTCTGCATCCATCAGCATCTTCTCATCCAGGCCCCTTGTCCCTGTGTCACCTCCCAGAGCAGCAGCCCCTGGGCTTGCAGGTGGGAGAACCCCCAGCCTGCACTCCAGGCTCTGCCAGGGTGTGAGGGTTGGGTGGTTGTAATTGGATTTCATCTCCCTGTGGTCCTAGTTGCCATCCTCCGGCCTCTCCCTTCTGGCTGGGTGTGGAGCACCTGAAAGCATGCAGTAGACCCATGTGCTGTAGGTGGACCGGCGAGGTCAGGCTAGGGGATGTGCTCTGGTGGTCCCATCCTGCACACTCCCTCTGATGAGACACAGCCTTTCTGTTCAGGCCCTACAGAAGGCAGGAGCCCTCCAGGATTCCCTGGGGGTTGCAGGTCACAAGATGCATGCACAGCAGCTAGCAGTGTCAGCAGAGAGATCTCACATGGGTTAGCACAACAGGGATTCTTCTCAGCAATGTTCTGTACCCCCAAAGCCACCCATCTCAGCTTAATGGGGACACAGGTGGAATCAAGCACCCTGTACTTGCTCCTGGGCTTTCTGGTCAGGAACACAGGTTAAATGTCCATCACAGCCACCACCTCTAGGCAGAGGGGGCAGTGACCAGCTGTCCTTCTTCATGATGTAGGGATTCGATTGATTGTGGGAAGAGAGCTGTCAAAATCATGGTCCTCTCTTCCTCAAAGTCAAGGTGCCCATTGGTGCTGCAAAGGGCTGGCAACAGAAGTATTCTTTAAAAAATGGAGTGCCGCCAAAAAGGAGGCAAAGGAAGTTACAGGAACATGCAGTGTTTCCTGTTAGGGAAATTCTGTGACAGCAAGAGGAAAGATGTTGGGGCAGCTGGCACTGGGCAGCAGTTCCAGACCTCGGAACTCAGTTCCTCATCTGTAAAATGGAGCTACCAGTGCCAACCTACTGTCCTTTTTGGTGATGTTTAAAGGAGTGCAGATATTGTCCGGCATGCAGCATGTGCTACCTCAGCGTTAGCTGTTATTATCAGAATGCTGTCATCACCATCGTTATTGCTTTGTTCTTACAGCTGGACCACTGTGCAGCTATGTGACACTGGAGTTCACCTCCTTTACAGAAGAGGAGCATGATCCTCAGTGCCCAGGGATTAGCAAGCCGTTTATGTAAAGCACCTGGCACAGTGCCAGCCTCTTCTGAGGCACAAAGTCGATCACAATTCCCCTTTCCTCTGTCCCACTTCCTCCCTCTACAAAAGTCAGGCCCCGAGTCCCAGGGAGGTGATAGCCAGGGCTTTAGAGCATCCTCCTGGCAAGTCTAGAGGCAAAGCCAAAGCTGAGGACCTGCCCTTCTCTCCAGAGGGTCCCTTGGCCACCACTCCCAGCCCTGCACCCCAGTCTGAATTTCGACAGCAGATTCTCAATCTGTCACCGGCAGGCCATGGATCTATGAGCCCTCATCCATCTGCGTCCATTGTACCTATTATTTGGAGAAGAGCCCAGGATTGTCTCAAGCACAGGAACTGTTCACAGCTTTATAAATTTCCTCTAGCTGGATTACCATCCTGTGGGAAAGACTCGGGGAACTAGGCAGAAAAAGGTATGCAGGGATATGCCACATTCTGCAGGCCCCTGGGCTCACCTCCCTGTGCTTAAATGTACCTCCTTTGACTTTGTGATTGCCTCTGCAGTGCAGTCCAGATGCAGATCTCTCTAAGAGACTGCAACTTTCCCCAGGCATCTGCCCTGACCCGGCCACACACAGCAGGGATGGGATTTGCAAGAATCCACCCTGAGCTCCTCTATGAGGATCCAGCTGCAGCTGCTGACCCCAGAAAGAAGCTCCAAGGTAGGGAAAAGCTGGAAGCAAGCCAGGCTGGAGGACTCTAGGGGGTTGAAGAAGCAGGGCCCGCATGACAGCCAGGCTCAGAGTGTGCAAGCCGGTCGAAAGCCAGACTGCATGGGTTCAAATCACTCTGCCACTAGCTGTGGGACCAAGGACAAGTTACTTCACCTGTGTAAAACAGGAATCATACCAGTACCTAGGGCAAAGGGTTGTCTACACATGGAATTAGATTTGCTTTTTGAAGGAAGTACTCACCGAAGATAAATCCTGGTGCTATGCCAGAGGCCAATATAATGCTAGAGAAAGGACACAGTGATTAGGTGGGACAGTTTCAGAGCCCAGAGACAGAAGCCAGGCAGCAAAGGACAATGCCAGGGGCCTGCAGTGAGGTGCTGTAGCTCTTTTCTGCCCAGCCCAGTGTGGGTTAAACCTGGGGCACTGAGGTCCCTCCACATGGGTAGGTCCTGACAGCACCTTTTCCTTAAACCACCTCTTTTCAAAGGCTCCAGTCGCCAGAGTAATCGAGGCCTTGGTTGCCTTCGCTGTACTCTGCTTGTCTTCCGAAGCGCTGCCTCGGTGCCCCGAGAGCTCTGACAGATTTTCAGAGCAACAATTATGGAATCTAAAGATGGTTTTGAGAGCCAGACGGGAGGATCGAGTCTCCTTTCTGATGTCTGGTGCCCCGGGTGGAGGGTCTTGTCATAGCTCAGGCTGTGCAGCGCCCCCACTCCCCCATGTCTCCGTCCTTCTCTAATCCCTTCACGCTTATTCTGTGCTGGCTTTGAACTTGAGTGCCCATAAATGCATTCAGTAGGCAGGCAGCACTCTATCAAGCAGGACCTGCCTGCCAAAGAGTCACCAAGTCCCAAGCCATGGAATCAGAGGCTCAGGCCAGCCTGTGTGGATCTCACAGGCGGTCGATTCCTGCTGCCATGCGATAGACCAATCCCCTCTGGTGTGGCCTCTCTTCCTGATCCCCCTGTGATGGAGAACTCAGTCCTGTAGGCCAGCCACGGATTCTGGGTTTATTCGTCTTGTCTTGCGGATAAGACCGGGAGCTGCCCTCACCCAGGGATGTCCCACTTGGACTTCTATCTCCCATTGGGTGTGGGGGCCTGCGGAGAGAGACGTGGAGAGACCCTGTCTGGGCGCACAGCTTTGGGGGTCGGGGAGCAGGAGCACCAAGGACACAGTGGTGAGGACAGGGCCCTGAGGATGCACGACCCCCTGCCGCTCTGCAGTGGGGAAGGGCGACACGCTTTGCACCTCTGCCCCAGGCTCTGCCCTACTCACCCCTGGCCTTAGCCTTCAGAACGGTCCAGGAGCTGATCACTTGTGGTTCACAGCTGGAAAAATGGATTCTGAAAGCCTCCCTCAGTCAGGTCCCAGGGTCCCCTGCCTTGTGACGTGCTGAAGGGGAACGCGCCATTGGCAGGGGCTCTCCAGATGTGTGATGTTAGATGTCCTTGTTCCTTTGCAGGTGCTGGTCCGCATCTGTGCTGGTGGGGAGCTTGGGGTTTATTTGTTGTCCGGGGGTTGTTCCTCTCCCGCTGGCCCTGCCCACCGGAGGAGGCTGAGCTCTGTGTCTGATTCCTGTCTGCACAATCTTCGGTGGTAATCAAGGAAGGACACACCTTCTCCCCTGAACCATCTCCCCTCCCAGCTTCCCAACAGGCCCTGGAGGTGCTGAGCAGCTGGGGATCTCCTGGAGCCCCTGACACCACAGCTTCGTGAATACGATCTGCTTCCCTCTTTGGGGATAACCACAGGCCCCGGCAACTGCTTTTACAGTGACCTTGCTCTGGGCCTCAAGGTCACCTGAGTTTCTCTTTTCATCTCAACTTATGAGCTCAACATCTTGGACCGGGGCATCAGTGACCTCAGACGGACCTGGGTGTGATTCCCACCACCATGCTCTAGCTGCGTGACCTTGGGCAGGTCAGTGCTCCTTACCGAGCTTCAGTTTCCTCAATGGTAAAAGAAAATAACAATTTATAAAGTCTCAGTATGTTCGTTCACACTACCATTCTACTCCATTATGGTGTCAGGCATTATTATTTTTTCTCTTCCTGAGACGATGTCTTGCTGTGTAGTTCAGGCTGGCTTTGAACTTGCAGCGATCCTCCTGTCTCAGCCTCCCATATGCTGGGATCACAGGCATCTGCTACCATGCCCTGCTCAGGAATTATTCTAAGCACTTTATAAACATGACCTCACTTAATCCTTGCAATAACTCTATGAAATGGTTGCCATTAGTTAACACCCATTTACAGACAGGTAAACTGAGATCACTCCCATAGTTAGCAGCAAAGTGGGGGCTCTGACCTTGCTGCATAGTAGATGCTCATGAAATCTTATTTCTCTCATCCTCTAGTGATCTGTTTTCTTCTCTTTTGGCCTACAAGCACACTCGGTGGCCACAGCAAGGTAGGATTGTGACAAGGAGACAGCAGGCCGTGTCTGAGGAAGGCGGGAACAGCGGGCACAGGTGCCTGTCGTTATCCTCTCCCTCTGCACCCAACACCCCAGATCTCAAGCCGGTGTGGATGCAGGGCTGGGGTGCAAGTTATAGGGTGTGGCTTGAGGGAGCTGGTCAGGAAGGAGCTGTCCGGGGAGCTGCTGGGCGGCCTCCCAAAGTGTCACAACCCCGAAGGCTCCTGCCTCCTTTCTCCTGGTTTCTCAAGTCCTGGGCCAGCACAGGCTCCAGTGTCAGCCCGTTACGGTTCCCCACAGACAACCCAACCGTGCTGGGCCTCTCAGGGAAGTCTAGCGCGGCACAACCACAAGACCCAACAGCAGATCTGGCATCCTCCGTGGATGAAGTGGTCACAGTGGCTGTCAGACAAGGATCTGAATGAGTCACAAGGGAGCAGGAGCTGGGCTCGGGGTGGAGAGGAGCCCCACTGGGCTCCGCTCCAGGGGCTGGGGTCTGGCTGGGGAGGAGGAGGAGGAGCTCTGTTGCAATCGCATTGAGAATCAACTGGGTCATCTCTTGTGGGTGGCACGGTGCAGGGCTGACAACCCTCATGGTTTTTTTGTAGAAGGGGAGAAGTGGAGATGGTATCTCCCAACTGCCTTTAGCATCTGGCTGTGAGATGGGGCACAGGGAGATGGGGTGATAGCATTTTTGGCACAGCCAGAAGCTCCGGAGGCATGGGGTGGAGGGTATAGGGCGGAGTCCATGTTGGAACAAGTTAGGAACCAGCAGGGGAGGACACCTCGGCCAGAGGTTCCCCCTCCACTTCAGACTTGGCCCCTGGTTCTGATCTTGCGGGGAGGAGGGACGAGACACTTACCATCGCCCCAGTTTGGGCCACTGCCCGCTCTGACACACAGTAGCCAACACACTGGCTTGGGGCTGTCCCCTGCCGCCTGAGATAGACAGTGCCGTGAAAGGTGGGGTGGGGTGGGAAGAACGTTAGCTCTGGAGTCTGACCAACTTGAAATTAAATCTCAGCTCTGCCCCGCAGCACTGGGTAATCTTGAGCCAGGCGCTTAACCTCTCTGAGCCCGAGTTTTCTTATCCCTGAAAAGGAGGTAATGACAGCTTCCCGGCAGGGTGGTTATGAGCCGTAATGATGATGATGTGGGTGAAAGGATGGTAGGAACTCAAAGCGAGCTAGGCACATTTCTCCCTCCTCTTAGAACACAGCCTGTCCCTGCCTATTACAGCAATAAGCAAATATCTTCCGCCCAAGTGCCTGAAAGTAAACATCACAGGTTTTGCAGGCCACACACTGTCGCAACCTCTCATTTGCTGCTGTTAAGGAGATGTGAATGAGTGTGGCTGTGTTCCAATAAAACTTTATTTACAAAACTAGGCAGTGGACAAGCTTTGGCCTGCAGGCTGTAGTTTGCTAATGCCTGGCCTCGAGTTTCAAGTCCAAACGCCCAGCCTGGCCTCCCCTTGTCTATTCATTGGGCTTGTGGCTGCCCCTCGAGTGTCCCTGATCGGATCGGCCAGGCCTCCTTGTGGTCCTTGGTGCACCAGTGTGCCTTGGTTCACATCTCCACCGCCTCAGGACACCATCCCGTTTCCTTTCTGCCCTGGGAAATCCACCCCAGTGAATTTGCTCGGCTGTCCAGCGACATGCAGGGCTTAGACCAAGGGGTGTGACTCAGCATTGTATGAGCCCATCCTCCAAGCCTGGGGTCAGGCCAGCTGTCCTCATGACCGCTCCCTTCGCAGGACTCCGTGGTCCCTGTGCCTCCCGCCCCCGGCTCCTGCGGACCCCTGTATTGGCTCCGTGCCCCTCTCCGTGGTGTGCCCCAGGGACGCAGTCTGCGTCTCCGCATCCACCTTACTTCGCCTGGTATCTTTCAGACTCCTGCACAGGCGGACCCAGGAGTCCCAGTGTGGCCTCTTCTTCATCCTATTCTTTCCCCTGGAGTACCAATTAGTCATATCATACCCAGCCTATCGTATTTTCCTGACCACTTACCCTATCTTTCCTGATGCATCTGAGATCATTTCTTCAAATCTCTTTTCTAATGTAGCAACCTCCACTGCGTCTAACACATCCATCGACATTTTCATTTCAAAGAGTATACTTTTAATTTCTGCAAGTTACGTTTCATCCTCTATAAACATCTGCCTATAGCTTCTGATAGTCTCTTCTTGCTTGGCTATATTTCCCTCTCCGTCTTTTCTTTCTTTCTGCATTCCATACATAGCTATTTTACAGTTGGCCTCATTATCGTAATAGTTGAAGTCTTTAAAGATCTGAATCAGTCATTTTCTCCTGGGGTAATTTTCCCCTCTGGGGGACATTTGATAAGGTCAGGGACATTTTTTTGGTGGCCACGACCGGGAGGGGCTCTCGGGGGTAGAGCTCAGGGCTGCTGGTAGATATCTTGAATGCACAAGACGGTGCCTGCAGTCAAGAATGATTCGGTCAGAATGTTAATAGCTCTGAGGTTAGGAAACCTCGTGTTGCCTGTTGTTTCCGCTGACTCTTGCTCATGGTGACTCACTGCTTCCAGTGTTTTTAGAAGTTTCTCTTTGGTAAATCAGATTGAGGACACTTTTTCCAGAGAGGACTGGTCCTTGCTCATGCCAGCCACCAGGGGGCATTACCAGGCCGGGACCGGGTTATTTGACATTTAGGGTGTTCCCCTCACCTCGTGGGCAGCTGGAAATTCAACACCCAGACTCACAGGAGAACTGGCGATGTGGTTTTGTGCACCAGACGTGGCTGTCCTAGAGCTGGCTTCCATGAGCTGGTTTGGATTTCTGTGGTGACTGCCACAACCTGCCACCTGACACACCCTGTGGGCGTGTGTGTGACGATGTTCTAGTAGTTTGTCCTTTACCATTTGCTACCAGTGAATAGAAAATGGAAAACGCAAATGCTGCTGACAGGAACCTCGTGCTTCCTAATTTCCACACGATCTGTCCACGGACGGGTCTCATTTGCGACACCGAACTGGCAAGGTTTTGGGGACACCCATGCCGTGCCCCTTAACTATGACAGGACAGGGGAATTAAAAAGAGCAGGCGACAGGATGTCATCAGAAATGGCCTTTAAAAGGTGAGACCTAGTTAGGGATGGTGCCCTTACCCACAATTCTCAAATACCCACAGGGCTCAGAACCCAGAGTTTGCACTGGCATTTGGCAGCAGAATCTTGCTTGACCTGTCCCTGGCTTTGTATTTGGTAAGAATATTTGAGCCTGTCCTTGCCAAATGATGGTACATTTGACTACAAGACCCAGCCAAGAGCTTTATGTAACACACACATTTTGCACAATAACACCTATCAAAGTCAGAACATTTGTCATTTTCTCACTATACAGCTCAGGCTGGTCTTGAGCTCGCCATATAGCCTAGGCTAGCCTCGAATTCGCAGTGATCCTCCTGCCTCAGCCTCCCGAGTGCTGGCATTATAGGTATGCACCACCACGCCCAGCAGCATTTGTGATTTTTCAGAACACATGTGGCTCCCAGTTTTGGGGAAGCGATTGTTAACCCATATTATTAACTTTCAGGGAAAGAACTCCCCACCACAGCACGCACATGGGAGCACATTGGAACCCTCGCCTGCTGGTCCTGCCACAGGTTTTCAGCCTGTGCTGGGTGACAGTGGGGACTGTATTTAGGATGTTCAGCATCATGCGATCCCTCTGAGGTGACTGAGTGTGCAGGGATTTGAGCACAACACACGCTCTCGGGCCCCTCCCTCCACAGAGCTGGACAGCTATTAAGTGAGCAGAGAATTTTTAACGATTCCTTAATAAACCCTTATTCTCGTCTGAGTGTTTGTCAAAACCCTTTTGTTTATTTTAAAAATTACACCAAAGATACAGGAATTTATTATAAAAACAATACTAGAAATATACAATAGAATACAGGAAACATCTCCTTTGCTAAATGCTTATTCCCTCCTTAGAAGTAACCTAGGGCTGGGGATATAGCTCAGTGGCATAAGAGCTTGCTTGGCAAGCCTGAGGTCATGAGTTCGATTCCTGGTACCAAAAAAAAAAAAGAAGAAGTAACCTGATTGTTGCTGAAAGTACATTTCCCTTAGGCCCTTTCTGAGTATATATGTAGAGATCCATGAAATTATATGTGCTTGGGTATTTATTCTGTAGATGAGATTGTGTTTTACATTTTTGCATTTTGTTGCAAAATGCAACTCACTTATATGTCCTTTCATACTGGCACATATAGAGAGGGCTCTTTTTTTTTTTGGTACTAGGAATCAAACTCAGGACCTTGCCCTTGCCAGGCAGGCACAA
Organism: Chinchilla lanigera; assembly: GCF_000276665.1. NCBI lineage: Eukaryota > Metazoa > Chordata > Mammalia > Rodentia > Chinchillidae > Chinchilla > Chinchilla lanigera. The sequence continues at coordinate 6,322,153 of NW_004955450.1, forward strand.
GCCTTTTCTTATAGTACAGAAATTTAAGATGCGTCATGTGCAAGTACCAAATACCTACAATGAATATAAAAATTTTGAGTTATAAACATGAACTAAAATAATAATAATAATAACAAAAATGGGATCTAGAGATGGAGGGAAGGAGGTGTGGGTGCGAAGGGAAATGAAGAATCAAGAAGTGTTATGCACATGTCCCTGTTCCCTAAGATAATGTAAATTTCACAGGGTGTGTACTTTTAAATTTTGATAGATACTACCAAATTGCCTTTGAACAACCTCCACCAATTTATAGCACATAAAACTGATCATTTGACTTTTTTGGTGAACACTTGATGCCACTAATATTTCTAACTTTGGCCAAGCTGATGGTCAAAAATGCAATCTTAACATTTTAGCATGCATTTCCCAGCTCTGCAGTGAAGCCAAACATTTTTCCTCAAGTGTTAGACATGTAGGATTCATCCCTAATGAATTCTTTATAATCTCTGCCCATTTTTCTGTAATACTTATTTTCCTTTTCTTGTTGATTTTGAGGGGCTCTTTCTATATGTTCAGTTCATTGTCTTTTATTGAGGTATGTTTTACACACAGTTAAAGATACAGATCTGACATGTGGAATTTTGAAGGGTTCTGACAGCTGTGTACACCCACGTAGTCATTGGTCCGACGGAGATAGACACGGTCTCCAGGACTCCTGAATCTTCCCTTGGGCCCCTTTCCAGCTCATACCCCGCAGGGCAGCCATTGTCCTTATTTCTATCTCTTGAGATAGGTCTCTTCCTGGACTTCATGTAATGAGATCGTGCAGATAAACTCTTTTAAGTCTGACTTCTTTTGCTCAATATATCGTTTATGAAATCCGCCTATGTTGCTACACGTATCTATAGTGGGTTCCTTTTTATGGATGAACAGTACTCCATTGTGAGGATACAGTCAGCCCTCCAGATTCCAAGCACTGAGGATTGAAAATACTTGGAAATAATTCCCCGTAGACTTCTCTCCTTGTCTTCATTCCCTAAACAACACAATGTTAAGAATTACTTACAGCACATCTATATTGTGTTTGATTTTGTAAGTAACCTAGAGATGATCTAAAGCATCTAAGGGGATATGCGTAGGATGTAGGTGAGTACTATGCTATTTTATATAAGGGACTTAAGCCATCTGCAATTTGGGGGTGGTGAGTTCTGGAGAGTGTATCCTGCGACTCTGAAGGACGATCATGCCACACAGCAGTTGTCTGTTCCCTTATGGATGGGCAGATGCATGGCCTCCAGTTTGGAGCTATTACGAATAAAGATGCTGTGAACATTGTGTTCCTCTCGCGTTCTTATTCCTCGTATGTAGTTACTTGGGGCCCCAGTGACCAGGTCATAGGATAGCTGTATGTCTAAGTTTTACTAGACACTGCCAGACAGTTCTTCAAAGCACTTGTATCTGCTGTGTTTTAAGCCCACTGCAAACAAAGTCACTTTTCTGGTTCATGTATTTTATCATCAAGCAGGTGCCCTTTGCTTTTGAGATGTTTTACTTTTTCATGACGTTACCTCCATCTGATCCTTGTGGGTCCTCGGGCTTATGTACTGGCACAGTGAGGTTTAAATCCCTTTAAAAAATATTTTATAAGTGTTCTTCTAGCTTGTTTTGCACATTTCACTCCTTATGCTATCAAGAATTTAACCTTCTGTGTGATACAAGAAAGTCCTCAATCTTGGTAGTTTTTTGGTGGTTGTTTTTGTCCCAGTACCAGAGATTGAACTTAAGGCATTCACACTGAGCTACATCCCCAGCTTTTGCTATTTTTAAAATTTTGAGACGGGGTCTTGTCATATAAGTAAGTTTCCTTGTCTGGGCTTCCAGACTGCTGGGACTACTGGCTTGAATAAGGTGGGCGTTTTTTAGGCCATTTCACACACAAGGAAACTGAGACCCAGCGGGATTGTGGGATAAACTCAATTCACAGTCTGCAGAGTGGAGCACATTTGTCTAATTTAAATTTGTTTTCTCACTCAAGACTGTAGGTTCCCGTCCATACCATGAGCACACACTGGGTCAGAAAGAGAAAATAGTAATATGTTGTTGTGTGCTTACACATGCCCACACATGCACATGTACACACATGTACACATGCACACACACATACACATGCCTGCACACATATAAAAATGAATACAGGAAGAATAAACCAGAAACTAATGTAGGAGGATGAGAACATGTCAATCTCCAAATAAGATTTTTCGTATAGTTTTGTGTTTTGGATCATTTGCATATAATTTGTACATGGTTTAAAGGTTCAAAAAAATTAAATCGAATTAAATAAAAAATAAGGAAGAGGTAAACGTCTGAATCATGCACTAACAGGAATGTGGAAACCAAACTGTAAATTAGACAGCCTGACCACAGAACAGAAAAAGTCCTATTTAGGGGGTAGGGATTTAGCTCAGGGGCACAGCGCCTGCCTGGCAAGCGCAAGGCTGTGAGTTCGATTCCCAGTACTGGAAAAAAGAAAAGAAAAGAAAAGAAAAAGTCCCATTTAAATAAATTAAAAAAAAAAAATACCCTGCTCATACTTCTGCAGTGGGCAAACAAAACGGCCAAACATCTAAAGATTTACTTAGTAGGGTTACTGTCAGTAGTAATGATTACATGGTAACTCTGAAGGTAGTTTATATGTGTCATCAGTGAAACAAAGAGTAAGTATTAGAAACCAAGATTTTCTAAGAGACTCAGACATTAAATTGCAAATGAGAGAACTGGGTTGGGGTTGTAGCGCCTCGGTAGAGTGCTTGCCTAGTGAACATGAGGCCCTGGGTTTCATCCCAAGTACCACTCCAAAAAACAAAGAAAGAATTAAGAAAAACACACTCGTGTATATATGTATCAAAACACCAGTCTCTACCCCATAAATATATAATTACTATGTGTCAAGTAAAAATACAACATAACTTAACATAAATAAATAAATTCATACCAAAAAGAAACAGAAAGACAGCTTATCTATTAAAACATTCGGCCTCAAATCACAGGATTTACAGGGGATAGGGGAACAAGTTAAGTGACAATAATATGAAATAACCAGGCAAAATTTCCATTCTGCATAGGGTCCACCCCGCACCAAAGACCAAGTCAGAGCCTTGGGTCTCAATCTGAGAATCTTTCTTTTTCTTCTTTCTTTCTTTCTTTCTTTCTTTCTTTCTTTCTTTCTTTCTTTCTTCTTTTTTTGAGACAAGATCTCCCTACATAGTTCAAGCTGCCCTTGAATTCACTATGTAGCCTAGGCTGGCCTTGAACTCACAGTAATCCTCCTGCCTCAGCCTCCCAAGTGCTGGGATTACAGGTGTGCACCACTACACCCGGCTGTACTTTTTTTTTCAATTTTTTTTCTGCACTTAGAAATAATGAAACAATCCAAATGCCTATCAGTGGATGAATAGATAAACAAACCTGGTCTATGGTGCAGTGGAATATTACTCAGCCATAAAAAGAATGAATCTTGTTGCATGTTTGACAGAGGGATGAAGTGTGAAAATATGTTGAGTGAGAGAAGCCAGACCCCCAAGGCCACATGTTGTCTTTTGATGTGTGACAACCAGAACAGGCAAATGCACAGAGACAGGAAGGAGAAGAGAGGTTATTAGAGGTCAGGGGCAGGTGATGAAATGGGGAGCAATTCCTTAATGCGCGTGAGGTGTTTTTATGCAGTGATGAAAACTTTACCAAATGGAGAGAGCTTGGAGTTGTGCAACACTGCGAGAGAATTAAGTGTCGCTGACCCATACACTTCAAATGGTTAATTGTAGGTTATATGTGTGTCACCTCCATTAAAAGAAAGGTTGCAATAAACAAGTTCTGGAACAAAGTGGTCATAGGTCAGGTCTGAGAATGAGACACCTTCAAAAGTTATTAAAATTGTACGCGTGTGTGCAAAGAAGATTACGTGAATTCCCTGGCTGGGATGGCACGAGGGTCAAGTGACGAGGGCAGGTAACGTCTGTCATGTGACCCTGGAGCATTCAGCACCCTTCTCCTGAGTCTCATTTTGTCCACTTTTGAGCAGTCTCTAGGTTTGTCCCAGCTGCGCCTGCTCTAGGCCTTTGGCTCCCTGGTGGGGGCCCCGCCCACAAGCCTGGCTTTCCTTCCTTCCCAGTGTAGCTGGGCCCAGGAAATGTCCCCTTGTTCTGGGAACCCCCTGATCCAGGAGGAAGTTTAACGGGTGACACAGTGGTGCCAAGTATCCCACAGGAGCTGTTGATTTGGTCCAGAGGTGAGGCTGACGCAAGATGTCTTGAGGGTTCTTCTGTGGGCAGCGCCTTCCCTTGGCCCTTGTGACTCTGGCACAGAAGAAGTCAGCTGTGTGCTTGTGCTTGTGTGGGGAGCAGGATTAACAGCAGAACCACTATCTGGTGCCTTCTCGTGCAGTCCTCCCATTGGCCAACGTCCTTGGGCCCCTGTCACCAAGAGGAAGTGGAGGGTCCGACAGATTGGGTTATGCAGCTGATCAGTGGTAAAGCCAGGACTCAAGCTCTCAGTGTCTGACCCCATGGAAGAGACCCTAAATCAACTCACGCAGTAAAGGGAGGAAACATCTCCTCTCTTGAGAAGCATCACATGTTCCATGGAGGAAGGAAAGTGGGGGATAGAAGAGATGGAAGTTTCTGGAAGCTTCTGGAAGGGAAGGCACCTGAGGAGGCCAGGAGCATAACTAGTTTCCTCAGGGACTCGAGGAATCCTCATGTGCCTAGGTAGGAAATGCCCCAGAGCTCACCAAGCAGGGGTGTGGGGCTAGGGCCTCAGCTGAAAAGACAGGAAGTCACAGTCTTGTTGTTTTGAGTATCTCTGTGGGGCGGTGCTGGGCTCTGTCCCCTGAGGGGCCACAGTGTGGGGGCTGTTCTTTCTGGGTACTCAGCATCAGACTCCCCTAGAAGATGCCTGAGCATCCAGACACCCAGGCACTCTAACTCACCAGGTGTGAACCACTGACTTCCTCCAAAGCTCAGAACCAATCCTGTGAAGTCTGGTTTAGACCAGTTCCTGTCAGTCCTCGCCCACCTCCTGGCCTCTGTCCATCCTCTCTGGCTCATGGCTGTGCCCCTTATGGTTGGCTGGTGCCTGTGCCTCTGGGGATGGGACCTCTTCCTGGGCACCGGTGTGACTTGATTGTGAGAGGATTCCTCCTGAGGAGCTGCGCTCCATGAGGAGAGCCCTGGGGAAGCCTAGGGAGGGAGGAGCAATGGCGGGGGGCTGAGTGGGGGGTTGCTCGTGGCACTGACCTGGGATCAAGCCTCCCGTCTTCCTTCTCTGGGGCTTGCCAGCTGTCTGGGGCTTTCCAAGGGGAAGATCTGTCCTCTGCTGGCATATTTCTGAAGAGATAACTGGGTTCCCATGACCCTGTCTAGGTCTGGAGTCCAAGAAGGGCTGAGGAGAGAGACTTGCCTGAGCCTCTGGTATGCGAGGTAAAGTGAAGGACTTGCCAGGACTGTGGGACCCTGGCCTTGAGTCAGAGGAGAAAAAGAACCTGCCTCGCCTCCAGCCAGCCAGGAACCCTCCTCTGCCTGGATCCTTCATTCCATTCACTCATTCACCTATCAGGGTGGATGCCACAGCCCCAGCCCTTGGGAGGCATCCATCCATCCATCCATCCATTATCCATCCACCCACCCATCCATCCATATAACAGTTCACCCATCTATCCTTCCACCCACCCATCCATCCATCCACCCATCCATCCACCCACCCATCCACCCACCCATTGATCCATCCATCCATCCAACAGCCCACCCATCCCCCCATCTATCCATCAATCCATCCACCCAACAGCCCTTCCATCCATGCATCCATCCATCCATG
>NW_004955450.1:6328129-6369509 GCF_000276665.1 Chinchilla lanigera
TGCATCCATCCATCCATGCATCCATCCATCCATCCACCCATCCATCCATCCATCTATCCATCCATCCATCCATCCATCCAACAGCCCACCCATCCACCCATCTATCCATCCATCCATCCACCCAACAGCCCTCCCATCCATCCATCCATCCATCCATCCATCCATCCATCCATCCATCCATCCACCCATCCATCCATCCATCCACCCATCTATCCATCCAGCAGCCCATCCATCCAACCATCCATCCACTCATCCATCCATCCATCCACCCATCCATCCATCCATCCACCCACCCATCCATCCATCCATCCATCCACCCATCTATCCATCCATCCATCCATCTACCCATCCATCCATCCATCCACCCACCCATCCATCCATCCATCCATCCAACAGCCCACACACCCACCCACCCATCCATTCACTACCCCACTGGTCCATCCACTCACTCATCTACCCACCCACCCATCCATCTGCAGAGGACTCTGACCTGGATTTGAGGATGAGAGGTAAAATAAAACACATCCCCTCCTTGCAGCCCAGAAGAGAGATAGCGAAACAAATGGTCGAGGGAGGGATGTAAATGTGTGCATATTTTCCTGGGTAGAGGGTAAGGGTAAGGGGTATGTCTGCATAGAAGAGAAATCATCTGAGCCAGCGGGGAGGAAAGGGACAGGCCTTATGGGCATAGGCCCTCACTGGTGCAAAGCACCGAGGCCCTAAAGAACTGGGACTGGGGTGCATCTGACAAACCCTCTGGAGTGATAGATAGCCAGGTCACCGGAGCACATGGAAGGAGGTGACCCTGGGAGGCAGGATGTGACGTCCACCCACAGCTGCTGAGGGTCCATGGTCCCTGCCTCAGTGGCTCTGTCTGTACTGAGGGTGTCGGAAGCCACAGCCCAGGCCCCTGAGAGGCTCTCCCTCCCCGCATCCACCCCTTGCTGCCTGCCTAACCTACTGTCGTCAAGGCCAGGGGCCTGTCCATCCTGAGAGGCAAGGAAGAGAGAGGGGACTGCAGTGGGGACACCCCAGGGCTGACCCTCGTGGTGACAGCCTGGCTGGACACACACATGGGGCAGGAAGGGGCCTGGCAGGCTCATCTCTATTCCTGTCACAGCCTCAGCCTTCCACGGGCGAGGGAGGTCTTCCAAGTGCACTCACCGTTCGCCTGCATTTCACGCCAGGCTGGGGGGCAGCCGCGTCTCCTCCTGCCAAGCCTGGTTGTTACCACTGCCCAGCTTCTTGGCACGGCGCCCCAGCACCTTGTTATCAAGGCTCAGCGCTGTCACCTCGTGTTACAAAACCTTCGGAAATTCTCCGAATCCTCTGCCGGTTATCACGCTCACCACAAGCGCTTGCCTGCGCTCGGGGCCTGACCACAAGGCCACCACGCTGTGTCAGCGACTTCTGCCACCAGCCCAGGCCCCCTCCCCTGCCCCAACCGCCTGCCGGGCTCCCTGAGCTTCCTTTGCTTGCTTTCTATTCCTTCTAATGTGGGAGAAACAGAAGTAATGCAGGGCGAGGCCTGGGGGGAGCAGGAGAGAGGAGCTGGGGCTGCTCCTGGCGGGCAAGGCCAGGAGCTGGCATGGGGGCAGCAGGGAGGAGAGGACAAAGGGGAAGAGAGGCCCGTGTGCCAGCTGCCCAGTTGGTCTGTTCTTCCCAATGGCTCAGGCCTTTCAGAAAGCAGGTCTTGGGCTCTGCCACAGGGCCTCTGGAGAGAGAGAGAAGGCGGGAGGGAGGGAGGAAGGGAAGGAGGGACAGAATGAGGACATGATGCCTGGGAGATGGAACCCCAGGGTGGCGCAGAAGAATTTACATGAGAGCAAGCCGGAGACAGTTTGCATTTTCCTTATCCTCCGTCTTAGGACAGCTGTACAGCAACAGCCCAGGGAGCCTTCATCGTACAAACGAATAAATCAGGGTTACCATTCTAGAGGGGACAAGAGGGGCACCCGTCTGCCATGAGCAGGGTAGCAGCCAGGAAGAGGAAGGGAGCCCTTCCCTCCTCTGCAGCCTCCCTCTCTCGGGAGAGACTTTGAGCATCTTGGAGGAATGAGTACTTTGCACGTCCCAGCCTTGCCGGTCATGACAACCAGATAGCTCTTTACAGCTATGGATCACACTGGCCCAGTGTCACCTCTGAGGGGACAGAGGAGCCTTGCTTTTTGCTTGTGGCCATACAGGACGGCCGACACCAGAGTCCCACACCTGGACGAGCGGGGCCAGGGAGTTCTGGGTGGAGAGAAGGGGCCAATGGCCGAGGGCCGGGAAGTGACATCACAGAGCGGCCCTCGGGACAGCTGAAACCAGCGCCATGGGGCCTGGTCCAGGCACTGTGATCTCTCATGACCCCACATATGGGTGTATGTGCAGAGCTCAGGAGCTGGGAGGGAGAAGGGCCAGAGAGCAAGGCAGGAAGGGACACAGTTAATGGGTAGCTCAGCCCTCCTTGTCCTCCAGGTGAAATTCATAGTTTCCTTTTATATTTATTCATTTTTCAGTACTGGAGACCAAACCCAGGATCTTCACAGTGAGTTCCATCCCACCCCCACCCCCAACCCGCCCCCACCCTGTCTTTAAGATTATTTCTCCACAGGGCCTTGGTAAATTACTAAATTGCCTATGCTGGGGTTGACTCTACAGTCTGACTGCCTCAGCCTCCCAGAATACTGGGATGACAGGCAAGGCGCCACTGTTCCTGGCTTGGGTGAAATATTTGACTCAGAATTCAAGCAATTTCTGAGAAAATGTGACTTTTTTTCCCTCCCAAGACCAATACCTGACATGCAGGATTCAGGAGTGCCCTGCTTCCCTTAATACCGTGTCCTTAGAACTTGCAGTCTGAATGGAAGCTATCTCTTGAGGTGCCTGGGGATGATGTTCCGAGAGATGTCCCAATGACAGCTGAATAAAGCGGTGACCAGCAGTGTGTCACCAAGGAGGTGACAACAGGGTCCACAGAGATGTAAAATACAGAGCTCATCTCCATGTCCTGAAAGATGGACATAAACATTTACTTCAAGCAGTGATTACAAAAGGACCCCTTGATTGCTATAAAACCTCAAGGTACATAATAAAACATCCACCTTTGCTGTAAGGGAAATTCTACTCCATGTTAATATTATCCCTGGTAAGTATTAACTAAAATTCTATTTAAAGGGGCTGGAGATTTAGCTCAGCGGCAAAGCGCCTGCCTGGCAAGTGCAAGGTCGTGAGTTCGGTTCCCAGTACCGGAGAAAAACCAAAATAAATAAATAAATAAATAAATAAAAATAAAATTCTATTTAAGGAGCTTTCTCTAAAGTCTGTGCCATTTGGAAGTATTTCCTTCAGGAAGGTCAATTTCAGTGAAATCAAAACTAACATTTTAAAAAGCTAGAGCAGGCGCCCTTTCCTTTGGGACATATTGTCACAGGACCCGGGATGCTGCTGTCCCATTCTGCTGCCTGTGGGGCTGCTTCTAGGTCAGGAACCAAGACAGAGTGACATCCGCAGCAGGGACAGACGGCAGTGACGTGTCCCACACTGACGGCGCCCTTGTTCCTCTGAGTACCTAGGCAGAGACTGCTGTCACCTTCTCTTTCAGGCAGGAGCTGCTCACGCTACCTGGCCTGGGTACACCCCAGGGTTACTCGGCAGCCACCACTTTCAACTCACCTGTGTCCTTTCTTCTTGCAACAAATGGAAAAAAAGCAAAAACAAAAAAACCCTCCAGGATAGCACATTGGTGTTGTCTAGTTGCAACCAGTGTGATTTTTAACTGGGACAAGGACCAACTGCGTTTTTGACTCCTTGCTAGGCAGAAGCACAGGGTAGGACTGAGGTGGGCATGGAGGTCCAGGCGTGGGGGCTCCACATTGAAAGCAGAAATGGGTCAGGGTCAGTTCCTGCCCCAAAACTGAGCTGTGCCGTGCCCCTCCTCCTGCAGGTCTCAGGCTCTAAGGCTTCATCTGTGCTCCCATCCCGGTTTGGGGCCAGGAAACCTTACCGCCCAGGAAAGAGACCTCGAGCGCTGTTGACAGCCCCCTCTGCCCAGCATCTTTGCCCGGATGTGGATGGAAAGTCACACTCCTAGAAGCAGAACGTGGAAGGGTGGTTACTGGGGGACCAGCGGGATGTGGAGAGGCGAGCAGAGGGTACAGTGTTTCGGTCACAAGATAAACACATCTGGAGACTTGGTATGGCGGCCACAGTTAATAATACTATGCTGTCTCCTTGAAATTTGTTGTGAGAGCCAGGCATGGTGGCACACGCCTGTAATGCCAGCCCTCAGAAGGCTGACGCAGGATCGTCTGGAGTTCCAGGCCAGCTTGGGCTGCAGAGTGAGTTCAAGACCGGCTTGAACTATAGAATTGACCCTGTCTCAAAAAAAAAAAAAAAAGAAAAAAGAAAAAGAAAGATATTTGTTGTGAGAGTTGCTCTCAAGTGTTCACACACATACATGGAGGTAGCTCTGAGGTGATGCATATGTTAATCAGCCTGATTATGGTAAGCAGTTCGCAATGTATATCAAATCATCACATTTCTTATACCTTTAATATAGGCAATTTTTATTTGTCAATTATGCCTCCACAAAGCTGGAAAAATAAGAGAATTGTTTTAAAAATATAGGAGGTGATGACTATATAACATTGGCTGTATTAAGTGCCAGTTGAATTGTTTTAGTTAGTGTTACTTTTAGTGAATTTCTGCTCAATAAATTTGTTTTTAAAAAGGGGGAGGGAAAAGGAGACCAAAAAAAGGAGGCGTGGCTGGGCAGACCAGAGACTCTAATAGCTCAGGCTATTAGACCTGGTTCTAAGTCCCCGGCTATGTTAATGAGCTGTGTGGCCAGGAATGAGTCCCTTTTCTGAGGGCCTCGGTTTGCTTCCCTGTAAAATGGGTTATTGCTTTATCCAGTTGTTTTCAGGCACAAGTGAACCAGAAGCGGAAAGTATATAAGCGATGTTCGGTGCTCATTGGTGCTTTAGGAAGTGTGTTCATCCATGCATGTTTGGGATCTAGACTCAGGAACCCAAACCCTGACAGTCTTGGAGACCAGGCCAAGGCAAGATCAACACAGAGACTCAGGACTGGAGGCAGCTGGCGAGTGTGTGGACCCTATGTGCGGCACCTGGCGACAGGGCTTTCAGGGAGCCGTTTGCTTTCAGTGACCTTCCTGCTGGGAACACGGCGCTCTTCCCTGTCCTGAGCATTTCGGGGCCTGGGTAGCAGTCACTTTTCCTCTATGGCCCTCGCCTCCTGTCTGTGTTCCGTCCCTGCCAGCAGGGACTGCGCCCTCTGTCACAGGCTGTCCTCCCTGCCCACAGTAAGAACACACAGACACAGAGCATTCTAGGTGGAGATGTGGGTGGGTTACTCTCTTGGACCAAGCTCCTTAGCCTGCATTTCCCTTTCTCTCACAAAACAGAAGCATCCAGGAGGTCAGAGGGCACCAGAGACACTGGGAATGTGCTGAGCATGTCCCTGTCCCCAAGAGCCAGGAGTCTGAGCTTATAAAAAGCCAAGAAGTGTCTGTTACAAACCTGTTGTGCAGAAGAGGAGACTGAGGTCAGAGAACTCCCTCAGTGAGCGGCTGAGCTGGGTTTCACACACTGAGCTGGTTGGTGCCACCTCTTCCAGGGGCCACTCCTGTCTGGGTCTGAAGGAGGTCTTCAGACCATCCCTCCTCTCTTGTTATTGTTGGGATCTTTACATGCAAAATGCCCAGGGCTGCCCACACCCCGTCTTCCTCCTCTTCCTCGCCCTTGGTGTTTCCGAGTGCTGCGATCATGTGCCATGCCAGTTTAGCATAAGAAATTAAATTAACTTTCATGCTCCGACTCCAGATGTAAATGCCTTTATTAATAATTTACAGCACATTTATTTATGCAGTTTGATATTTTTCAGGTTCAGGGAAGCAATTAAGTTTTGTTCGAGTTGCTGATCAGCATACAGTGTCACAGACCGATGCTCCTTCCCCTTGTGCCCTCCGGAGCTGTCGGGGACACCAGGGGCTCCCGGGATGCCATGGTAGGCCTGCTCTAGCCCCTCTCCAGAAAGGCCACTTTCTTCCTCAAAATTGTCCTGGCTGAGTAACTGAGAAGCCCTGCAGAGGGGCCGCCACTGAAAGTCCTCCCCTCTGTGTCCTGGGAGACGTCCTGTCCTTGTCAGTCACTGTGGACCCTTCCCTGGGCAAGGGGTTGTCATGTGCCGTGGCTGACCTCGCTGTGACCGAGAGGTACAGGCCGGGATACTGGCCTACGTGCGACTCTGTTCGCCTCCCTCCCGTATCTGAGTGAGACAGTGATGAGCATCTTAATAGAGCTGCTGGGAAGATAGGGCAGCAAGATAATCTGCACAAAAGCTCTTCGCTGGGCCTCTGTCCCCTCCCTCTGGTGTCAAGGCCCTGCCTGTCTGCAGACTTGCTTGGCCCATCAGGTCTTTCCTCCTTCTCCTCCTCCTAGCTCAGCTCCGCCTATGTGATGCAAGGAAACACTATGGAAAGTCCTTGACTTATAAACGAGTCCTCTCAAGAATTGTTTGTAAATTGGTTTTGTTTGTAAGCCAACAAAGGGAGACTTACACAGTAAGTCTGTGAAAGCTTGAGATTTGAAAGTTCCTAAGTCAGGGACTTGCTGTCTTTCCCTAATTGCTAGCTCTGTCTGGTAAGGCAATCTGCCTTTCCTTCCCTCAGGGTGGGGTTGGAAACTAGGGGACCTTCAGGCAATGTCTGAGGAGCCGTTAGCTGTACGGCAGGGAAGGAGACAGGGAACTTTTTTCTGTGGGAGACATAAAGTGAGTGAGAGAGGGGTAGAAAGAATGGAAAGATGGGGTGGACCCCCTAGAAGGCAGGAGGGCAGGAAAATCGATAATTTCCAGGCCACCCCTGAGGCTGGGTCCCTGCTGGAGCTGTGACCCAAGGCACGACTGGCCCAGATTGGGGGTGCAGGCTGGCTGTCCCCGGGGGTGGTCACATCATCCTGCCCACCTGCACCTACTGTGGATCTCACTAGCTCCAGCAAGGCCTCTGAATCTCACCCTGCAAGATGCTCTACCGTGATCAGCCCAGGAAAGCAGGGCCTAGTGCCCCCCTGTAGGAGTGAACCTCACCGTTCACATGGGAGAAGTGGCGTGCTGGGAAGGTGCACGGGTATCTTCTACTCTCATAGGTTCTCATGGGTTCCTGCTGTTACAGCATCCCATAGCCTGGGTGGCTTAAAAACCAAGCTTGTTACTCACCATCCTGGAGGCTGCACGTCTGGGCAATGGTCTAAGATGGCTGAGTTCTGGCAAAGCCCTAGGTGCCCGCCAGGTCTTCCTCAGTGACTGTGTGCAGGCCAAGTGTGAGCGCTTACCCTTTCCAACTTCTGAGAACACCGATCCCTTTCTGGGGTCCCACCCTTCAAGAGCTCAACTGAACCTCGTCACCTCCCAAAGCCTCCTCTTACTACCCCACTGAGGGTTACAAGTTCGATATATAATTTGGGGGCAAAATAGATCCGTGGTCCAGAATGCTAGGCGCTCAGTACCTGCTGGCTGCCATCCCTGAGGGTCTCTCTTGGGAGGACAGAGTGATCTTGGGCAAGACACCCTCTCTCACAGAGCTTCATCTGAAAAATGAGGCAATCGTATCTGCTAGGGAGCGTTATTATCAGGAAAAATTGAGACACTATTAAGCATTGAGTAGGCAGAAGACACAGGAAAAACTATTTCTCTGGCAGTCCTTCTCCCCAGACCATGGAAAGTCAGGGGAGGGGTGCAGGACAGCTCAGGCCTTTCCTGTGTATGGGCTCCCATCCAGCACGACTGGCTCAGCAAAGCCAAGGCACCCACGGGCCCTGTGCCAACCTTGCCTGCTTGATCTGCAGCCAGCGAAGTGTTGACCTGCCTCTGACATCCTTCTGCTCTGAAAAGCACCGGCTGATGGTGGCTTCCCTCTCATCTCACGCCTGTCACTCGGTGGCTCCACATACAGAGTTCCTGGCCAGCTGGGAGGACTCCAGGGAGAGTCTGCCAGGGTGAGGGACTCCCACAAGCACTCAGTCCCGTCCTGCATTCCAGACTGGGCACATGGCTCAGGATACCTAGAAATACAAGGTGACACTGGAAGGGGAATCACTGAGCTCCTACAGCTTGCAAACTTCTCACTGGCTGTGTGGGAAACCGAGGCTGGGTGACAAGGGCCATGTCGATGGGTGCAGAGTACAAAGGCCAGAGCAAAACTCAGATTGGCTTTTTCAGCAAACATGACTCCAAATGACCTGCAGGTGGCTACTGTGGTGGGAATCAAGATGATAGAGACCCAGCCCCTGTCACATCTCGGCTCGGCCTCTGAGAGATATTGTCCCCAATCTCCCCTCAGATGCACCATCTCAGTCCATTTTCTGTTGCTATAAGAAGTTACCTGAGCCTGGGTGGTTTTAAAAAGAAAGACGTTTGCTTGGGCTTATGGTTCTGGAGGGCACGGTACCCAAGAGCATGGTTCTAGCATCTGTTGGGCTTCTGGTGAGGGCTTCAGGGCACAAGGGCAAGAGCAATAAATAAATAAATACCTACATGCATAAATAAATAAAAGTTTAAAAGATCCAAGAAGGGCAAAGGTAGAAGAGAAAAGATGAGCGATGGTCTTGCTTTACCAAAACCCATTCTCCCTATGGGACGGCTCATATCTGGATGTCCCCCAAGAGCTTTGTGCAGCCCTGTATATGCTCATAGGTGGGGTTTTTGGAGGGTAATTAGATTATGGTGGTGCAAAGCTGATTTGCTGTTGGGAGGTGGGGTCTGAAGCGGTAGGTCCCTGCGGTTCATCTTTCTCCCCGGCTCCTCCCTTCCTTTTCTCTCTCTCTTCCTGTCCACCATGCCCTAAGCAGCTCTCCTCTGCCGGGCCCTCTGCCTTGCCATCCTGCCTTGGAAATGGCCAATTATGGACTGAAACATGAACCAAAATAAACCTCTCTTCCTTTAAGTTGTGGATGTTGGATATTGTATTTCAGTGACAAGGAAAGTGATTAAGTACTCGATAACTAATCCAGTCCCGACAGAGAACAAGAACTCACACACTGCCCCTAGAAAGGCACAAATTCCTCCAACAGCCTGATCACCTCTCAACACACCATAATGGAAATCACAGTCCACCATAAGTTTTGGCTAGAACCACGCACATCCAGGCATGGGCTCACACAGCCATGAAGGTTTGTGCTGTGAGCTGCAGTGTGTTCTCCTGGCTTAAATCTGTCCATTCTCCGGGACCCTCACGCCAACACGCGCCCTGCAGGGAGCTGGCCAGCTGGAGGTCATAGCTGCAGATCTGTAGGCCCAGGATCCCAGAGCAGCACTGCCCAGGCTGGTCTTGCTTTCCTCTGACACTTGCTCTCTTAGATGGGCCTCTGACACCACCAGTGAGCTGCTGGTAAGATGACCAATATTGCTTGAGCTGCTTCAGCAATCCACTTCACATTTTCCAAAACAGGAATTTCTTGACTCACTTACTGAGTCCTTTAAGCTTCTCCATGGTGCAAGGTTTAGGGATCTGGGGAGGCCTGGGGCTCCTTGACATCTCCACCATCCTGGTTAAGCCCTGCATGGTCCCTTTCTGATAGATGGGACAGACTTCTGCAGAAAACCTCCCAGGGCCAAAGGTACCCACCACCAGGCAATGATGAGGCCCTTCCCCGATGGCCCTCAGCTACATTTCCAGAAGCTAATTATCTAGACTCCAGCTCCTTCCCAGAGCTTGGAGCTTGGGGGAGGGAGTTGGGAGCTAAACAAGATGTCTCAGTGAGTTGTCTTGATGTCAAAGAGAAGGACACTTGTCCATTGAGGGTGTGCTGATAAATGTACACCACCAAGCTTTCCCAGGGGAGAAGAAAACTGCCTGGTCAGAGCATTTGACAATTCCCCTGGTATAAAAATTCCCACTATGGCTGATTTCAAGGTGGTGATGTGACATGTTGGAAAGAGAAGCCCAGAACACACTCAGGAGGGTGTAGACTAAAGCCCCAGCTACCACTGTCTCAAACTAGCCATGTGGCAGATTTCAAAGGTACCAAAATGACAGTGCACACTGGTCTCTGGCCTTATGAGGAGAGCAGCATCTGCAGGCTGAGGCAGCTGGGAGGATTCAAGGAATTGGTGGTACTTAGTGTGCACCTCGGGGAGGGTGCAAGTTTTCACTAAAGGAGCAGTGGAGGCAGGTCCTCCAGCTTGACAGAACAGCCTGAGCCAGACAGGAAGTGCATAAGGCCGCCATAGTCAATGACCAAAGTTCCATAGCAAGAACACAAAGCCCAGGTTAGAGAGGGCCTGCTAATCCCTGCCTAGGAATTTTGTCCTTTATCAGTAGTAGGGGAGCCATTAGCTCATCTTCAGCAGACAAACATGTCATGAGATTTGTTTTGCTTGTTTTGTATCTTGACTGTATCATTTAGTGTTAGGGTAGGGGTTAGGGTTAGGGTTAGGGTTAGGGTTAGGGTTAGGGTTAAGGTTAGGGTTAGGGTTAGCACCAGCCACAAAACTGAAGGTGGCAGAGTAGGAAGACAGATGGAGAGAATCTGGGTGTTGGTGGTTTAGACTCATTCCTGCCCTTGACCCACAGACCATCATGTGGCAATGCTAGATTTCATATGAATGGGTTTCCTATCTACATAGACTGAATTCTCAAGACTCAAATTCGGTTATGATGAAAAGTCCGTTGGAGCCTAACAAAGCCACATTTGAATTATAGCTCAGTGGAGAGAGTTACTTAATCCCTCTGTGCTTCCTTTTTTCTTTTTATCTTTGCAATGGGAATAATAAATCTGTTCCCAGAGCTGGGTGAACTGGATATACATGCAAAATTTCCCACCATGTCCAGCCTAGGAGGGGCTCACAGAACAGCAGGCCAAGTGAGGAAAGAATCTGAGGGAGTGCTGAACATGTGATTGGGCGGGAAACCACTCGGCATTCTTCTTTCTCCTGTCCATTCTCTCAGACGCCTGAAGAGGCCATGAGTCGTAAAGTCCCCACCCTGGCACTTTCTGGGTTGGATAATTTGGAGAACGTTCTTTTACTTCTCCAGCAATTTTTCTGGTTGTTAAACAGAGAGAAGAAGACCCGAAGCAGACATAAGATGATTCCCAGGGGTCCTGCCACAGGGACGCCCTACTCCTTTCCTTCTTCCTGTTCCTGTTCCCGTTCTTCCTCTGTGCCTCACACCACGTAGGGGCATGCCCCATGGACACACACATGCCTGCACGCACACGTACAGACGTTCCCATGCAGACACACATGCAACGATCTTGGTCCTAGAACCCTCCAGGATGTCTTGAGGTCGCTGGTCCTGTGTCTGTCTGCAAGGACTGCACCACTATCATGGGCTCTTTCTTTCTTCTTTCTTTCTTTCTTTCTTCTTTCTTTCTCTCTCTCTCTCTCTCTCTCTCTCTCTCTCTTTCTTTTTGCCCTGGCTGGCCTCAAAGTCATGGCAATCCTCCTGCCTCAGCCTTCTGAGTGCTGGGATTACAAATATGCACATTCATGCCTGGCTCTCCTTTTCTCTTTCTTAATTTGTTTCTCAAATGTTCGGTCTTCAAACAATGAGCGCTGTTGTTTAAGGGAAAATTATTTCTGGGGAAAAATATTTAAATGCAATTATGACTTAGATACGCATCTAGTAAATAATGGGACAGACTGCACTGAGTATAAAGCAACACACTTTTGCAGATGGGTGGATAGACGTTAGCAGTGAGAGGCCTCAGGAGAGATGTGAAGAAGAGACTGGGACTTTCTTTGCATCTCCTAGTGCAACTGGGCCTGGTTTGGGAGGGATCCAGGGTCTGGCTCAGGCTGGCAGCTGGCAGTGCCACTTCCCTACTCCCCAGAGCTGCCCAGCCCTCCAACCTGTCATGTCCAGTCCTCAGTCACAGAGCCACACCCACAGGGTTTTAAAGCTGTGGAAGACCTTGCTCAGTGCACAACCTGAACCACTGTCCTGACCTAACACGCATTTGTCTTCTTAACCTGTACCTTCTCTTTCACCTACCTCGGCTTCCTGTGGTGGATCTAGCCCTTGTCTGGCTTGCCTACTTGCCCTTTGACCCTTGGTTTTCCTCCCAGCAGGAGGTTTGGATGTCCCCCTTGGCTAGGCATTGGTTTTATAATTCACCAAGCAATGACAGAGCATTTCCTGGAGCATGCACTGGAACATGCTGGTGGAGACATGAACAGTGTGCCCTATCTGGAAGACGAGGCCATCAGACAATACGCAGAACTCCCTGTGTGTGTGTTGTCGGAGGGAGGTAGTGCTGGATGGGAAAGAGTTTTAATGCTGCCCAGGGGAATAAAATGTCCTTGAACTCTAGCAGTGAACCAGAGGTCAGCCAATCGCATTTTACCCTTAATTGATTTATCGGATTAACTTTAATGGAACAGGGAGGAAGCAAGAGCGAGCCAGGAAGCAGTCACAATGGAAGAGATTGTACTCAGGGTTCCATTTGATCTTCAAGCAGCCCCGAGAGGAAGGGGTGTCCCCATATTCCAGCCAAGGAAGCAGACTCGGCCAGGCCAGCTGTAGTTCCTGAGGTCATGCAGCCCGTGGTGGGGAGTCCAGTGAGTCTGATGGGCATCCAGGGGCTCAGGCTCAAGGCCATTTGGTCTCGGGCAAGGAAGGGCCACAGACACCTGTGGGCAGGCAGAGAGTCCCGCAGGACTGAGGCAGGCTGCACACCGGCTCTGGGCGGTCCCCGCCTCCCAAACCCTCATCTTCTGGGCTTCAAGGGCTGGAGGGAAGCAGCAGAGTTTTCATCTAGGCATGCATCTTCCTTGGCAGCCTAGGAACGGACATTGATTTATGATCAAAAAGGCAAAGGAGGATGCGGAGCAGTGGGTGGGCAATAAGAGATGGTACCTGAAAGAATAATAAGAATCCTGAAGCCTTTAAACAGATCCTGCCCTCTGATGCCTCGATAGGCGTGGGCTGGAAATCTTTCATGTTAAACTGAAATGGAATCGCGAATGAGGAGGAATCGTCTCGGGGCTTGGGTGCGCCTTACAGGGCTGAATTAAATCAAAATCCTATCGATTTCCCCCGTTGATGAGCTGGCCCGGTGCTGGAGGAAGTGTGGAAACCGTGAGCAGCTAGAGTCCCCAGCCCGGCCACCAGTGTCCGGCTGCCACAGTTCCTCTGAGTCTTGGCAATGGTATAATTGGTCCAGTGGGTTGAAATTCAAAACCAGAAGAGCCAATTAGGAGGTGTCTCTTCTGACCTCCAGGTTGGGGTGGTGGGAGATGAGGTAATGACTTGACACAACAAAGAAGGAACAAAAAAAAAAAACAAAACTGAAAATAAAAATAGAAACTATCAAGAGCAAAGACCTAAATCTTTTTGGCTTCCTGATTAATATCCCTGTCATGCCGATCACAAGCTCTAAACAGCGATGCTGGTTGCAGCTGAATTTTTTATACTTTCTATTAATCTTTAATGATAGCTTGGTCACCTAGTCTCTTTTATCTTGTCAGATAAATGTATGGTTAACAGGCTAATGAGATTTCTAAAGCCCCATTCCAGCTCCCAGCTATCTATTGCAGGCAGTGACCTCTGACCCCTGGCAGACAGCAGCACCGGGGTGCTCGTAATTGGTAGGTGTGCTGGGAATGTACTAGAAGCTGAAGGATGGTTGAAACTTTGATTTGAGGTCAGGGAGGCCACCAAGCTCTAGAAGACCGGCCCGGTTTTATTACCAGCTGGCTCTGATGGGGATATAATTAGATTTAGCTATTGCTTTATTAATAAGTAATCGCTTCCCCCACCGCTGTGGGTGGGCAAATGTATTCCTTGGATAATTTGAGGACACTAGCCTGGCTTTATTAAGAATAATATATCATGTGTATTTGGCCAGGGGCAGACATCCATCTGGATTTCTGGACTTTGGGGGAACTTTATCATTTTTACTCGTTTGCAGTATTGAATAAACTGGCTGTGTGTTTCAAAGTCTATCCTTGCCTCAGTGACCTCTAACTCTGTTGTCATGGAGGACCTCTGCTTTTGCCTGTTTCAATGACATAAGTGTGAAAAACACACAAATAATTCCACCCAACTGTCTGTATCCATCCATCCATCAATCCATCCATCCATCCATCCATCCATCCATTCATCCACCCACCCATCCTCCACCTTTCCATCCATCCTCCCTTCATCTACTCAACCATGTGAATACTCAATAAATACTAAGTACAACCCTAGAGGAAGGGGATCACAGAAAGTTGAAGCTAACTCTGTCTTTAAGAGTACTTACAAACAGAGAAGTAACGGCAATTTAAGGCAGAGTGAATTAACAACCACATGAGACATATTTGAAAAATGTTGGACCGTGGGTGGGAAGGGCACCTGACACCTCAAACATATTCATATTTTGTTAACAGGCCTGAGCATTATTTATATTTTTTAGAGAAGACCTTGGACTCGGAAAGGAGGTGGACTTGAACAAAGAGCTGCAGGAGTTTAAAACTGTGATTTTCTATATCCTATGGTAGAAAACTAGGAAACAACCAGGGTAGGGTTGGGAGGAAGTGGAGGAAGAGAGAAAAAAATGTGAGAGGCGGAGAATTAAAGACAGATCCCTCATTAGTCTTAGACTCTAGAGAATTAATTCAACAAGTATTTATTGAGTGCCCATTTTCTCCACTGGCCCAAAGATAGTCCTAATATAAAGACTGGAATTCTAATGTTAGTATTCCAATATTTTATTTATATATATATATATATATATATATATACACACACACACACACACATATCATTCTATTTTGAAATACTGAGATTTTGGTATTTTTTAGTTAAATATCATCATTTAGCTATTTTCTGACATCTAAGTTTGCCGTGCTAGACACCTCTTCCCTAGGTGGCAGCTCTTGGATTTAGCTCCTGTTATCCTAGTTGTACCTAGAGACCTAAATTCTGTATTAAATTTGTAGCAGGATAAAAGAGTGTTCTTTTATAAAATGATTCTGACCACATCTCTGCCATATTTTGTCTAATCTAAGACACACCATCATTTTATCTTCCTTGAGAAATAAAAAGCTCTGCTAATTATACTGTGTCATGCTAGTGGTTGTAAAAACACATTCTAATTTCCAGAAATGTCAAATTATAGAAGAAATGTGTCTTACAATTGATAAAATACAGTGGTTTAAACCTCCCACAACTGCGCCCTGCTTTGATTCCTGTTTCTCAGAGTTTCTGGGAGGTATTCCGTAAGACCTAAGGGTCTCTCTATCATTTGGCTTCCAGAGCTCTCTCTAGGCTTACACCTGCACCCCAAAGTCTCTGACAGCAGCTGTGATGGGGCTGATGGTGGCATGGAGACAGAGGTAGAAGGCTGTCTTGGTTACTTTTCTCTTGTTGCTGGGACAAAATACCTGACACCCAAAATTAAGGAAGGAAAGGTTTATTTTGCTTGCAGTTCGTGGAGGTTTCAGTCCTTACTTGGCAAATTACAAGGCAGAGTGGCACATGGCAGAGAGCTACAGCTCAGGGCGGCAGAACACAGCAAAGCAACAACCACATACCAGGGCCGAATGGGGGAGGAATGCCCCAAGCACTCTTTTCCTCTCCCTTACATATGCAAACTATCCACTCCCGGGTGGGTGCAGCTCTGACACCCATATTCAAACTCTAATAGCCTGCCCCATGGCCGCAGGAGGTTTTGGGGGGACACACAGACATAAACCATAACAAAGGCAGAGGGTCCCAGGCTTGGTTCCCACCCCAGCTTAGATGGGCCTGCCTATCTCTCTTGCTTAGAGGTTGTTATGGTTTATATCTAGAAATCCCCCAAAGCCTCATGAGCTCCTGCAGGGATGTAGGGAAGTGATGGATGATGGGGCTTAGAGCTGACTTGCTATTAGGAGGCAGAGTCTGGTTGGAAGAGGCAGGCCACTAGGGGTGTGGTCTGAAAGGTTTTATTGTCCTCCCTGCTCCTCCCTTCTCTTCTGCTTCCTGTCCACATTCTCACAAAAGCATGGACTCTACTCTGAACTATGCACGTGAAGAGGGATCTAGATTGCATGCTCCTTATGTAAATCTAATGCCTGGTGATCTGAAGTGGAGCTGAGGCAGTGATGCTAGCATTGAGCAGTAGCTGCAAAAACAGGTTCAGATTAACAGAGAGATTGGACTGCACAGAGATCATAATAAATCAACTGCTGCAGATTTATATCAAAACCATATCAGTGAGTGGCAAGTGACAATTAAACTGCATGGAATAGACTGGAATAAGCATTTTGGGGGGTACTGTCCACCCCCTCACTCCCACATGGGATCATCTTGTTGCAGGAAAACAAGCTCAGGGCTCCTACTAATTCTGCATTATGCTGAGTTGCACAATTATATATCACAATAATAGAAATAAAGTGCTTGATAAGTGTAATGTGCTTGAATCCACCCCCCCCCAAAAGGAACTACCCAGACTGTGGGAAAAAAATTATCTTCCACCAAACTGGTTGCTGATGTACAAAAGGTTAGGGACTGCTGGCTTAAAGCATCACAAACTCATTCTCTTAAATTCTGGAGATCAGAAGCTTCACCTGACTCTTACAGGGCAAAAATCAAGGCGTTGACAGGGCTGATTCCTTCTGTGGCTTCCCAGGGTGAGTCTGTTCCTTGATCTTCTGGCTTCCACAGCTGCCTGCATTCCCTGGCTGGTACGTGCATCTCTCCCATTCGGTTCATATCATCCCATTGCTGCCTTCTCTTCTGCAGTCCAATCTCCCTGTGAGAAAGACCCTTGTGGTTATATTTAGGGTCTTCCTAGATAATGCAGAATAATTTGCCCAACTCAGAATCCTTTATTTTTTCATAGCTGCAAAACTCCTTCACCACATAAGGTGGCATTCACCAATTCAGGGGATGAGGATGCAGCTATGTTTGGGGATCCTCACTTAGCCTACTTTGGGGACAGACTGACCCAATCTGAGTGACATCAGATGCTTCTGTGGAGGGAAGGACCACGGTCAGGGAACCCAGCACAGTCTGTCTAACCTGGTTTTACCCTGAGGCCTCTGGTCAGAGACACTGTAGGGAAAGGACCAAGACTTGAAGAGAACATGTCTTGGTTTGCCCTTCTGCTTGCTGGTGCCCCTTAAGTGACCTTATAGGAGTCAGTTTCCTAGATCTATTTTTTAAAGCAGAAAAAAATCATATCTAATAATTTTAAAAATCATGATTTAAATGATTTTAAAATGATTTAAAATTTAAATGATTTAAATCATATCTATGATTTAAAAATCATATCTAAATTCCATGGCTACTGTAAAGACAAAGAGTAACCTTTAAAAACCATCTGGCACTGTACCTGCACCCAGCCATGCCAGTGGTGGTGGGTATTATCATGAACTCCCCATCTGGGCCTCCTACAGGCAGGAGAACAAGGTCCCCAGAACCTTTTGCTTCTAGTTTCATGGTCCACAAACCACAATCATGGTGGCAAAGTGAGGCTGGGGCTGGGCTCATATTTTCCTAAACTATAAAATCCTCTCCTTTGCCTCCTTTGGCTGTGTTCATTCCTTCCATGTTCTAGACTTTTCTTAGACTCAGAACACATCTCTGGCATGGTGTTTAACAGAGTGGGTTCTGATACCAGGCAGCTTTTGTCCAATGCACAGCTCTACCATTTACTGTCTCTATGTCTTAAGTACACTAGCTAGCCTTGCGGCGACTCAGTTTACCCTGGCATTGGGGTAATAATGTCGGCCACTCACGGGATCGTGGTGAGGATCCAGTGAGTTAGCACCGTAAATCGGAAGGGTGTTTCAGACTCCTCGTATCTCAGGCTCAGTGTACCCTGATTCTCCCACCCTCCCTGACATCGGAGGAGACGACTGAGTCATAGCCAAGCCACTGCCTAAGTGAACCAACTTCCAGATCAGTTTATTATCAAAACACAGTACAAATGTTGTCTTTATGCTCAATAAACAGTTCCTCGGCTCTGCAAAATGAAATATCCCTTTCATTATGAAACCGAGACGCCATCTATCTATCCCGTGTCTTAAGTGGTATAAATAGATGGTGTGGCAGTCGGGAGGGATAATGACACTGTTTATTTTCACCAGCTTGGGATGGGCTGACACCGTGTGCACGCTGGGGACCAGAGAGGCTCCTGGAAAGCGACTTGAAAATCTGTCATCCATGCCAAGAGCAAGGTGTGAGACATCTGTGTGCAGACTGCGCTTGCCAGGCCTGGGGACAGCGGGAGGGATGTCAAGATTCCACCTGGCACCTCGAGGAGTTGGCGCGAGCTGAGCTGGGGGAGCCATTCTGGAGAGGGCGTGGGGAGCCCCACGATGCTGTGACATCACCTGCTGCGGTGGAGATCACTGTGGCCCCTTGTATAGATCTTCACCCCGCATGAGCTTTGGAAGCAGCTGCTCCCAGAGTCCTTGCCGTGGTAGAACTGGGTGCAGAGCCTGAGACTCTGGCTTGGTCAGGCTTTGGCATCCTATGCCATAGGGTTCAGGGTAGGCCCTCAACTTCCTGGATCCCCATTCTGCAGAGGGAGAATGAGGCCTGCCTTGCCCACTGTGTGATAAAATGAAGAAAGTGCAGGTGATTTCTTTTGCTTTTGCTTTTGCTTTTGAGCATTGGGGATTGAAACCAGGGCCCTTGACCTATAACCACAGCCCTTTTTTTATTTTTTATTTTGAGAAAGGTTCTTGCCAAATCTCTAAGTTGCCCGGTATCTTATTTACTTTTCTCTTTGCTGAGACAAAATACCCGACACCAAAGTTAAGGGAGGAAAGGTTGAGCTCACAGTTTGTAGAGGTTTCAGTCCATAACTGGCTGGCTCCAGGGCAGAGTGGCTTTGCAGAGGAGAACAGTGCGTGGCGGGCAGAAGAAAGCAAAATCAACAATCGAACCTTAACAGCATCTTTCGGCCTGGTTATACTCTATCTAGGCTACTGGGATTAGCAGACCTAAATATAACCATATTAAGACCCTAAATATAACCATTAAGACCCTAAATATAACCACAAGGGTCCACCCCCTCGGAGCTGTGCTGTGGTCCTGACAGCAGAGCTGGTCCCTTCCCTGCTTTGTCTCGTGGGGTGGTGGAGGCTGCCCGTGTTAGGATGCTGTCCTCAGCAGGGTTGGCCAATCAGCCAGCTGAGGACAGCTGGGGCCACATCCAGGGCTGGGGGCAGGGGATTGGGGCAAACTGAGGCTCTAGTCTGGGTCTGATCTGAGAGTTGGGTAATGGTAGTGGGGTTGAGGGGGGTGTTAGGCAGGTGGTTCTGGGCATGCGAAGGCCTGAGCTGGGAAGGTGCACACAGCAAAGGACAAACCATTCACCACCCACGTAGGGCTCATCCTTGACTGCAGTCTATGTCCAGGAGAAACAGCTCCAGATGCTGCAAGCAGGTTTGACCCAAGGAACTGGTTACCGGGGGCTCAAAGGGCAGAGCAGCACAGGAAGACTGGAAGTTTGGTTTTGTCCTGGAGCCTGGGTACCTACTCTTGCACCGCCCGCAGCCGCCCATCTTCCACCCGCCCTCCGGGGCCTTCTATTGGCTGAATTTGACAGGAAGCCTGCGCAAGGCAGCCTGGGAAATGTAGTTCCGAGGGATGCCAGGCGGGAACAAGGCGGGAGAGTGTGCTGTTGTGGGCACTGTGTCCTCTGAGTTGTGGAGCTGGACCAGGAAGGATGTGCTGTCTTATTTAATGGTTAGTTTTGGGTCATCTCAACCCCCTTTTGAGGGAGATGGTGTGATGTCAGTTTTATAAGTGTGGCTTTGAGAGGTTATGTAAAATGCCAGGGTTGGGGCTGGGGATTTAGCTCAGCGGCACAGTACCTGCCTTGCAAGTGCAAGGTCGTGAGTTTGATTCCCGGTACCGGAAAAACAACAACAACAACAACAAAAATACCAGGGTTCACACAGCTGGTGAATAACAAGACAAGATCTGAACCCTGAGCCTTTGCGCCTACTCTCTTGGGAACGATATGGGCCAGGGTTCAGCAGAGCTGTGGCAGCCACTCCCACAGGAACCAGGACTTGGGCAGAAGTCAGGAAGCCGGTTGGGCCTGACTGAGTAGGCGGTGATGGGGCCCCTGCAGCCCTTGTGGCCCCAGGAAGCTGTGCTCAGGAGACTGCTGGACACAGAAGCAGCTGAGATGTCCACTGCCTTCGGGGGACGGGAAGAGGGCTGCTGTCTGGTGGTCCAGGTTGGGTTTGGGGAGATGGACTGGTGGCCGCCCACCTTGGAGAGGAAGGTGCAGGCTGCCAGGGAGTGCAGTGAGGCTGGCCTTCCCAGTCTGCACCCAGCAGATGTCAGCCCCTCTAAAGAGGGGGTGCTCCAGGGACCAGCTCCTGGTCCCACAATGGACACTGAGGATGTGGTGACACCAGAACACTGAGCCACAGGGTCCCACACAACCATTGCTGTGGCCCACGGGGGCTGTAAGACAATCAGTATGGGAGGGAGGACAACAGAGCACAACCCAGAGTTCGGGGCTGGAGTCCCAGCTCTGTCCCTCCCTCCTCCCTGAGTTCCCTTAGGCAGATAAAAGTCACCTTTGGTTTGGGGCCCGGCAATCCTGCTGGGAAAGTACAACGTGGCCACAAATGTCACCTGCAAAGACCATGGTTAGACCCTCTGAGGAGGGCCATGGTCACCTGGTGGCTGCCCTGGCCCTCTGTCTCTCTGTGTTTTGACAACACATCATGTCCACACGTCCCACTTCTCTGAATCCCAGTGTTCCTGGATAGAGGGTCTCATGGGGCTTCTCTCCAGACCTTGGTGTCCCAAACAAAGATGTGGACCAGACGCACAGAAATGGCAGCACCAGTGTGCACTTCCCGAGGGCAGAGAAGAAGTAGGTTTTGCAAGATGAGAGCCAGCTGGTGGAAAGGCCCACAGCAGCCTCGAGGCTAAGAGAAAGGGACCTTTTATATCCCAAATCCCCAGTTTATCTCTCTTTTATGTAAATGAGGCATTGGGAAACACTCAATTGGCAGCAATTGGCTGTGTGTAAACCATCCTATCAAAACACTGGCTTGGCTTCCTGTTCATGTAAATTCAGGGTCAGGGATAGTGTCTTTTGATTGGCTGTGCCCACACATGATAGAAGGATGGAAAAGAGCATCTTCTGATTGGTGCTGTGAACAGCAACAGATTCAAAGGAAGGTTGAAAATAGCAAGCTCCTGATTGGTCCAAAAGAGCAGTTTTCTGATTGGTTCTGTGTACAGTGATGCCAGTGTCACTGTATTGGGAAGGTCCCTCCCCCTGTTGCCCAGTCGTACCAGCTTGACCTTCTCTGCTTCCTGTGGGCTGACTGACCTCCTTGTAACCTGTCAGGGGCCATTGGACTGAAGTCCTTGCCATCCCTTGCACAGGTGAGCCTGGGACTTCTGATTCCTTCCCGTGTTCTTCACACCAGAGCATTCTGGGAAGGGCTTGCTCCTAGGAAGACTCTCATTTGGGGATTGGTGCAATCAACAAACCTCAGTGGGATTGTTTGGGAGAAAGAATTTCTGCCACTGAGCTAGAATCAGAATCATGATACAGTCCCAAGCCTCCCCTAAAGCTACAGCAGACTATTTAACTAGGTTTGGGCCAATAAAATGTTGAAAGGACCTGATATAAATCCTCTTACCCATTCTGTTTGTCTTCTTTCTTCCTACTTCATGGCTTCTGAATGTAATAGCTGGAGCAGAAGTGGCCACATTAGACCATGAGGCAATGCATTAAAGGTAACAGGGAAGTAGATAGAAAGAGGCTAGGTTTCTGGTGACTTCATGATTTTTATATGACATTAAAACAAAAACTTATCTCTTCTTTAAGCCATTGCTATTTTAACATTTGAATATTCATGGTTGAATTTGACTTTTATTAATAGAGCATTCTCCAAATACAAAGTGCTTTTTACATTTTGCATTCCTTTCATTTATCCCCAGGGCCTTCCCTGATTCTGCTCAGCCCTCTTCTCAAACACTGTCCCTATGAGTCCTTGAGCGCCACCCGCCAATCTGGCCTTGGTCCCTCAGTTTTCTGTTTATTTTGTTCATCTTGGTATCTTCAGTATTTTATTATATCATTGCTTTTATTTTCTGGTAGAGCTGAAATCTGTGGTCTCTTATAGTGTAAAGCTGGGCATTGTAGTCTCCTTACCAACTACTAGGCTCTGGGGATATAAAGATGAACAAAACAAAATCCCGTTTCTTGCCTTATAGAATTAAGGGTTCAGCAGAAGTAGACAGGGTTTCAACAAATAAACAAATGCCTGTGTAATTACAAAGCCCGGTGGCATCCGGGTTAGGTTAGATGCTCGAGGAAGGCCTCTTTGAAGAAACAGCAGTCGGGGTGAGATCGGAAGATGAGAGCAGGCAGCTACAGAGGAAACGGTGCTCTTGCCAAAGAGCTAGCAGCACACACAGAGGTCCTGGGTACCCAAGGAAATGAACGAGGATGAAATCGAGGGGGAAGGTTGAAGGAGAGATCTGAAAGCAAGCCAGAAGCCAGATCACCCAAGACCACAGGAGCAAGGCAAGGAATCTGGATCTCACTCCACAAGTAATAAGGTTTATGCACCAAGAAGACCCATTAGGGTCAAATTTTCCTGCCTGTACCCAACAGTGGTTCAGGCGTGGTTGGACGAAGGCTGTCCAGCACTCCCATGAGGCTCCAGGATGCCATCAGCCACCCAGGATCCACCAGGCTTGTCATATGACCCAACACAGCCGTTGGAGCTCCAGTCACATCCAGAGCTGGACACCAGAAGGAAGGCGGGCAAGGCCTCCTGGCTGACCCAGCCCCTGTAAAGAGTTTTCCAATCTCTGCTGAGAGGTTTCTGCTGACATCTTATTGGGTACTGTGGCTGCAGAGGATGCTGGGAAATGTAGTCTTTTAGCTGCACACATTCCCACCTTGTAGAAATTGGCTTCTGGTAAGAAAGATTGGGGAAATTGAAGTGTGATCAGGAATAAGGAGTCCTTTCCAGACCAAAACTCCAGGAGACACTTGTTAAAGTCTTATCACATAAGGTTGAGAGGAAAAAGCCAGGTGTGAAGAAGGAATACTACAATTCCAGGAAAACTGATCTATAGGGACAAAAGTCAAACCAGCGGCTACTCATGGGTGGGCGAAGGCCTCAGGGAACTTTCTGGGAAGCTGGAAATGTTCTAGTGCTTCATCTGGATGCCAGTTATGGGATGGAGAGGCTCATATAAAAATGTAGTGAGGCATCTATCTGACATTTATGTGCCCTACTGCGTATACACTCCTCTCCAATATTTTTTTAGAAGTATATTAATCCCAAGATTTATAATCAGAACACACATACACATGCTTTTCCTTTTTTTATTTGTTCACTTTGTGGGAGGTTCTGACATTAGAACAATCATCAGGCTTGCTAGACCCCTTTCATAGCCCCAGCTCAAGGCCTCTTCTCTGCAAAAATTCCTCCAATCCCTGCAGCAGGGCACACCGTCTCTCTTTCCTAGGATGTCCTTAGCTCTCTGCCCCTTGGAGACATGGCAGGCTTTCTCTCTGTCTTGAAGGAGCCCCAACTCCTCAGCCTTAGCACCAGTCCTGGCCCGTGTCTGTTGAATGAATAGGCAGCTTTGTAATCTAAGCACTGTCCATGCCAAAACTATTCCCTTTATGTTCTGGGGGTGGAGAGATAACGACACCAGAGCCCTGTCCACTAGACAACCTGTCCTTGGAGGTGGCAGAAACATTACTGGAACAAAGGCAGTGGGGAGAAGGAGGAGATGGCTTTGTGGGAGCACATTCCAGGAAGCGCCCTGGAAGAGGTGGATGCTGATGGTGAGGGAATTTGCTACCGGCTTGGAATGGTTGGAGAGGCCAGAGGCAGGAGAAGGAATGGGAGTGTGTCCGCGCAGGTCTGAGGTCAGCAAGCCCAGGGCCACAGCATGGTCCTTCCTCGGCATTGGTATCTGTCTGCCCAGGTGAGAAAATCACAGGGGCCTGGCAGGCCGGCCTGCAGGGAGGCCAGCTTCCTTCCGCCCTCTCCTCTCCCCTCCTCTCTGCTTCTCAGAAAGTGGTCCTGAAATGACACCGGGAGCAGCTGCTTAAGCAATTTTGCCAATTAATGGGTCTCTGAAATTAAACCGCCTACACAGTCTGGATGAGCCTTCTCCAGGAGGGACGGCAGCAATTGTCTTCATGATAATCAGGCCTGACTTGCCTTCACACACATTAATACGAAAGCGAAGGCGGCGGGAGAGATGCCCTTTCTCGGGGAATATCGACAATATCGTAATGAGGCTCGGGGAGAAGGACGCTGAGGCATGGTTCTGCATGCTCAAATCCCTTTCCCTCCGCTGCCAAGAGCTGGCTCGGCTGCAGGCAGCTGGGCGGACAGTAAAGGAATATCAATGCCCCAAGCCAGGCAGGCTGGATGGCCTGGGAAACACACAGCAAAGGGCAGGACGTGCTCAGGAAGAGCAATCAGGAAGACTTGGGGGCGGGGCCTGGTGGGTGGCAGCAGCAGGGACAAGCCAATGAGTGCCCCCAGCACTGACGGGCAAGATCCAAAGCACACCAGCTACTGGGGGCTTCTCCTCCCACCAGCAGGGTCTCAGAATCCTCCCCAACACAGAGACGGTCTGTGGCTCTTCCCAGCTGGCTGGAGTTAGAACCGAAAAGGAATCTGCTTGCCATCCAAGTTCAGAGAACACACGAGTTTCCTTTGGCATCTTCCTGTCTCTTTTGCTCCACGCTCTTTCCACCACGCACAGCCCGCCAGCTGTTCTCCCAGTGGGCGCTGGATTTTCCCAGAGATCAAAGACTGAGAGACAGAATCGCAAAGGTGGAAACTCGAGAGAGGTGTACAGATGTTGAGCCGCAGAGTTATCCAGATCCTTGTGAGATGAGGACATTTCCAGCCATCCGATATCTACAAAATCATAGCCGTCGTTGTCCGTCCCCCATTTTGCACCCGAGTTTAGGGAGCCCCCACAGCAGGCCCCAGGGGACAGTGACTAAATGGCAGAGCTTGGATTGGAAGTCACGTCTCTACACTGTCCACCCCATTGGTCTATTTTGGGTCCTGTTGTAGGGTTATGCTGAGGAATTTAGCAGAGCAAAGCTGTCTGCACACTGAGTGTCTCAGCTGCCTGGATTCTGAGAGCAGGGAAAAGGGAAGGAGGAGGGAATGGATAGCAGCTTCACCAACCTGATTCGACCAGGACTTCAGACCTTCCTGTGTGCCCAGGGGTCCCGGGAGCACGCAGGTGGCTCCAGCAGCTTGGCAGAGCCTTCTATAGCCTCGGTGTCCCTGGGAGCTTCCTGCAGCTGTGGCACAGCCACCGGCCAGACCCTTGATGTGCCCTTTACAGATTGGCTCTGACGCCCACAGCTGTTAAGGTCATGCAGTTTTCCAGCGGCCCAGTGAGGACAGGGAAGCCAGCCCACCCGCCAGAAGCCACCCTTGTGCCCATCACCAAGTACAGGGGCCACCAAGAAAGGCGGGCTTTGTTGCCTGGCAGGGGACCATGCCCACAGTGGTGTCCTCTGCTCTTCCCTGAAGCTTCCCAGCTGTGGTACCAGCACCCAGGGGACAGGGCTGCCCCCCCCCACTGCTCTCTCTCTCTCTCTCTCTCTCTCTCTCTCTCTCTCTCTCTCTCTCTCCAAACCCTTGGCCAAGTAATTATTTTTGGAAGGGGGATACTAGCTTAAACCCTCAAATAATGCAAGACCGTATATGGTTGTGCCAAACCCATGCTAAATATAGCACATCACTATCCATAGCTAAACAGCATCACTATTTTTCCTGCTGGGGGGAAAATAAAAAGCCTATTTGTTTCTTCTTCCGTCTGTGATTGTGTGTATACATTTACTGTTGGGGGAGGAGGTGCTTGGTATCAGCTGGTTTTCTGCTTCAGTGAGTTTAAATCCAGCACGAGCACACGCACACACGGTTCTACCTGACAGGGCCACACTGGGCTTGGAGGTGATCCCAGCCGGTGGGATTTAGGGGCCTCGACACCCACCCACACTAACTGACCCTTTCCCCACTTCTCTGGCTCTGAGGCAGATCCCCTCATTCTTCATTAATTGATTTCCATTGTGCAGGTCCTATGGGCTGGGGGCTCTCCCTGATTTCAGCTGCAACCCAAGGCAGTAGGTATTCTTAGTTAACCCATTTTCCAGTGGGGAGAAACTAAGGCAACCAAGAGCTTCTGTGAGGAGTCACTCATTTTTCTCTTACTACATCCTCCTACCCCGTGGCAGTGACACCTCAATGATGTTCCTATAGCATAGGTTCTCAAATGGGGTGGGGAACAGCCACACTTAGCCTTAAAAGCAGGACACCTGTGGCCCTGACTTCTTTGTTTAGCCCTACAATCAGCAGAAATGGACTATGGCAAGTATGACCAGCTGTGTTTCCTGCTCACATAGGAGCCTACTGCTCAGCCGAGGACTACATCTCCCAGGATCCTTTGCAACAGCTTGGGCCATGTGACTGGTACCCATCAATGGAGAGGAGCCAGGTGGGTTTTAGTCCTTGCTGGCCTTCTTCGCCTTTCTCCTTTATCAGCTAAGGGATACAGAGGACTCTGAAGCCTTAGAGCAAGCAGCAACATCAGGTGGGTGGAACCTGGGTCCCAGAATCACCACATGGAAGCAAGCGGCCCATCAACCAGAAACACCCCCCTGAGCAGGAAATAAGTAAATAAATGTATTTTGTGTTAATTTCCTGATGATTTCAAGTTTGATAAAGCGCTTAGTACTGACTGGCCTCACCCAAACATAACCCATGCCCAGTCAAATGCCCAAGATTCTTAAAAGTTGTGTGCACGCCTGCATCTGACCAGGACACCCCTGCCTAGGAGACCCCAGGGAATCCACCACGGACTCCTAAAACCTCAGTTTCAGGAGGGCCTGTGCCATCTTGACCTTGTCCAGAGAGTGCAGCAACGTGTCTGTGGCATCACCGTAAGTCCCTGTCTGGAGATCGGGAGGTGACGGCCGGAGGGCAGTCAGCTACAGGAGGGCAGTCAGCTACAGGAATGTGCAGTGCTACATGCCCAAGAACAGAGAGGCAGACACGATGACACTTCTGTGTGGATGTCTGGAGGTCTCTGCGAGTTTCCCACCATGCAGAGTCACCCCTCCCAGTCTTTCCTGTGCCTTCCTTTCCCGACGCCCCTGAGGACTGGGTAGGGCTGGCCTTCTCTGAGCTGGGCTGATGGAAGGAGGATCTCCAGGAGGGAACCCACTTCCAGGCCCTGCCTTGGGCTCCAAGGACCAGACCAGCTCCAACAGCCAAAGCACTGGGAGAAACCTGGGCTCTGAGACACAAAGGCAGCAAACGCAATGTTTTATTAGTGCTCCAGACGTTTATTTCCCGAGTTAACAACAATAATAAACTCGTTTACGGCTGTGAGTTTCATTGCTTCCCCCGTGGGGCACCCACCTGCTGCCACTCAACATTCAGCGTGTGTGCAGCTCAGAGCGCAGGGAGCAGCCTGGCATCTGGCAGGGTGGGCACCGCCTCCCAGCAGCTGGGTGAGCTGGGCAGGTCCTCTGGGCATGACTGCGATTAGGGCTTCTGGCTCAGGTGCTTCTATCTGCAGGAGTTCAAAATAATGGCAAGGCACAGCTGACTTTCATACAGGGTGAGAACTCAGGTACAGTCTTTCAGGATGAAGTCATTCCTAAGTCCCTAAGCATCTTCCTAGTGCCCTTCCCAGCAGCCTCACAGCCTCCCCTGATCCTGGCCTGGCCCTCACAGTCCCTCCAGTGACAAGCCTGTGGGACCCACAGGCTTTATCTCCCACCCTAGCTGGGAAAAAATGTTCCTTTTCTGTTCTCACTGTGGTGGTCCCCGGTGTCTTCGTAATGTCAGTGACATGGGCTATAGTAACACAAAGGGCATGACTTAGGGCCCTCTCACTGCCCTGTGTCTCTTCTCTGGACCAGGAGCCAAGGCAGATGCAGAAAGAATAGAGGTGGTGGAGAGGGATGTTGTGAACTGATGCAGATATGACTCTCCTTATGTTGTTGTTGTTTTTTAAAAACTCACTCAAAATAACCATCCTCCTGTGGCTGTGAACTCCCTCCCAAGTTTTAATTGCTCCTTTGCACCTCATCTTCCAGTTCTGCATGACTTACTTTGCCTGATATTTCTTTGCATGAGCTTTTGAAGTGTCCCGGAGTACTCCCTGAGCGGGATGGGGGCAGGGAGCAGGACAGTTGGGAGCTGGAGTGAGGACATTGGAGATCTCCCTGACCAAGTGTTCTCAAACTTGACAGTGCATGAAATCCACAGGAGGACAGGTGCACAGCCTGCTACCAATTCCCAGGTGTGGAATGGGGCAGAGACTGTGCATTTCTGGGGATGCTCATACTGTTGTTTCCTGGACCACATTGTGAGCCCCTTCACCCACTCTGGAGTTCAATAGAGCCAAGTTCAAGTCCAGCTCTGTGCAGGTTACTCAAAACTCTGAGCTCACAGTCACACACACCTCTCATCGTGGTAATCATGCAAACTGCTACAAGCTGAGCACTGGGCTAGGTTCCTGGTCTGGCGTCCTCTTTGCATCCCCCCAGTAACACAGAAAGAGGTTAGCATTTTGAAGGCCTCCACTTTACAGATGCAGAAATGGAGTCTTGGGAGTTAGCAAAAGTTCCAAGTTCATGGTGCTCCCTGCAGGTGGAAGTGGAAGAGATTTAGGGGAGGTCTGACTAGAGCACTCAGATCTGGGATAGCACCCCTGGGTTACCAGGACGGTCTTGAGGATTCACTCAAGGACGCATGAAAATCACCCAGTATTGGGCCCGGAGGTGCCACTCCAGCTCCCAAGAGACCATGAAGGAGGCTGAGTGGGTGGGAGATGGGACTGCGCTCTCTGATGTCCCGGCCTTCAGATAGATCCCTTCAGATAGGCCAGGAAGAAACAGGAAGTGGTGGGCGAAGTGTCCAGGGACAAGCCAAAAGAAGCAATCTCCGCTCTGCCTGTCCCCAGGTGTAGGTTGGGATGGGAAGGCCATGGTCTATTTCTGACATGCAGAGAAGGGATGAGCCCACTGCCATGGCGGGACCCCGATCTCCTGGCCTGCGAGATACCCTCTACGCAGGGAGAGTGCTGTCCTGGACAGAGGACCCCCTGCATATCTCAGGGACTTGGGATGCTGTTCCAGAACTCCTGAGGGAGGCACAGTGCTTTGCCCTCCCTGGCCCCGCCCGGCAGTCAGCTGTGCCCAACTGCTTAGTGATTCTAAAGTATTTCCCATAGAAATATTCATCCCATTACAGTCAGAACCAGCCCAGAGGCAGAGACAGAGTTCTATGAGGGATTCTCTGTCTTCCTTTCCTTCTTTGTCTTTCTCTTTCTGTCTCTTTCTCTTTCTCTTTCTCTCTCTCTATCTCTCTTTCCTTCCTTCCTTCTCTCTCTCTTTCTCTCTATGTCTCTCTCTCTCTTTCTTTCTTCCTTTCAGTATTGGGATTAAACCCAGGGTCTTTGCACTGAGCTATACCCCCAGCTCTTTTTTATTTTTTATTTTGAGACAGCATTTCACTAAGTCAACTAAGTTGCCCATGCTGGACTGGAACGTGAAGTCCTCCTGCCTCAGCCTCCCAGAGCACCAGGGTTACAGGCGTGTGCCACCATATTTGGCTTCTGTTTTTCCGTACTCTTTTCTCCCTCTGCTTTCTTAAAATACAGCTACCATCCTGCTTGCCCTGCACCTCTGTTACTGCCATCGTTGTGCAAAGAAAGCCACTCGCACATACTCTAAGATAGGTGCTGCGGGGCACAACTTGCAAGTAGAGAAGGATCGACGATGGGGCACGGCCGCCGCACCGTGGGTGCTGTCCAGGCTGGACTCAGGACTGTCTGCACGGACCGTGTGAAGGCGTGCACCTCCACTGCATCCCATCTTGTTAGAGTAGAGGGGTGCAAGGCACATCTGGTGAACCGCAGGAAAGCAGGAGCTTCATGGTAAGAAAGAGGCTGTGCAGCCGAGGAGGTGCCCGGGTCTCCTGGTGGGACTGCTGTCTTGGGGATGAGCCTGCAGGGCCACTCACATTTGCTGCCATAAACCGTAGGCATTGGCACGCAGAAGCCACCATCCCCTTCCTAAAGAGCATCCCGCCCTTTTTTAACCACACAAAGCCTTCCTCATTAACTGCCTTCAAAGAGAGCGAGGGGCACCCAGTGACCAAGACCCCATGGCAGGGGCATCAGTGCAGACCTGGCCGGGCCGAATGCCTGGAAGCCATCACCCATGATATCTGCTGCTCCTTATGGCACTGCCTTCCTCCTCCTCCTCGCTGCCCCACAGCACATATACCACTGGGCATTTTTAATCAGAAGAAATTGAAACGCTACTTTGGAAATGTCACTGCTCTTTTGGACACCATGAGGGTCAGGCAGGGTGTCACTAACCAGCAGAAAGCATCCTGGCTTCAGCTAAAGAAAGACCAGATTGCACCAGGGAGAGATAAAGCTGGGCAGAGGCTCCCACTAGGGACACACAGAACCCGACTCTCCCTGGCTGTGTCACCTGGGTGAGTCATATAAGTCTCTGTGTCCTCGGATCTGTATGATGGGGACAAAGGGCCTTTCCTGATGCTACACATGGGAAGAGGTGTGATGTGTAACACATTGCAGGCCTCCTGCCTCAGCCTCCCAGAGTGCTGGGATTGCAGGCATGTGACAAGGTGTGTGATGTGTGACAAGAACCTGGCATGGGGTCGAAGTTTGTGTGGTGTTCGCAGAGAGAAGAAATGCAGGTAATAATTCTCCTCTGTATTTAATAGGACTTCACAGGTCTCAAAGCATTTTCGAATGCATTGCAGGGCTGAGCGTCAATGATCACTGGATTCTTAAGTGCAGAGAGAAGGCTTGATCCTCCTGACTGTGGGGAATGGGGCCTCTGGTCCTGCAGGCATCTTGCCAGGGTATTCTATCTGGTGGCATTGTGGAGTTCTGGTTCTATCAGGAACAGAGTTTGAATTAAACACCAGTTGCTCTTTAACCACCTTGGAACACCCTTTGTGAGAAATGTTTGGACCAAGGCAGCCCAGGTAACTCGCTTTCCCTTCTTTCTTTTTGCATCCCTCAAGATTCACACCTTGGGGGAGCAGAGTGTTTCCTTGGCAACAGATGACTAATTTAGAAGTCCCTGTGAACAGGTGGGAGACAGGAAGGGACAAAAGAAGCAACGTGGGCAGGTGCCAAGTTGAAACAACAGGGTTTTGACAGACTGCAGGGAATACACTGAGAGGAGACCAGGCAGGGAGCGATCCCGGCTAAGGGAGCCCAGTGTGATACTCACATCTGGCAAATGGCCAGTGCAGGGCTTCCAAAGGTGGGCTGGGCAGGTAGGTCAGCCCGAAGAAAGTTTATGCATACCAGGACCCTGCCCCAAATTCATGTCCTCAGTTTCCAGCCAGCTCCCTATGTACCCTGTGGGCTTGGTCCCAGCCCTTGTGTGGTTTTCCCTGGGGTTCTGCTCCAGCTGGTTTCCAGCCATTGCTAGTGTCTTAGGATGTGCAGCTCCTCTTATGCAAATCACTCTGTACAATTTCTGCCTTTCCTCTTCTAAGGCCCAGGTCAGAGCCTATCTCGTGGCCTCCCTGATGCCACCAGTGCAATGCATGCTCCCCTCTCACCACCCTCATCCCCTGCTGTTGTCAGCTGAGCTCAGTGCACCTCCAAAGACCAAGACTGAAGCAGTCAAACAGGCTTGAGAATCAGGAACCTTGTGGTGGGAATGAAGTCATGAACTCTGTGTTGCTTCATGCACTGAACTGGCTGTAAGCACAGAGATGCTCGGCCTGCAGCCTCATCAGAACCACCAAGGGAACCTCAGACAGTGCTGAGGTCTGATCTGCCCTGGGTCATTGAAACCAAACATCAATGGAACAACTAAGTCATTGCCACTGCTCCCTGGGTGATTATGATGCACCCTGAAGACAGGAACCACAGCAATGGGTATTCCTCATGCTTAGCTATGAAAAGGCCTTTTGAGAATCAAGCTGCTCCCTTGTTATTCTAATATTATAAGGGTTCAATACACGGTAGCTATTGTTGTTCTTTTATTCTTTTTTTCTTCTCTCCTCCAGAAATGGAGACAAATAATCCAAGGCTGGATGTAGGATTGAACTGGCCAAATATCCAGGGAGAGTTGCCAAGGATGGCAAATGCAAATGGAGCCACTCCTCCTTAACATGCTCTCTGCAGACATTGCTAATCAATTGCAGCACACAGTTGAACCAGTGTCCTCACCTCGTTCCATTGTTCTGGGCTCCAGGTGGCTCCCATCAACTGGACTTGGCCTCTTAGTTGAAATCTTTCTGGTGCCCCTGATAGAAGAGCAGGAATTGTGGTGATAGCCCTTGATCTGTTAGTTTCCCCCTAACTATGGGCTCCTTAGAGTCTAACCTGAGATTGGAAAGCTCATTCCAAGTTTGTTTAGAGTGAATTTGTTTATTCTTTACTTAGGAATCAAGCGCTGTTTCCTGTTGGCTCTCCTGATGACCTAGGATGAGGAAGGTTGGCTAGCAAGGAGTATAGCACCAGATCAGGATGTCTGTGTGCTTTTAACAAAGCTGGCTATGTTGTTGATTTTCCCACCACTTAAACATGTTCTGAAAGCCATCATACCAGCTTCCTTCTCTGAGTGCTTGGAATTCCTCATGATCTTTCTTCCTGAAGGCCAGACTACAGGCTTGATAGAGACCAACCTTAGCTCCACTGTTCAAACTATGCTCAAAATGCCCTTGATTATTCTAGCCCTGAAATTCAAGTCTCCATACTCAGCCTAACTTTCTAGCCTAACCTCCTTCTGCACCTACCATGCTCTGCCCCACCATTGCTGTGTTCTCCTGAATATGTGAGTCTTCCTTCTTTTGACCATCACTTGAAATGTCTTTGCTTTTGTTTCTATCTGCCTAGATCCACCTACATATAGAGATCTACATGTAAAGACATACTGAGGCTGCTGTGTCATATACTGTCCTGGATCTCTCTTTCCCTTGATCTCCTATTGTGCTCAAGATGTCCTACTTTACCTAAGACAAGCACACGACTATAAATGCTCCTCAACTTATGATGAGGTCACATCCTCATAAGTCCATTGTAAGTTCAAAATGTTATAAGTGGAAAATGCACTTAAGCCAGCAAACAAATGAACAATAAAGATTGCTTTCTTTCCTGATTATGTGGTTGACTGTTTGCACCAACCAGTATCATGAGAAAGTGTTGTACTGCATATCAGTAGCCTAGGAAAGCATCAACATTCAAAGTATGGTTTCTACTAGATGTACATTGCTTTCATACCATGATGAAGTTTAATAATTATAAGTCAAATTATTATTATGCAGGAGTCCTGTATTTCTTAAGCTACTGTCAAGGGCCAGGGACTATACTCAGCAGCAGCTTTAGGAATCTGATTTTATTTAGTCCTACCAGTACTTTTATTTCTTAGATCTCATCATCATTGTAGTATCTTGCCCTGGTCAGTGATTATCTAAGGTAACAGAGCTTTTAAGTGGCAGAGTTTACATCTTCTATGCCTTTCCGGGGTCTGTTCTTTCTTCCATCTTCCTGTTTCCACAGGAGAATTTCTCCTTGTCTGCCTTGTACATAGGATTTGGACTTAGACAAGTTAGACTGAAAGCCCAGACCATCTATTGTCTGGGCAATTTACTTCACTTCTCTACCTTGCTTTTTAAGTAATCACCACCCACCCTAGTCTATAGACCAGAGATCTTCTTTCCTTGGGTGTAAACCTCTTGGGCTTGTTATATTCAGCTTTGTGCCTCGTAGCATTTGATTGGCACTGGGCCTATCCCAGTGAACACTCCATACAGCCTTGTAATTCAAGGAAATGAAATTAAATTGAATGAGTCAAAGTGCCAGGGAAAAAATCCAAACACTTATTTTTTGGGTCCAGAATTGATCGCTCCCAACAACATCACCTGGAGAGGGTTTGGGTCACACTCCCTTGTAACTGGTTTTCTATTTGCTTTGTTTAGCAAATTCCTTCACAGGGAGCCTGGGAGGGAGCCTGGGAGGGGGGCTGGTAAGGCAGGAGAAGGGTGTGGGAAGATGCTGGAATCTGAGAAGGAGCTCAGATTGTTGGTTGAACATATTGCTGTCTGTGTGGAAAATGTTCACAGCAGTTACAACTTTGGATGAATATGCATTAGCGGCAGTGCTGCAATTGGCCCGCGTGCGCCACGCTACACTTAGAGACTTGGCAAGATGGGTAATTATCTCCACATTATGTGCCTTGTCTCTTTCTCTTCTTAATTAAGTAACTAATCTGGTGGAGGAGAGCTCTGTTTGTGTTTGTTTGGCAGGTGCAGCCTCGTGACAGTTGTCTGGAGAAGTTTCTTGGAAATTTATGAGACTTTCAAAAAACAAACTGCTCGGAGCTGAGCCGACCTGCTGGAGATTGGGGGAATCAGAGGCAGGTCTGTCCTGGAGCCTGACAGTGTGACAGCGCGGTCCTAGCAGATGCAGTGGCTCCTACCGATGGGGCTCACTGGGGGCACTGACCTTCCAGGTTTCCCCCTGGGTGGCAGGAGCAGCTTGCTCCAACAGAGGAGTGTTTCTCTCTGCCCAGGAAGGAGGGATATCAGAGACTATAATTAGAATAACAGTACATGTTCCTTTCGACCTTGTTTTCCTCTATAGTTCTGTATTTGAGCAAACTCCTCCCACCAGCCCTATTAAGTTATCTGTAAAGGAATTGATTAAACAGGCTAAGAGCTAGCCACCTATTGAATAATGATCACGCTGGTCATGAGAAAACCTGCTGACATGATGTGCATGCCTGGGCTGGATTGAATGAGCATGAGGTCCTTGTGCTGTGACCCAGAGTGCTACAGAGTAGTCTCGCAGTGGGGTGCATGGACCATGATTTTCATGGCTCTTCCAGGCTATACAGTGACCAGTGAGGCCTGTCCTAGAAGGATAAAGGACAGTGCAGCTTCTTTTGGGGTCCATGGGTTAGTTGCAAGAAAGGGATGAGAATGAGCCAGGCCTGCTGGTGGTAGGATGCCACAGATCCAGGAAGGGAAAATGAAGGTGCTACCAAAGCTGTGCAAGTAGCTACAGTGTATGTCATGGGCATTTCTGTGGGGCACAAAGAGTGCTGTCAATCATGGGGAGACGGCTCAGAATAAACCCAGATGCACAGTGCAGAGGAGGCAGCTGTGGGCTGGTGTGCTCAGCGAGCTGTACTGGCCCAAGGTGCGCTTGCTTTGACCCTTGAGTTCCAGCTTTCTATTGGAAATGAGGTGCTTGTCTTCTGTGTCATTCTCTGCAGTGTTTCCCAACACATTCCAGTTCATGAACTAAGCTGCCAAACTCCTCTCTTTAAGGGCCGATGCCAGGGAGACAGGGCATGCTATAGAGACCAAATGCACCCCCCCCACACCAAAAAAAATTCTGGCCCCTCAACCAAACCCTAACCCTCATGCGGCTGTGCAAGGATTTTGTAGATGGAATCAAGTTCTCTAATCAGTTGATTTAAAGACAGGGAGATTATCATGTGGGCCTGACCTGATCACACAGGCCCTTTGAAAGCTCAGAGTGTATCTCCAGAAGAGAATATTTGAGGTGTGCAGTGTGACAAGGTTTCCATAAACCATTTCTGGCTTGAAGGCAAAGAAGTCCAGATGCAAGAAAACAGAAAACAAAGACACTGGAGAATAGGGACATCAATCCCAAAGCCACAAGAAATCACATTCTGCCAACAAGAAGAATGAGTTTAAAAGCGAGTTTTCCCCAAGGGCCTCCAGATGAGCACTCAGCCTGGCCACCCTGATGTCACTTGTGTTCTATACTGAGCAGGAAATTTATCAACACTCTGCCAGGTTCTGACTGATGGGACTGAGAACTATGGATGGGTGCTGTTCAAAGCTACTTATTTTGTGCTACCTTGTTTTACATAGCAGAAAATCAATGCAGGTGCTAAGCCTCCCACCTAACCTAGGAGAAAAGCTGCATTAAGGGTCTCTGCTGCTCCTTCTCCTACCTAAGCATATGGATTCCAGTTCCTTCTTTTGTGAAAGCAGAGGTGGGACTCAATGTCCTTTGCAGTCCCTCATAGCATGTACATTCCAGTTGTGGCCACAGACAGACACTTCATGAAGACACACCTGAGATCCCTACTTTCTTTTGCATAGCATCTTTACTGGCGTCAAAGAAAGCCTCCCTTGAGGCTATTTCTGGACTACCACTCTTTGCTCAAACACCTTTCATGGATCTCCATTGCCTTTAAGAAAAAAGGAGGCAACTTCCA
This sequence comes from Chinchilla lanigera, assembly GCF_000276665.1. NCBI lineage: Eukaryota > Metazoa > Chordata > Mammalia > Rodentia > Chinchillidae > Chinchilla > Chinchilla lanigera. The sequence continues at coordinate 6,364,369 of NW_004955450.1, forward strand.
ACTACTCAGTGTCAGACTAACTTTTGCCTGTGGGTTCCACTGCTCCTCCACATACCATAGACCACCGTGAGTGTCTGCGTTCATCCTCTCTACTCCACTCTCCATGCTATCCATGCCTGTTACCAGCCTAAAAAATTAAACGAATACATTTCTGTCACAGCTTTGGAAGTTGGAATCCTGAGATCAGGGTGCTAGCTGGATTGGATTTTATGATGAGGACCCTCTTCCTGTTCTACTGAGGGCTGCTTTCTTAATGTGTATTCACAGCATAAAGATAGATCATCTTTCTGTTCTTAGAAGGATCCTAACTTCATTTGAGGCTCCATCCTCATGATCTAATTACCTCCGAAAGGCCCCACCTCCGAATGTCATCCCATCAAGATTAGTATTCAGTGTGTGGATTTCAGAGAGACAGAAACACTCAATCTATAACAACTTCCCATCTTCCAAGCTCTAACTCTAGTCTACCCACCCCAGAAAGACTTCCTGGTATTTCTGTAGGAGGAGGGCTTGACTTTGGTGGTAATGCTAAAAAATGCTGCTCAAATTAGCTGGAGAAAAACAAATGGGCACTAGCTATTCATGGAACTATGGAGTCTAAAGTTAATCACATGGATCCAAAGGAGCAAAATATGTCTTGAGACTTTGTGTGTGTGAGTGTGTGTGTGTGTGTGTGTGTGTGTGTGTGTGTGTCCTTATCTTGTTTCTTTGCTTCCTCCCATGAATCTGCAGCCTTCTTCATATGGGGTAAAAAGTATGGTTCCTGGTAGCCCCAAGTGCAGTTCCCATAGCTTGAAAATCAAAAGGAAGAGGTATCTTGGCTTCCCCAGCTTTTCTATATTAAGGATTGAAGAAGATTAAATGGTCCTGCTTATACCAATCATTTCATCCAAATAGAAAGGCACTGTTCTGATTGGCCAGAGAAGTAACTATCTTGAACCAATCCACTGCATTCAAGCAGATAAATATTTCTCTGATTGTCCAGAAGGATCATCTGCCTGAAGTGGGAGGAACAGGGCTGTGACTGATAACCTTATTGGGACCACATGGTTTGGGGAAGATGTAGTCCTCTGAGGAATAAGCAGGATGACTGGAAAGCAAGAAAGATGAGACAAGAAATGCCCATCCAGCACTCATTTCACCCTGCTCTGTACTTCTACTGTTTACCCTCTCTCCATTCAGCTGGCTGTGATCACACACTGCCCTGTATAGGAGATATGTACATGGTTGAGCTGATCAATTTCTCACAAAACTCATATGCTGAAATGCATCTCCCCCGGCTTGGTAAGGCCCAGTTGGCTCCCTTGGATGGCTCAGCTTCTCTTCAATCCCTCCTGGATTCAGACCGCTGGGATCAGCCAGCCCTGAATCCAGCCTACCGGCGTTGTGGTCCATCCCTGTCCTTGCCAAGGGGCTCCCCACACCCCTCTTCCCTGTTGTAACAGGCTCTATGCCAGGGGACCATTGGGGGCTCACTCCACCACATCCTCTCCCTTCCCATCTCTAACTCTTGCCTGAGTCTTAATGGCAAACAAGGATGTGCTTTGTTCACACACTAGAAGGACTCTGTGAGCTGTGTCCCCAGTCTTGGCAGTTTATTGGGAAAGAAAAAGGAATGTAGAAAATCCTCTCTGAAATCAGCATTTGGCTTGCTAGACTATTGCTCTGATGTACGGTCCTATTTTGTGTGTCAATAACTGAATATTGTCTCAATCTTTCATTATGAATCTCTTGAAACAAAGTCTAATCTCCCGCCAAGCAGACAGTTCCCTAAGATGGACCAAGAAGGTCATTCTCCAAGAAGGCAAAGAGAAAGCACACTGAAAAATGAAGAGCATCATCTGACCCTATGTGATCCTCTTATTCCCTTGGCCAGAGTGCCTGTCCCCCACAGTACCCAGAACCATACCCCTTGCCAAGCTCTTATGCAGAAAGTGTCCACTGGGTAGACAGAGCTGTGTTCCACAAGCAAGACTTGGATACTGTGTTTCATTAGGACCTCATCTGCCACTAACCTCATCAATGAATTCCTAACAGTTCCTGGTACCTGCTGGGTGCCAGGTGCTATGGTACCTGCTGGGTGATGGGTATCGTGCGGGCACTGTAGGTGCAGAGATAGTTGCAGCTGGAAGGCATGCTCTTGGCTGAGACAGCGACCTCCTTACACTGGATGGACTACCAGGGAATGGAGGATGTAAAATTCCCATGGGGCTCTTATCTACCTCTCATGCTGCCCTTGATGTTCTGAGAGTCTGCTTGAACTGTTCTGTAGATCTCCCACGCTCCATTTCCTTCACTCCTTCCCACTGATATCGAGCATGCAAGACCTCTGTTTCTTAGAATGTGCTTAATGTGTCATTGCTTGACTCGACCTATAAATATTGGTGCCCGTAGTGCCAACTCCCTGACGTGTGTTGGGGAGGCCACCCTGGAAGTATGGTTCAGATGAGCACCTGATTTATTTCTTGGGTTTCAGATGAGTGAGAATTCGTAATGGAAGTCACTTCTTTAGTGACCCGGGAAATGTGGAGGGGACAGAAGCTCGCTAAATCTTTTCCTCCTTGACTTTTTTCTGGCCATAACTGGTCTGCATTTTATGGTTTCCACTCAGCGACATGCTTGGGGATTGATTCTGGTTTGGAGCAACTCACACAAACCGAGTGTAAATTGTAGACCCATGGTAGCTAAAATAAGCAAAGGAGGCTGCAGTAATTTTAGGACAGCAAGCGGATGATTGCAGAGTAGTGTGGAGAGATGTTGTTTTCCAGGACAAAGGAAGGGTGAAATTTTGCCAGAGGACTTTGCCAGAGATGACTCAACCCTGAGCCATTTGGTATTAGAAGAAATCCTCAGCCTAGAAGGATAGAAGGAATTGCAAACTGGGAGAATCAAATCTAATTCTAGGCCTGGATCTACCACTGACTTGCTGTGTGACCTTGGGAAAGTCACTTTCCATCTCTGGAATTTCTTTCTGTGTTGGCAGAATAAAGGTTTTCATCTTAACTCTGGAGCTCCAGCTGAGATTCTTTCCTTGATTCTACGCAGATCTTCATGGTTTTCATATAGGGTCGTTACCATGAAAAGCACTCCAGAGACCGTCATTGCCCACCTGTGCACACAGAGGAAATGGCCTTGGAGCAGCTATGGAGTGGAAGGTAGGGGAGGATGGGGCTCTCCTTGGTACTTGTCCAGTGAACCTCCAGTGAAAGGTGACCTCTACAGATGTGATTGGGTGGAGGAGGGAGGAAAGTTGGCCCATTCGAGAAGCAGGAACAAAATTTTGTAATGACTCTGGTTCATGAGCTCTGTGAATCTGGCCAGACTTTTCTGGACTTGGCTTCCTCATCCAGGCAGTGAGGACTCTCTCTGGAGCCCCTTTCTTCGCACCTGCTCCCAGACCATGCCATGATGGTGTAAGGCTGCACCTTCCCCATGGACACACCTTAAAGACCTTGGCCTCTCCAGGGCTTGTGAACAGCAGCGAGTTCTGAGAGAGACTTGGGCAGCAGAAATCATGACACAGCCTTCAGGAAGCAACGTGGATGAGGATAGCTGGGAAACGCTGAGCATAACATCCTCCTCCCACCACATGCCTTGCCTGGAGGGCTCTGGGTCTGGCTTTAATGACAGGTGTTGTTCCTTCCGGAAATCCACCAGTCAGTCACAGCGAGACTGGGAGACCACAGTGGATTTCAGAACGGCGAAGGGAGGGTCAGGATGACCACTTTGCTACGCACCGTGAATGACAGTGTACGGAGCACCCACGAATACAAGCCCCATGTTGGGCCAATTGCACATGTGGTAAATAGTGGTTAGTTTTCATTCTTTGTGCTGCCCGAACCCAAACCGTCTTGCAAGGAGGAGTCTTAGCAGGAGGCCAAGCCCTGCCTTCTGCCTTGGCAAGCACATGGAGCAACTGCTTCCTCCCCAGGAATCTGGGGCCCTTAGGGTATGGATGGATGGTTCAGGCCATCGGACAAACACATTCCTGCCTGGACCTAGAATCATGAGCAAACAACCAGTGACAAGGGACCTTTTGAGGGGACGCTTGGCAGCGTGACAAAGGTGGACACAGAAAGGGTACCCTCACCCTTCTCTTCTTATGAGAGATCATTGTGCAGCCTCTGGCTGCCTGCAATGACCTCGTCCCCTCTTCCCCCTTTTCCAAGCCTCATTCTTCAGATTCTTGTTAATTCTGAGAGTTCTTTCTGCTGTGAAAACTGGAGCTGGCTTCCAAAGCTTGCAGCCTGGACTCTGGCTGAAGCCGTGCTCACATCTTTTGATAGCCCTATGGGGATCTACGTAGAATGGACTCTTCTTGGTGCCATTGAAAATCATTGATCTCAGCCACTGGGCTGGTCAGTTCTGAGCAGGTTCATCGGCTTTTCCGTGGCTCTTTCTTCCTGTGTGAGGCTTTGCTGTTGTCAAAGCAGCAAATGTTTGTCTGTTTGCAAGAATCCACATCTTTCAGGGCCCGCTATATGAGCCATGCTTGGAATAGCAAAGATTTAGATTTCCCATGCAGTGAATTCCAAGCCTGTAGTCAGTTAAAACCCCAATATCAGTCAGCAGGGTTAAAGCCAAGTAAGCATCCCAGGGAGGAAACAAACAAACAAACAAACAAAACCCCCAAAACAACTATCTAGTTTTAATTAATGGGAAAAAATCTCATCTCATTCCTTCCAAGAGGAAACACAAAATAGTACCTCAAGGAAAGAAGGAAAAGTATATACATGTTGTAATTAGCATATCAATGACCAATAATTAAAAGGGTGTTCTAAAATGCTGGAGAATCTTTGAAGTTATTCGCTCCCTCACAAATCCTCAACAGTTTACCTGTCTCTGTCTCTTTTTTTTTTTTTTTTGGTTTTTTTCCAGTACCGGGAATCGAACTCAGGACCTCGCGCTTGCCAGGCAGGTGCTGTGCCACTGAGCTAAATCCCCAGCCCCTGTCTATATCTAAACCATAACATGGATTAAACGTGTGTTCCTGAGGGGAGAATTTATGGGCTGTTAGTATGCGAGTTCTTCATGGGTGATAGAATTTTTTTATTGCAGGCTCAATTTAAGGAGTAGTCATTCCATATTTGTTTTTCTCTCACTCTTTCTCTCTTTACCTACTTCTCCCTGCCTGGTGTCTT